>NC_141153.1:41165357-41476785 GCF_053477565.2 Lygodium microphyllum | reverse complement strand
TCTAGCATCGAGCCTAGTAACACAATCATCTTTGTAATATCCATTTTTCACAACCTTTGGATGTTGACATTTCTCAATCCAAATGAAAGGTTGATGGCCTCAATGTATTGTATTGATTGTATTCATTTTATCCAATAAAAAAAAGCACCTACGATCACAGTACAACACCTAGGGGTCCTCAAATTAGGTATGTCCAGTGACCTTGTGAAAGGGAAATGAAACCCAAGAGGAAGAAGCTTGGCGGTGAGAGCTATGTCGAATGGGGAGCAAGAGCAAGAGAGAGAGTGAAACTCAAAGTGGTAACTCCAACAACCACAATGTGTGGCCGGGTCTTCCTTTATTCAAATTGTCACTAAAAGAATAAGTGATTGTGATGGGCGCCCATCACCTACAGTGTGCAGTGGCGGGTACTGTCAGTGTAGTAATACACGGGCGGCTAGATGGAGGCGCCTTTACCCCCAATAACCTCCCACCTAAAGGCGAATATTCCCCAGTGAGAGAGAAAAAAGAAAAGACAGTACAACATGTACACATGTACAACAGGATGAGGAAAAAGACGTTGTCTCATCCAACGCCCATCAATCTCCTGAGAAAGGCAAAGCGCTCTATAGTGAGGCTCTTCGTGAGCAAGTCTGCAGGATTCTACTCAGTTGGAATCTTGACAAGGTCAACAGACCTGTCCTCAACGACCTCGCGAATGAAGTGATATCTCACCTCAATATGTTTTGTCTTCACATGGAAGACCGGAATCTTGGCCAACTGAATGACACTCATAGAATCTGAATGTAGTGTAGGCATAACATCTGTCATACCAAGGTTTGCAATCAAACGGTCTAACCAGATAGCCTCCTTGCAAGCCTCGTTGGCTACAATATACTCAGTCTCTGTAGTAGAAAGGGTCGTACACTTTTGCACCCTAGACATCCAAGAGATAGCCCCTCCAACATAAGTGAACACATAGCCAGAACTGGACTTCTTACTATCTGCATGTCCTGCATAATCAGAGTCAGTGTACCCCATGACTCTTGTATCCTGGTTGCCATAGCAAATACACATATCTGATGTGCTCTTTAGGTACCTCATGATACCCTTCGTAGCATCCCAATGTTTCTTGCTAGGTGTAGCCATATAACGTGCCACAACCCCAATTGCAAAAGTTATATCTGGATAGGTGGCTATCATGACATACATAAGACTACCCACGGCTAATGCATAGGGAATCTTGGCCATCTCGGCCCTCTACTCATCTGTTTGCGGAAAATCGTCCTATGAAACCTTCACATGAGAAGGTAATGGACAACCAATAGGCTTAACATCCTGCATACGAAAGTGCTCAAGGACTTTATGATCGCGCATAATGCGCATACCAAGTATATGAGAGGCCTGTCCCAGATCTTTCATCTCAAAGCTCTTCTTGAGCTGAGCCTTAAGAGCATCTAGCTCCTCATGAGCTGTCCCTACTAAAAGCATGTCATCCACATAGAGTACCAAAATTAGTAAAGAACCATCATGGGCTTTCTTCGTGTACAAGCATGGATCCATAGCACTGCGGCTGTAGCCCTGTGACTGCATGAATGCATCAAACTTATGGTGCCATTCCCTAGGTGCCTGCTTCAAGCCCCATATAGACTCTTCTTTAGCTTGCACACTAGGTATTCCTTGCCAGGTATGCAAAGCCCTTAGGTTGCTCCATGTGAATCTCATCATGCAAGTCCCCATGTAAAAAGGCTGTCTTGACATCCACCTAGTATAAGTCCAGGTCAAGCTGTGCAACCAAGGCCAAGACTAAGCATAGGGTGGCTATCTTGACCACAGGAGAAAATACTTCATCAAAATCAACACCATGCTCCTGCTTAAAACCCTTAGCAACCAATCAAGAAGTTGTATGGCAGCTTGGGGTGTCTAGGGGTACTTTTTAGCTTGTACACCTACTTCATGGCAAATCCTTCTTACCCTGAGGCAAGGAAACCAAATCCCAAGTCTGATTCTTATGTAATGAGTCAAGCTCAGACTGCATAGCCCTCTCAATCACCCCTGTGCATAGCCTCATTATAAGCGAGAGGCTCTCCTGCATCTGTAACCAGTACATAATCCATAGAGGGTGCAAAATGGTGATGGACCTAAAAACGGGCCGGCACTGGCTCATGCACTAGCCGGACCTCGTCACTATGCGCAAGACAACCCCTCGGCCTCGCGGCCAGGAGCGTCTATCAAAATCTCTGCCTTCCTAAACATTGCATTTGTAATACGTTGTAGTCCAACTGATCCTAACCCAATATTGCTCCTCAGAGGGAGTCCCTTCCACATAGCCAAAAGGCTCGAATCACATACACATGGGGTTCCTCCTACGGCTGAATGCCGTCAACCCTCTGCGACTCTCCTACACCTGGGGGATTGGCCCCTCGATGCGCCGCTCAACATTTAGACATTTCGCACAAACGTCACTCAAGGTACCAAATAAACGTATCCAGGAATGTACCATTGTCCTTACTTGACTTCCCCTTTATGATCCCACGACTAGCCTACAGCATAGGAACCTCACTGCCTCTCAACGGTGGGTCACAGGCCTACTGAAAACAATTGCTATGCATATCCAGGAGCTAACTCTGATACTTTTAATTTCCTCAAAAATGATCATGCAAAGAGGTGGATGCCTAGTGCTCAAACATTTTGAAAACCAGCAGCGTGCAAGTGCAAAACATCTCTTTCATGCTTTTCTTTCTAACCGCTTTGTGCTTCGCTGCAACACCTAGCACCGAAGTGATCTTCGTGCTACTAGGTTTTAATTTTTATCATTATTATTCCGTCCTAGATGCAATGCATATAAAATCAGCAAATTATTCCTCATGCTCAGCGGCATTTAACCATTTTTTCCACAACTCTACCCTTCCCCGTTGATAGGGCATCATTGCATTCATTTCTTTTAGGATTTTCTTGTCATTTTATGTGGAGAAAGGAAGGAAACACGCACTAAAACATATAAACAAGGCTGAACTGAAGCACAACTTCATGCCCCAGCCTTGCTATACATCAACAAACATAAATCCTATTTTTCTATATTTTTCGTAGCCCCAAATGTATTTTTCCCTTATTTTTCATGGTGTTTTTATCATTTTTCCCCATTTTCTTCATTTTCTTGTATTTTTTAAATTGCTGAAAATGAAAACCAGTTTATGGGCTGTGGCCCTTAGTTCATTTGCAACAAAATTGAAAGATTAGTTGATGTGTATCGACGGTTTTCCCCCTTTATACGCCCAAAACCCTTGTTTTTCCCCATTTTCCATGCGTTTTCGGGTTTCTTGATATTATTTCGAGCCATGAAATGCATGTTTTTCATAATTTCTGGTTATAAACAGTAAGAACTCAGAAGAATCAGCAACATAATCAAATCTTAGTCCATATGAACGGCATTCCATCAATCAAAAGCATAAAACACTAAATTTTCTTTGTAATTTTTTAGTTTACCGCTTAAACGCGTGTTTCGGGTTTTGTGTCCATGGCTGTAGATTTGGAAAACAGCAACACTTCATGTCCAGCAACATCACAAATCACCATTCTCAGCCCGTGTAGCAATCCGGTCCATGCCGGACAAGCCTCCATCATTCTTTCTTTTTTGCTCCTTCCCACACATGAACTGCCTCTTAGAAGAGAGAGAGGGAGGAGAGAGAAAGACTAGAATCAGAAATTCCAAACCAGGCCACCATTCCACGGGCGAAGGGCGGCGATATGATCAGCATACGGAGTGTAGGCAAGGACCAATGTCAGATAGGGGGGTTGTTTGCAGGCAGGGAGGAGCATCTCCATCAACATGGCGCATTTTTCGGCGCCTGTTGATGGCGCCCTCTCTCCACGATTTTCTTCATCCATCCTCTCCCAAACTTTTCATGTGACATTTAAATTTGGGCCCCAAGGGTCACTTGCCCATTTTGGCCAAATTTTGTCCACCTCTTCAAATCTTGACCGGTTTGTTGGCCATTTCCCCGTCCGGACTCGGAATCGAGCTCTGAAAAATCCTGGGCGTCCGACTTAGCATCCCGCATTGGCCAATAGCTCGTGTCAACCCGCACGACTGTCTGAAAAATTATGAAAAATCAACAAGTGTCGCTCGGGCGCCTTTAAAGCACTTTGGCGCTTAAAATCGTCTTAGATCGAGCCGCCGCCTTTGACGGTGAATATTTTTCCCTTGATCTTCATAATTTTTAGCTATTTTTAAGCACTTGCCGTCTCCTAAATTCCGCTCTCATTGGCGACCACGGGATAGGGCGACTCAGCCCGTCGAATCCACGAACATATCTGCACATAAACAACCAAAGAAGCATCAAACTGATACAAAACAATGATCATCATACAACTCAGCACAATGCTCCCCCTACCCCTGGACAGAACCAAGGCATGACATCCACAAGGAGTAGGCCTAGCATCATCTAATAGAAGATCCGAAGTGAGTCACTAACCAGCTGCTCCAACACAGCGAAACTAAAAAAAACCTATCAAAGAGGTTGCCCTAAATGGTAGTCTGAACTACTTACCAACTAAAGACAACACAACTAGGAGCTCCTACAAGGCGAGGACTCCTATAGCCTGAACAAAGGATATTTTCTTTCAGTATATCTCTTCTTTGAGGGTTTTGATTGGATGAACATACTTGGGCATGTAAAAAGGAGGGAGCTGAGCGTAGTGACCCAAGGAGAACAGGGCATCGGTCTCAGGACCTGTCTTGGCACCCAAGAACCTACCAAGCCCTCGCAAGGCGACACTTAATCCTTTTCTAACGCTCACGTTTATTTTCGCTCCAACCTTCCTTGTTTTGATATTATTTTTCCAGCAAGAAGCCACCCCGAGGAAGACAAGGTATCGGCCCCGGGTCTGACTCGTCCCCAGGAACCTACCAGGCCTTCGCAAGGCGATGATCAACTGCTTATATATTTTCATTTCTTTTCTTTTCATTGATAGGGGTTAGAACCCCTTTTTACACACCTTCGTATTTATATTCATCGTTTGGGATGTTCAGGGTTCCTTGGCATCATTATTATTATCTTCTAGCAGGCTTCTCTAACTGCCTCACTACTAACAAGAACTCCTAGAACGGCTGCCTAGCAGGTTAGCAGAACAGAGCCACTAGGACTTCCTTCTAAAACAGATCTTTCAATGTCTAACAATGTCTTTACAGGAGGCAATGACTACTCCGACCTCCCTCAAACATACGTAGCCTAAACCTGGGACTTCATGCCTTGGTCGCCGGTCCCCAACAAAAAGTATCCCCTCAACAAGTACAAATACACATATAACAGGAAAGAAAGGTACTCGTAAAGGAGAAATATCACCTGGAATGGCCACAAGAAGCTTCCATCGCAGCAAAGGCTCCTCCAGGCTCCACCAAATTCCACGAACCACGAAACCTGTCCAGCACAACACTCAACAAAAACCCAATTAAACGCACCCGCACTAGACAGGAAAATGGCCCTCTTGGCCTAATGAAATCAGACATGACTTTGCTACAAAACTGAATCGGCCCTCTTGGCCTAATGAAATCAAACAATACTATGCAGAACATCCACCTGGAAACAACCATGATAGACATCAAAGCATACCATTCCCAGGGGAACAAAGGCTCGTAGCCCTAAACTAGGTGCATTAAATTATGACCTATCCCTCCTGCGTACATCGCAAGAGGTGTGCGCATCACATGTCGTCGAATCAGTCTGTGGGTCTGAGATAATAAAGGTAGATGAGTCTCGCTTACCCTCTGCATCACCCAAATCAACCATCGTCTGCCAAAGAGGGCATGTTCAGAAAGCATACCCCACAAACGACCAGGTCCTGTCTCACCATCAATAGATATATCGGGACAAGGGCCACAATTAAAGAAGAGGTCCTCTTCATACGCAAGATTAGCCAATGAATCGGCAAACTGATTCCAATTCCGTGGAATCAGCTGAAAAGACACTCTATCGAATTCGTCTAGCAGGGCTATGGCAGTATGATGGTACATACAAAGGATCGGGTTCCGCACCATGTACGTCCCATTGAGTTGATTTAAAACCAACTGAGAGTCCCCTTTCACCAACAACTGGCAGATACCACCCTTCTTTGCAATATTCAAACCCATAATCAGGGCTTTGTATTCTGCCATATTATTGGTAAAATTCGCCCCGAGATAAGCAGCTAACTTCATGACAATGCGTCGTCGGGGGTCTCGGATGACAACTCCTACACTTCCTTTTTTGCATGCACCCCTGGACGCCCCATCAAAGTACAAGGTGTACGTCCATAAAGGGTTTACATATCCTGCCATCCTGAACTCTACTCGTAATTATGGTAATCGAAATTCAGCATATTCAACGGGTGGACTGTAGGCTCCATCCCTCCATCATCATTGAATTCAACAGGGATGCTCGTCAAAAGCTGTAGGCAGTGATGGCAGAAGACCTTGATTTCCCAAATGAATGTCCCGCCTTCTTGCTCAATCACCTTGTATCCTTTGCTCCACCAAATGAGCTTTCCCTGATGATATCTCTGTTCCAAATATGGGTGTTCTAAATAAGGGATCAGACAACCCATCAACCTCTATCACGATTTCCTTGCAGATGTTTGATCAATCTTGCCTAGACCTGTAAGGCAGTCATAGCATTAGTACAATCAGAAGTAATAAGGTTTAATCTTATTAAGATTAACCTTATTTTTAAATTCTATCCCCTCAAGGTCAGCTAACAAAACTATAGATTTATTCTTTCCTATCCTAACGATCTTATAGGGCCCATCCCATTTGGGTTCTAGCTTGCCTGGGAATAATTCACGTCGTGCGTCATAATACAGAACAAGCTGTCCTTTCTTGAAGGTGTATTTCTTGGCTTTGAGGTCGTGTAGCTTCTTCATTCGGCGCTTCGCCACTTCTTGGTGCAATAAGCTCTGCAGCTTAAGCTCATCTAAATGTGCCAGTGTCGTCAAGCGCTCAAAAAGAGCGTCTTCATCGCTCAAAGAATGATTGATGGCAAACCGAATAGTCGGCAACTCAATTTCTAAAGGCAAGACACACTCCTCCCCATATACTAACTTGAACGGGGTATGGCCAGTGGCTCGTTTGAAAGTCGTATTATAAGCCCACACTGCCACGTATAACTTTTTATCCCAATCCCGTTTCTTTTCCGACACAATTTTGGACAGGATGCCTACAAGCTGCTTGTTGGTGCTTTCGACTTGCCCATTGGCTTGCGGATTATATGGGGTTGTCTTGTTATGCTTGATGTTCCACAACTCTGTCAAACCTTTGATCACCTTATTCAGGAAATGAGTTCCGCGGTCCGACACTAATTCTTTCGGCGGACCAAACCGGCATATTATCTGCTCTAAAAGGAAACTAGCAGTTTCTTTAGCATCATCTTTCCTTGTTGCACGTGCTTCTGACCACTTTGTGAAGTAGTCAGTTGCTACAATGATGTACCTCTTTTGCGTAGTCGATGACGGAGTAATAGGACCCACAAAGTCTATTCCCCACTTCTCAAATGGAAGTATCGCCATAATAGGGGTGAGTGGTCGTTTCCTATTCTCTCGACTATCATGTCGTTGGCAAATATCGCATCGCTTAACATACGCAAATGCATCTTGGAAGATGGCAGGCCACCAATAACCTGCTCTTAAAGCCTTTTGTGCTGTAAGCCGTCCAGCAAAATGGCCACCGCAAGCAGAATCATGGCACTCTTCCAAAATGAATGGCACCTCGTCAGGCGTCACACATCGGCGATAGATATCATCAACCCCTTGCCGATATAATGTACCTGCGATCAAGGCAAACTTTAACGCTTGCTGCTTAATTTTCCTTTTCTCAGCCTTAGATAGTTCGGATCCCGCCTCTCCTGTTAATAAATAATGCGTTATTGCAGCATACCAGGAGGGAATAGATGCCGTATCTATTTTAAATATCATCTCCATGTCACTACCTTCAGCCACAGATTCTTTCGGCTCCCCAAAGTCCACTAGACATTCCACGATGCCTTGCAACCTTGGTGGCTTACTCTTGATTTCATAATCAAATTCCTGCAAAGTGATCAACCACTTCGCTAAACGATCAGGCGGCTGTAACTTATTCATCAATAGTCGAAGTCCCTCCGCCTTCGTATAAAGTACGACTTTCTCATAGAGAATGTAATGCCTGAATTTCTTGGTCCCAAAGACCATCGCTAGACACAGCTTCTCCATGTAGGTGTAATTGATTTCGGATACCCCCAGCTTCCGACTAGCAAAAGCAATCGGGTGGTACCACTTCTCTTCCCAAATTTGGGCTAAACAGCAGCTGATACTATACATGGTGGCTGCTGAAAATATATAGAACACCTCACCTCTTTTAGGTGCTTTTAAAACGGGCGCTCTTGCTAGCTCTTGTTTCACATCCTCGAATGCTACCTGACAAGGGTCACCCCATACAAACGAACAGCTAAAGGACAATAAATTTGTAAGTGGCAACGTTCTTTCTGCTAAGGCGTTAATGAATCTACGATAGTAACCAACCGAAGACAGAAAGCTATGAACTTCTTTCGGAGTGCGTGGTGGACCCAGGGCAACTATAACTTTGACCTTCTCGGGGTCTGTCGCAATTCCTACCGAACTGACCACATGGCCCAGCAATAGCCCATAAGGTACTCCAAAAGCACACTTCCGTGGGTTTAGGGCGATGCAAAATTGTCTACAGCGCTCAAAGCATTTTCTCAAAATGATCAACTGCCTTTCTCTCACGGTGGCGGCCCCTAAGTCATCAATAAACACCCTCAACTCTTCAGGGGATATGTCACCGAATGTCTTATCTGCTGTTCGTTGCCACGAACCAGGCGCATTGCATAAACCAAAGGCCATCACATGGTACGCAAAAGTACCAAATACAGTGATAAAAGTTGTTTTCAACTTGTCCTCTTCTGCAATTGCCATTTGGTTGTATCCTGCAAAGCAATCCATAAACGAATATATCTCCCTACCCGCTAATTGATCCAAAATCTGGTCAATAAATGGCAATGGGTAGTAGTCCTTAACTGTCTGCTTATTCAGCTCTCTAAAGTCTACACATAAACGGATCTGATTATTCTTCTTCTTTCTAATCACAACTGGCGAACACCATTCCGTGTGTTGTACAGGAAAAATCAAACCCGCTTTTCGAAGCTTCTGCAACTCCTCAAACAGCCCGTCCCTCAATTCGAAAGGCATACGCCTTACTTTCTGCCGTACAGGACGACTGCCCTCTTTCAACGGAATTGTATGAACAGCAAGACTAGGGGGGATGCCTCTCAACTCATCATAACTCCAGGCAAAGATATCACGGAATTCCTGGATCAAGGCCACATAGTCCTCCCTTTCTGTTGAGCTGAGCATAGAACCTAATTTGATTGGCCGCGAATCATCAAGCGTACCAAGGTCTAGCTCGATAACATCTGCATCTCTTATACGATCTTGGGCCTCTATCGGCTCGTTCAAAGTGATCTGATAGATGTCCTCTGTGGTGGATCCCTCTTTGGACTCATCACTCGATGATGTCTCACTAGCAGATAAATCTTCTAATGTCTCCAATTCTGTAGAAGATAGAGGAGCTCTCTCACTCTGCGGGGACTCAGGATAAGCATCAACCACCACACGCTGAGCACCTTTGCCGAATATTAATCGACCGGCGGGTATATCCACTTGGCAATCCGCTTGCAAGATCCAAGGTCGTCCAAGTAATACTTGGTAACTTGGCCGCCCTGCAAAACGAATCACCCTAAAGTCCAACATGCATTCTACATTTGCAACAGTGACATGGACCTTAGTAATGCAGCCTTCCGGCTGTCTCAAACTGTCATCTGCCATTCTGAGAATTGTGGAAGTATCTTTCTGAATCGCAAGACCCAACCTTTCCATCAGTTCAGAACTCATAATGTTAACAGATGATCCCGTGTCGACAATGGCATAATCTACTAATATCCCATCGACATAGGCTGCAACCCTTGGGCAATGCTTCTCAGCATGCTCGAACCATTCATCACCAACTCGCGCAATACCCAAAGGTTCTACAATATACCCAGTACGTAGAATCTTTCTAAATTCCTTGCGTACTCCTGGGGAAAGCTTAATAAGCTGTAAAAGATTCACATCCGGCTTGACTTCGCAAAGAGAGCCCGCCAAATCGAATTCATGATAGTTCGAAAGAGCTCGCTTTTCACGCCAAATCATCCGCTCTTTAGGTCGCTGAACTGGCTTTATTGCCTCTTTCTTAACTTTCACCTTCTTCTTTGGTGCTTCCTTATCGGCTTTACTCTCTACGGGCTTCAAAGGTCCCCCTTCTAGGGCAGGATCCAAAACTTGCGTTCCTTTGTCGCCTTGTTTAGGGTTTCCGTCGACAGGCTTATCCATGTCGGCTTCTCTACCCTTTTTACCTCTTGTAAGGACAGCTCGCAGATTAGAGGTTTCAGCATCGTTAATGCGTACAGCCTCAATCAAACTAACCCCACTACCACTTGGTAGCTCTTCCACTGTAGTCTTTGGTCGTTGAAGTATTTGTTTAGGCCCATTTTCTGGCTGGGGGTCATTTCCTTGGGCACGATGATTAACAGGCCCTGGTTGCCGACTTCCACGCTGGAGAGAACTGATCTTACTCCAGCAAGTAGCTGCTAAATGGCCGGATTTTCCACAAATGTCGCACTTAACATTTGGGCAATTTCTTGGATAGTGCTGCCCGCCACACCATTTACAACTAAACCTCGACGGTGCACCCTCCTCCGGGTATCTACTTCCTATCAAATTTTGTTGTTTTTTAAGGAAGTTGACATCAACAGCTATTTGTCGATACTGCTCCGTAATCATGTCGGTATAATGCTTCATCATGTCCTTAACCTCGCCAAGAACATTGGAAGAACTCGACTCATAGCCTTGGTCATTACCGTGTCTTTCCATCGGCCTAACAATTCGATTAGGCACAGGCTGTTGAGTCACAGGCATGGTATTGGAATTGACCGCCTGGCCTCCACTACTTGGAACCATTTGACTGCCCGTAGGCATCGACATGCTAGGGGGAGCTGGTAATAAAGGGACATTTTGTATCATGTTCCCTCTCCCATTAGGGTTAGCCATCGCTATCCCTTGGCCACTACTGCCATTGGCTATTGCCATATTGTTTCCCAATACTAAACCCATATTCGAATTGCCTCGAGAAGCATAGGCCGCTTGTAGTCGGGATTCCACCTCTTGTGCTCGTGTAATGGCAGTATCTATATCCCCCAAGGGGACACTACTCAACTGCAATTGGATATTAAAGTCCAACCCATGTAGGAAATATTGCAATTGGGCAGCTGCGGGGATAGGAATAGAGGTGTCCAACTTACGGAAGACTTCTTTTATCTTCTTTGCATAAGCACGAATATCCTCATGTGGATCTTGGCGGGTCACGTTGAGTACACGCAACCAATATTGCCCACCCCTTTCAGGGGCAAACTCCCTTCGAAAAGCTCCATAGAATGCATCAATGTTCAATATGGTTCCGGCTTCTAAACCATGATACCATATAGCGGCTCTTCCTTTGAGAGTCATATTGAAGAACATCATCAAATGTCCTTCCTCTTGAATGCGACAGTTAAACATCAGCTTTTGAAACTCCCTAATGTGGAGTTCCGCATCTTCCTCAACTAGCCCATTAAAAATGGGTAGCGGGTAACCTAGAGCCGGCAAATCCGTCGTTCCTGCTGGAATTGCAATAGGCTGCGCCATGACGCGGATTGGATTTGTACTAGGAATAGGGACCGGTGGGGTTACACCTCCCGTACTTGACGTGGACTGGCTTATAGAAGGAAGGGGAGCACTAGAGCTTCCACCTTCTCCTAACTTATTGCTCGTGGTACTAAGACCACTAGATCCACTCCCTCGTAAGGGTTCAGCACCGCTACGCTTAGGGGAATATCTCCTAAAAATTTCAGCACGTCGCCTAGCTCTTTCGTCTCTTTCTTGCTTTTGGATTTCTGCTAGACGATGCTTATCAATAAATAACGGATCAATCTCAGTATCCTTTGGCATAAACTGCTAGTTGGTCTTTAAACAACCAGGATTCGAGAACCGCCACTTTTAAGCAGCTCCCGGCAGACGCACCACTGATGGACCTAAAAACGGGCCGGCACTGGCTCATGCACTAGCCGGACCTCGTCACTATGCGCAAGACAACCCCTCGGCCTCGCGGCCAGGAGCGTCTATCAAAATCTCTGCCTTCCTAAACATTGCGTTTGTAATACGTTGTAGTCCAACTGATCCTAACCCAATATTGCTCCTCAGAGGGAGTCCCTTCCACATAGCCAAAAGGCTCGAATCACATACACATGGGGTTCCTCCTACGGCTGAATGCCGTCAACCCTCTGCGACTCTCCTACACCTGGGGGATTGGCCCCTCGATGCGCCGCTCAACATTTAGACATTTCGCACAAACGTCACTCAAGGTACCAAATAAACGTATCCAGGAATGTACCATTGTCCTTACTTGACTTCCCCTTTATGATCCCACGACTAGCCTACAGCATAGGAACCTCACTGCCTCTCAACGGTGGGTCACAGGCCTACTGAAAACAATTGCTATGCATATCCAGGAGCTAACTCTGATACTTTTAATTTCCTAAAAAATGATCATGCAAAGAGGTGGATGCCTAGTGCTCAAACATTTTGAAAACCAGCAGCGTGCAAGTGCAAAACATCTCTTTCATGCTTTTCTTTCTAACCGCTTTGTGCTTCGCTGCAACACCTAGCACCGAAGTGATCTTCGTGCTACTAGGTTTTAATTTTTATCATTATTATTCCGTCCTAGATGCAATGCATATAAAATCAGCAAATTATTCCTCATGCTCAGCGGCATTTAACCATTTTTTCCACAACTCTACCCTTCCCCGTTGATAGGGCATCATTGCATTCATTTCTTTTAGGATTTTCTTGTCATTTTATGTGGAGAAAGGAAGGAAACACGCACTAAAACATATAAACAAGGCTGAACTGAAGCACAACTTCATGCCCCAGCCTTGCTATACATCAACAAACATAAATCCTATTTTTCTATATTTTTCGTAGCCCCAAATGTATTTTTCCCTTATTTTTCATGGTGTTTTTATCATTTTTCCCCATTTTCTTCATTTTCTTGTATTTTTTAAATTGCTGAAAATGAAAACCAGTTTATGGGCTATGGCCCTTAGTTCATTTGCAACAAAATTGAAAGATTAGTTGATGTGTATCGACGGTTTTCCCCCTTTATACGCCCAAAACCCTTGTTTTTCCCCATTTTCCATGCGTTTTCGGGTTTCTTGATATTATTTCGAGCCATGAAATGCATGTTTTTCATAATTTCTGGTTATAAACAGTAAGAACTCAGAAGAATCAGCAACATAATCAAATCTTAGTCCATATGAACGGCATTCCATCAATCAAAAGCATAAAACACTAAATTTTCTTTGTAATTTTTTAGTTTACCGCTTAAACGCGTGTTTCGGGTTTTGTGTCCATGGCTGTAGATTTGGAAAACAGCAACACTTCATGTCCAGCAACATCACAAATCACCATTCTCAGCCCGTGTAGCAATCCGGTCCATGCCGGACAAGCCTCCATCATTCTTTCTTTTTTGCTCCTTCCCACACATGAACTGCCTCTTAGAAGAGAGAGAGGGAGGAGAGAGAAAGACTAGAATCAGAAATTCCAAACCAGGCCACCATTCCACGGGCGAAGGGCGGCGATATGATCAGCATACGGAGTGTAGGCAAGGACCAATGTCAGATAGGGGGGTTGTTTGCAGGCAGGGAGGAGCATCTCCATCAACATGGCGCATTTTTCGGCGCCTGTTGATGGCGCCCTCTCTCCACGATTTTCTTCATCCATCCTCTCCCAAACTTTTCATGTGACATTTAAATTTGGGCCCCAAGGGTCACTTGCCCATTTTGGCCAAATTTTGTCCACCTCTTCAAATCTTGACCGGTTTGTTGGCCATTTTCCCGTCCGAACTCGGAATCGAGCTCTGAAAAATCCTGGGCATCCGACTTAGCATCCCGCATTGGCCAATAGCTCGTGTCAACCCGCACGACTGTCTGAAAAATTATGAAAAATCAACAAGTGTCGCTCGGGCGCCTTTAAAGCACTTTGGCGCTTAAAATCGTCTTAGATCGAGCCGCCGCCTTTGACGGTGAATATTTTTCCCTTGATCTTCATAATTTTTAGCTATTTTTAAGCACTTGCCGTCTCCTAAATTCCGCTCTCAAATGGTCAGGAGGTCTTCTATCTCTAGTAGAACGCCTCAACCCAAGCTCTGCTGCCCCTGACCGACATCCTATCTTACATCAACATGTCTAACATTTGGGCCATGAGCATCAAGTAATGTTGCACACTGTCTAGCTGGCCATGGAGTGGGCTGAATGGGAGCAGGTGGCTCCTCCTAAAAGATAACTCTACGTACATTAATCACTTTCTTAGACTGCATATGCATTTTGTCCTCATGAAAGATGACATCATGGCTACGGATCACTTTCTACGCCTGCGGATCCCATAGACGGTAACCCATCTCTCCTGCATCTTCATAGCCAATGAAAATGCATTTGACACTTTTAGGATCCAACTTATTGTGTTCGTCCTTGGGCACATGGCAGAATGCCTAGCATCCAAAGACAAGCAAATGATCATAACAGGGAGGCTTGCCTACCCATACCTCCTCTGCAACCCTGAAAGTCAATGCCACTGCTAGGCGACCTGTTAATGAGATGCATTGTAGTAGTAACTGCCTCAGCCCAAAAGCGTTGTGATAAGCCAACTTTGCTAAGCATGCTATGGACCCTTTCCTGAATGGTCCTATTCATGCATTCAGCCATACAATTCTGGGGAGGGGTGTAAGGGGTGGTCAACTGACTCTTAATACCCTGCTCATCACAAAACTGCTCAAAATCATGTGATACATACACACCTCCATTATCTGACCTTAAGCATTTTAGTCTTTTCTCAGATTGGTTCTTTACCAATGCAAGCCAAAGCTGAAATGTGTCTAAGACATCGCATTTTCTCTTTATGGGATAAGCCCAAACCTTACATGAGTAATCATCTATGAAAATAACAAAGTACTTTGCCCCACTGAGTGACTGACAGGGCATGGGCCCATATACATTTGAGTGCACAAGAGCCAAGGGTTCACCCATGCGTTTCTTACTAGACTTTTTATGCATATTTCTAGTTTGCCTGCCATACAAACAATGATTACAAGAATCAAAATGTGAAGAGTTAAAAGGCGGAAGATATTGCAAAGATTGGAGCATTTTCGTTCCTTTAAGGGACATATGCCCCAAACGAGCATGCCAAAGAGATACATGGGGAATAGAATCCATAGACAAAACATGATCCAAGGTAGCTCCAGATACAAGTAAGGGATAGAGGCTGCCAGACTTGGCACCTCTTGCAAGAAAAATCCTGCCACGAGTATTCTTCCAATGCAGAGTCTCCAAAAGACACAAAATACCCTACATCATTAAGCTGTGCAGCTGACATAAGGCTGCGAGTCAATGCAGGTACATGGTGTACATCATGCAAAACAAAAGAACTGCCAGAAAAAAACTGCAGTCTAACACCTCCAATGCCCACAATGTCAAGAGACCTGTCATCACCAAGACGCACGGAACCAGAGATGGTACGATAGATATAAAACCAATCTCTACAGGGTGTCACATGAAATAACTTACCCAAATCCAAGAGCCAACACTGTGCATACATAGAATGTATCTCAGAAGCCTATAAGGCATCGCATGAAGAAGCTGCAAATATGTAATCGTCATCTGAATCAGTGGCTTGCATGACATTAACCTCTTCTATCTTCACACTGGACTTTGCAGGTACAATATTGCACTCAGAAGACTTTTCCCACACTTTCTCTTTTCCCTTTTCCTTGCGCTTATCATCGTGCATCTTATGGCACTGCCACCTAATATGTCCTACTTTCCCACAATAATGATAGGTAAGATCAGACTTCCATCCCCCACGGGACTTACTGTGAACACGCGACTTGGACCTTGACTTCTGAGAGTCCCTACCCTTATGATCATTATCATGCTTGCCATGTCTGCCACCTCTAATGGTCAATGCATGTAAAGAGCGGGAAACATCAATGTTTCTCTTGTTTATTTCCTCAGTCAATAAAGCACTCTCAACATCTTTGATTATTAGCCCATAAATCTTGTTCGTACATATGGTAGTATGGAAGATATCCCATGATTCAAGCAAGGTGCCAAGCAGAAACAACAGGTGCAAGTTGTCTTTGAACTCAATATCCTATGACAACAAACTCTTCATGATAGGATGAAATTTATTGAAATGAGATAATAGGGAGGTCCCCTCCTTCATGGAAGGTCCATTAACTCCTTCAGCCAATACATATGTAACGCAAGACTCTGCTGTTGCGCATAAAGCTCTTGAATCTTCTCCCATAAATCCCATGCAATCTGATTTTCATATTCAACAACATTATGATGGACCTCTTCTGAGAGTGACAAGATAATGGTAGACTTGCATAGCTCATCAACTTCCATCCAAACATCATCATCCATATCCTCAAGTTTAACACCCTTGAAACACAAGGGTTTAATCTGCAACTTCTACACCAAAACCTGCCATATTTGGGACTTTCAATACCCATAGTTGGTACCATCCAACTTGGCAATGTTAAAGAGAGCTGTGTCTTTCAAATGACTAGCCATATTGTCCCAAATCAAAGCAAAAAAGCAAAACTACAGGTTGTTGTAATTAGCAAAAAATGCACTAAAATCATTGCTTAAATTGGCTGAAAGAGTGTATATCATCAAGACAAGCACATTTCCACCAAATATGACCAAGATAACATCAAATAGCAAGCATTATCCTCATAGAAGTGCTCAAAATCAACAGATTTCAGCTTGCTGTGATAAATGATAGTAGTATGTAAAACTATCCCAAAATGAAGCAATCACTGATACATATGTCACTGCAACTGCTAGGTAGCAAGATACATCCAATAGTGAGTGTCAATGGGCAAAAAGGTACGAAGAAATTTCAAACCAATAACCTGGTAGGCAAGAGACATCTCATAGGTCTAGAAGTCATTCATGTAATGGATCTCGGGGTAAGAGAAGACACCAAGCACAAGCACAACTGATAGAGCAAGAAGGTCAATGCATAACCATCTAAGATGCATACAAAACTGACAAACATGTGATAGAGATAGGTGCCTGCCCCAGTAGGCATATCAAATCAGCCCACTACAGAATAACTGCAGATATAAAGCTCTCAAGAGAGAAAATGCATGTAACTGTCCCACAAGCTCAAGCTCAAGTGTAAGTAAGACTCTGTGTACATATCAATATACCAAGAGGCTCCCACTGGAAGTAAAGTCAGATGCAAAGAGAGCAAGCAACGCTCTAATACATCAAATACATAGCATCAAACATGCCAAATCCCAGTCGGGTACATCCGAAGTATAAATTCCAAGCTATCTCAGACCCGTAAAGCATAAGCCTGAAAGCATTCAAAGAGCATGTAATTGACAACCAAATGTAATGCCCAATAGGTCCAAAATGCTCAAATATATCTGAATACGAAGCTCCAAGTAACTATCAAGCATGGGCAAACCAAGTGACATCCATCTCTGACCTAAGCATAAATGCAAGAAGCCTAAATGTCAAGCAGTGACAATAGGCATAAACCAGTCCAAAGCATGCCAACTGAAGCCAAATGCCAATGAAGAATGACTAAGTCGGAGCCTAATCCAAGCTCAAAATCATTATGGAACCAAAAATAAGTATTTGATAATCTCCAAATACATCAGTATGATCATTCAAACCTCCAGTAAGCACCCCATATCCAAGAACCAATGCATACACCAAGTAAATGAGCTTCAACCCACTGTATTACAACATCATATTTATTGTTAAATGAAGCTCAAATGGTGCCCAAATATACTCCAAATCAGTCTCAAATCATAGACATAGCATCCCATAACATTCGGGCATCACCGGGCATCAATAGGCATCAAACGGAAATGCCAAGAAGCATCAAATAGTAAATGTCAAGTGCTGCCCTATTTTGACAATCATGGGATTGTGTATACATCAATGGCTGAAGGGGGAAGCACTCGAATCGACATCAAGAGCCAAGCAGTAATGCCGGGGAGTCCAACAATGATCGGGAAGGTTGCCAAGAGTGTCGGGAAGTCGGGGAAGAAGCTAGAAATGCTAGGAGCAGATCATCCCATCCCCCTACAAAATGCGCTGCATTTTGCGCTGGTTGTTCTTGGGGGCTGGGGATTCTTTAACAATGCTCAAGAGCACTTGGCAATGTCGAGGGGGCTCCGATGCAGCCGTGGAAGATGCCAATGAAGGTCTAGAGGCTCAAGGCAGAGGTAGGAGATCAAAACATACCTGCAAATGAAGGTGCCATAGCTGCCATTAAAGCTCGGGTTGAAGCTCTTCAAATTTGAGCTGAAGAGAATGCCGGGCAAGCTCCAATTCCTTTGCTCTGATACCAGTTGAAAGGGAAGTGGAACCTAGGAGGAAGAAGCTTGGCGGTGAGAGCTATGGCGGATGGAGAGCAAGAGCAAGAGAGAGGGTGAAACTCAAAGTGGGAACTCCAACAACCACAATGTGTGGCTGGGCCTTCCTTTATTCAAACTATCACTGAAATAATAAAGAATAAGTGATTGTGACGGGCGCCTGCCACCTACAATGTGGAGTGGTAGGTACTATCAATGTAGTAATACACGAGCGGCTAAGCGGAGGTGCCTTTACCCCCAACACCTTGGTCGCCTGGCTCTGTCTCCCTAGTCCCCTAGCCCTTTATACATCCCCCACAATTGTTCAAGGCGCATCAAGGGCGGGACATACCTAGGGAGCTCGTGACCTATCACCATGAACCATTTGCACAATTCTTTTTCACACTCCATCTTAGTGCCATCACAAACAATAGTGGTAAGCAAGGCACGAAAGACCATGGAAAGTACATTGTACTCTTCAAACACTATAAGTAGCCACCATCTATACTACCAAAATCTAAGGTGTCAATGAGATCAAATATACTACATTGTGTTGTCAAAATCACAAATGATGTCTCAAGAAGACTTCAAGTGTACTTCTGCTCACCATCAATAACTTTTTCCACCAATTGACCCTCACTTCATCCACACATTGCTACAAGGAAACAGACCAATAGTCTTCTAACTGTGTAATATCTAAGTATGCACGTGCGCTCACATAATATCTGCACCACAACTATAATATACATAGTTTGGGTCCTCAAGTGCACGACAATACTCTCGGCTTCCTTAGAGTTTGACATGTCTCCCAAACTCATCCAACTATGTCTCATGCACAATGAAGACTAGCACTAACCCCTAGGGAGAGACCATATGAGAGGTTTTCAATTGCAGGTATTGAAGACTCCAACGAAAGTACCATAAACTCTCCATCAACACTTACCTTTGAACTCTTGTCCTTTATCATCATGCAAGCCCACCAAAGAATCGTCACGTTGTCCTAACGCTATGCAGACATAGTGTGAAAAAACATGGAAAGCATCATCATTTGGCTTTCTTATTGATCTAGAGAGTCAATGTCATCTCAGTCATTAGTGCTAGTGTCTCTAGCATGGATGGTTCAAAAATACTAGATTTTTAGATAATTTTAACCTATTTTTGATATTTTAAATATTATTTATTGTAAATATCCTAAAAAGCTATGAAAACTTCTAGAATAGGGTGGCATGCAAAAACCAAGTGGCTTTTTTAGCCAGTTTGGGGAGATTTCATAAAAAAGAAGGATTGGCGAAATCACATGCGTTGTGATCATAGTAAATAGGTAGCAAATAGCACTCCGAAACTAGAAAGAAGAACAAGGAGTGATCTGGGAGATTTTTGAGTAGGTGTCCTAAAGCTTTACCCCCCTTTTGGAGCCAACAAAACTATTGGATTTGTGGTCTGAGCAGCAGAGAAGAAGTTGTTGTTTGATGCACGTTTTTGGTCTACAAGGGAGATCTAGGAAATCTAATGCTTGGAGATTGCTTATGAGTAGTGCCAAACTAGGAATTTTAGGTTCTATCAATACATAGTGCTTTGATCCATTTTGCTTTGTGTTTATCTTGTGTACCTCTTGACTATTATTTTTCTTCTCTTCCATCTCCTATCTTCCAAATTGAGTCTCTATGAGGAGTAAGCAGCCAATGGTCAGTAATTTCAATCACTTCTAGACTGTTAGGTTAAAGTTATAATGACAATCATTTCTATGGTCTCATTTATAAGTCTAATTTTCAACTTGGATTGCTAGGCAACTAGACATTGGCCTTAATAGATCCTGGAGTGGTCAAAATTGTCAAAAATTGTGTTTTGGACAACTTGTTTGAGTAGTAGGTTTGTCGGTTTGAGTGGGCTATATGACCATCTGATTGGTCATGTTTGACTCAGATAGTCTTGCCCATCCAAGTCTAAAAAAATTTATTCGAGTGGTCAATTTATCCATTTGACTATCTGAGGAGCAGGGAACTTTCCAAGGGGCCTTTATTATGTCCAAGTGGACTAAGGTCACTTGATCATCCGAGTCCGAGTGGACTTGATGGTCCAAGTTCGAGTGGGATTGTCTGAGTCAGAGTGGCACTAAAGTTATTAGGAAGTCTGAGGGGGACCGATGAGGATTTGAACATCTGAATCCTGGGGACGCTGTCTGAGCGACAAAGAAACGTATTGAATGATGAAAAAATGATAATAATGATTCACTCAACCACACCCATGACTAACTATAATCCTATCCACATTTATCAATCAGCAGCAATGAGGATTCTAATCATACTTAAAACCATCGAGGGTGAAGATATACAAATTTCTGCTACTCCTTTGGCATGCTGCTCTCCCTAGACTTGTTGCTCTCTCTCTCAATCTCTCACAACTTAAATGAGTTCTTCCCTCCTTGTCTTTCCTTTTAATGCTCTCTCTCTTTCTTCTCTTACTATCTATTTTCCTTCCCAGGTCTTCAAAATATTTTTTCCTTTCTTTCTTTGTTCCCCTATTTCTTGGTTGTTACAAAGACTTACCTTTTTCTTCTTTTCTCCTTATTCCCCAAACCGACATTGGGGGGGGGGGGGGGGGGGGGGGGGGGGGGGGGGGGGGCGCTCTTAGATATGCTTAATGGCCCACCCTCATAAGGTGCCACCGATAATCCATGGTTCTCTAAGTTCTAATGCCCCCATTATGAGGACAAGCCATATGTGAGCGTGAATATTGGTTGGGTGTCCTAACTTGTATATCAAATGAGGTATATGTGAGAAAATAGCAAAAAGCCTTTGGGTTATATCGTGTAGTTATGTTGGTAGCAACTCAAGGTATAATACATTGATTTGCGAGGTGTGGGAGTTATTAGAGACCCCCTATTTTGAGATCCAAGGGCAGTAAAATGGCCCCTAGATAGCTGGGGGTCTCAAGGGGAAAAGCAACCCCTTAATGGGGGTTTAAAGATAATACCCTCGGCTCAATGATAAAGGAAATATTCCCTGAAATATTTTCCCATCGTCTAGGAAAGGTTCATAATTTGGTTGTACATGCGGACTAGATGATCTTTCTGAGCTATAAAAGAAAGACCCCTCCAAATCCATTGTCAATCTATCTTTTACCCAATCAGAATTCTTCCAACTAGCCTTAAGTTCTTTGCCTATCATTTGTTTGGATTGCTATCTAAGATTCACACTGAAAGTAAATGGGTGCACAAAGCCATCTTTATATGAATTGGTTTGAAATTAAAGAAGTTTCTATTCTTCTCCTATTTGATGTATATTCTCTACTTCTTGCTTAGATTTTGTCTATTGCACCATGTAATTTCTACACTACAAACACTAAATGCAAACCCCCTCTCCCATATTATACACAAAGGGAGGAGGTATCATATATATACATTATGAGTAGGAGAGGACACCATGATTCCAACTGAAGGAGAGAGAGGAGCTACGATCCTCATCAACCTCAAATAGAGCTCCCTGCAAAGTGTGAGGTTGCAAAAGAGCCATGGGTAAATACCCAATCACACTAATTATGGTATAGAAGGTGTAAGAGACCCAATTTAGGACATCTAAGAATTAATAAAGAACTTTCTTTTCACATTCACTAGGTTTCCATGGCTTCCCCTCCTTTCTCTCCCTTCTTGCCCTTCTCTTTTTCTTTTTAGGATTTCTCTCTCCTCCTTACAATCTTCTCTCTCTCTCTCTCTCTCTCTCTCTCTCTCTCTCTCTCTCTCTCTCTCTCTCTCTCTCTCTCTCTCTCTCTCTCTCTCTCTCTCTCTCTCTCTCTCCCCCCTATCCTCTTCTTTAGAATTGGTATCAGATTACAATTGATCCTTTCCCATTTCCCTTTCTCAATCTACCTTTCTTTTCAAAGTAGGAAACCCTAGTTACTCAAGCAATCAGTGTATAGGTACAATGAGGAGTTCTTTAAGGCAAGCAAGAGCTATGGCAAGAGTTGGAGGCTTATTTGGAGATAACCGTGCTAAATTAGCATGTCATCACATATTTCTACGTAAAATTTAGAATCCTTGGTCAAATTTAGAGTCCCAATAGCTAGAGAAAGCCTGAATCACGATCACTTTTTGCAAGAAGCCTTTCTTTCTCCTCTTCGTGCCAAGCTTTTCTCAGGTTTCCATGGAGAGCATGCTTCTCTATTCTCTTCTTCTCAACATGGCCAAGTTCACCACAACCATGCTGCAATCATTCCTCAGATCTTTCTCAACAAGTAGATAACCATCTTGCCCCCAACCACATGAGAGGGAGCTAGCAAGGAACCCAAAATGTTCACCACAATTTGTGTTGCTATTAGCACTAATCATCTCCATCTCTAGTTGTGATGACATTTCAAGCATGTGTGCACATTGCTTAGTGAGGTTGTAGACATTGGCACCCCATGTATTGAGTTTCTAGCATGTATGCAGTACTAATATGCTTTCCATAAGGTCCCACGAGATATTCAACCCCTAAACACGCCAAACAGTGATAATTTGGTCATTGATAGGCTACAGACACAATGCAAGAAATTATATATGGCTATATAAATCTATTTACAAAACAATCTATATTACCTCTATCAGAGATCTCTATAGTTCCTATTGAAGAGGGTGTAACCCCTTTGATTTGAATCAGAAAGTTCTCAATTCAGAGTTATAAGCTAAAAGTCCCACCTATTTTTGTGGAGCAAGGTCCTCTAGACTGTAAAAAAATGGCAAGGCATAGAGGTAAAGGAAAGGCCCATGATGAGGTACAAAGAAAAATCTGACTCCCAAGCATCAATGAATGATAAATATAGCTCAACCCAAGATTATAATGGTAAAATACAAGAAGAGGTGCTAGATATAGACCCCTACAACATGCTCAATCCCACACTATGTCAACATGAACTTCACCACATGGAGAGGCATAATGACATTGTTGCTATCCATCATCAAAATGGTACCAACTTAACTAATGTAATCTCATAATATGTAACGTACCCACCTTTATTACATGAAGAGCAACATTTAAGTAGTTGCTCAGAGTTTACCTTCTAGCCACCGTCGCCATTCATACTCTAACCAGAATGATCGAATTTTATCTGCTTCTATAACCTTAGGTCTACCCCGTAAGGGATCTGTCCTCTCTTTACCCCCTTGCAAAACTATAAATTGAGGGCTTGGGGATGACTAGGAGGAGGAACAAGAGCAATCTTGACAAGGACGAGACACTGATCGAGAAGGAGGAGACTCTATTTCGCAAGATGAAGATGCATCATTCCATTCAACCCAAGGAAGGGGATACACAGAAGGATTCTCATCCTCTTCTACTCTAATCCGAGAAGAGAAGACACTGAAGAACTTTATCCTATTCTATAAATCCAATTAGAAATCATACCTCTAATTTAATGTCCCCATTACTTAGTCTATTTTAATGCGCATATACATTCCAAAGAAAATTGATTTATATTGCACATTTTTTAAAGAAAAATACTATTTCTAATTATGAAACTAACTCTCATTATGAAGATAATAATAATTGTTAATGAGGTATTATATGTCAGTTCATGGAAGAAAGACTTGGGAGACCCTCCCAAGGCTAGCTTATTAAAACTATGTTTGTAGTATAGAACAACAAAAAGAACTAGCCTAGGGGATAATCACTTGGCAGTTAAGTGCACTTGGGTGACAACACTGTTGAGATGGGTGACTTCCTGAGAAGATTTTCCTATAAGAAGCTAGTGGGAGCTTCTCATGTGCAGCCAATGGCGCCAAGGAAGCCTTCGTAGCCCATTGCCAATTATGCCAAGGCCAAGATGCCAAGATCTATGTCTTGGTTGCCGCCTTGATCTCCGCCTTGGTCTGAACCTTAGAGTGACAACCGCTCGACGATGTGCCATGTGGTGCTCACCCATATATTTGTAAATTTTTATCTTCACACTACAAAAATGGAGCTCCCTCTCTGACGTCATCAATGATATTATCAGAAGCTCTAAAAGAGAGTGTTCTCTCTTTGTCATCACTGATGTCATTGAGAAATGCTAAAAAGCAAGCATCCTCTCTTTTAACCCGCCCTTGCAAAACTATACATTCAGAGCTTGGGGATGACCAAGAGGAGGAACAAGAGAAATCTTGACGAGGATGAGATGCTGATCAAGAAGGAGAATACTATATTCCACGAGATGAAGAGACATCATTCCATTCAACCCAAGGACGGTGGGGATACGCAGGTCTCTTATCTTCTTCTACTCTAATCTGAGAAGAGAAGACACTGAAGAAATTTATCCTATTCTATCAATCTGGTTAGAAGTCATACCTCTACTCTTGTCCCTATTTCATCTACTAGAGAGAGAGAAGTATTACTCTCCACGAGACAAGAAGAACCATCTGCGAGGCCTACATCATTGAATCTCAAAATAACCATCATCATCATCGAGAGTCTTACACCCTTGCCAACCGGTATTACTACCGTGTTCTTCTTCTTCTACGAATCATATTTCTATCATGGCCCCGAAGAAAAAGAATTCAAACGCAGAAATCGCGAATGATCCTACTAACATGGAAACAACAATTGGAGTTGTGAGCATGAGAGTCACTAACAGAGTCGCATGCGTAGATAATAACCCTTTACCAATCACGATACCACAAGTTTTTCAAAAAAAAATCTATCCGAATTCAATAGAAATAAGATAAGTCTCTTAAGAAATATTGTGATCTTAGAGTATTCACTTGGTAAATTATTAGAACATCTTATAGGCTAGAAACTGTTAGAAAAACTATAAAACTCTAGAACTCAAGAGAAATCATGGAGAAATTTTCAAGACAGTTTTATTAAGAATGAACCCCGAAGAAATTAGTCAAGGATATATTTTAATCTAGACGCTTTGATAGAGGATTTTAAGATCGAAAAAATCTCTAAGTTAAAGAAACTGACTTAAGGCCAAGAAACTTGGTTACAAGAATAAACCTTAAACTGGGAAGATAGAGACCCCAAAATCTAGATACCCTTAGTTAAATTCCAAGGGGAAGAGTTCATTATGTAAAATTCAAGTATTGATTGCTACTAGATTAATGATCACTTAAAGGTGCATGATTGATTGAAGTCGTAATTTCTTGAAGACATCAATCTTGTTTGTGATTTTCTAGATTGGATCTTGATTGAATTAAGTATTGGAATAGATAAAAATTGAGGATCCCTATACTCCCCCAAGGATAGGTGTTGAATCCCCATACCAAGAGGGGATGTTTTTACTACTGCAGAAGCATGGACCGGCTCCGATGGCAAGAGGTCTCCAAAAGGGATCATATTAAGTAGGAGATCTGGCTAGTAAATCCTTTATGCACCTAGGAACTACTTGGTCCCTTGTATGGCCCAAGTACTACTTGGGACACCTAAAAATGCTAGCTATAGGTGGATTTAATCTTGGTGATGTGCAGATGGGCTAGATGAGGCAGCACGTGAAATTGTACATTTTCTCCTGTATGGGCGGGAGAACACACATTATGGAACATAATTAATGAATTTGTTTTATTCTGATTGTATATCCATGAGTAAATTATGCAAATGAACAACTGTGCATAAAATGATTCTTTTTAATTAATAATGTTGTTTTTATATGTTTCGTATAATGTGGTAGGTCATTAGATAACTAAGAACTTCCATAGAGGGAAGCGGGTGGATGGATTCCCAACAAATCGAGTCCGATGGTAGGGTGATCTTGGTTAGCAGAGAGATTTTCCCAAAAACAAATGCTAGGAAGAAAATCTAGGAAGGGCTGATTCGGTGACTTACCTGGGTTTTGGTCTGAGAACCCAAACTGTAAATTATCTTAGGGAAAAGGTACGACAGCTGTGCCAGAGCACTGCGAGGGATTTCATAAATCCTTAATCTGCTATTGGAAAAAAATGTTGTACTCCATGAACAAGGGTAATGGTAGTCACTCTTTCCGGACAAAAAGCCTCTCGAAGGACACCTCCGGATGTGAGCTAGTTGTTGATAGGTGACTGTCACATCAATTAGGAACCTTCAGGTCAGTCCTCCGTGGGTAATAGCAGGGCTCTTCCCTTGTGGGGTAGATCTAGGGTTATAGAGCCTGACATCATTCTGGTTAGAGTACGGATAGTGACGGCTATAAGGTAAACTTTGGGCGACTACTAAAACATCACTCGTCACGTAATAAAGGTGGGTACATTACAAATGGTATCATAGTCAAAAGAAATTAAAAAAACTTGGTAATTGTAGACTGAGATGTGAGAGGTTTTTCCCTTTCTCTTGTTGATATGTTTTTTAAAAAAAAATCTTACCTAGAGAGAGGAAGATTGGGAGCAATTCCTAGTCTTCCAAGCAATATTTAGATCGGCAATGCATTCTATAAATTATGGATGGAGAATGCAAGTAATGCGAATTCTGGATCGTATCTAGGATCCTTCTCCACTATACAGGGAAAGACATTGGATTATAAGTGGTGGATATTGTTATATCGACGCAAATCGTCTTGACTTCAAACCAATTTGAAGAGGATAAGATGGATGGAAAATCGCAAAGTTGTAAAGGTTTATTTATTCCATGAAGCCAGAGTGAATTCAACTTTATTCACTAGAGGCTAGGAGGTTAAATTAAATTGATATATTTACGAGGAAGCAACATAGGTCATCCCAGCGGACCGAATTATAATTGTTGGTCGCTTGAAACGTCGCAACTACGTCAAAGTTTTGAACTTCTTGATCTTCATTTAAAGTACTGATTTTTAGATATCCACTCTTTAAAGCCTGATTATTACCCAATGGATGTATCCAAATGCCATTCTTAGATTATATTAAGGAATTTTTATCTCCCAAATAACCAGTCATCCCAAAATAAACCATGTATTTTTCCCCTACAACAAAAGATGAATATAAAATTGGTTACCATTCTAGCAATTAAGAATTACGAGTCAGTATATATATCTAAAATCCATGGTTAGATTCCTTAAGTTAATTCGAAAAACTCTACCATGATGTAACCTTCTTTGAAAATTTAATATAAAGTATTTCTATCCTTCTGAAATGATTTCTCTTTTTGAAAAGATATGAGCAAATTGTATGATAACATTTGTAGAGCTGACTAGAGAAAATCTTATGATACCACAGGAAGTTGTTTCTACCCTTGATACTACTGAGATCCAAGAAAAGAAGTTCTTGCTTAAGTAAATCAAACCACCTGAGTTTGATGGCCAAGGCAAAAATGTCGAGGTTGAAGCAGAAATATGGGTCGAGTCTATGGAAGATTATTTCATTGTTGTTGGAATTACCCCAGCTAATCAAGCAATGATTGACAAGTTAAAGCTAATAGGAGAAGTCCGAATTTGGTGGAAACAATGGTGTAAAGACCAAAGAATCTCTGAATCATCTATTAGTTGGGATGTATTAAAGGATGCAGTGCGAGGCTGGTATCTTCCGCCATCATACCGCATGCAAAAGAATGATAAATTCTTTGGTCTAAAGCAACTTGGAATGACACTGGAAGCCTATTACTCAAAGTTTGTAGCACTTCTCAAGTATGCATCGTCTATGGATATTGTGCAGCAAGTATCCAAGTTTTGCCACACATTGGATGATCCCGTGAACATATAGCTTGAAGCAATGCATCCATTTGACCTCCAAGACTCATTGATAAGAGCAAGACCGATTGTACAAGAACTCCAGTCCAAATAAAGAAACAATAAACCTTGGAATAAGAAGTTACAAAATAGAAATATAACTAGGGGCTACGCAAACAGAGCCCAAGGTCAATTCCAATTTGCTAATACCAAGAAGACCAAGACATCGGTGGTAGAGAACTTTACTAGTGGTAATAAGGATACTTTCAGATGCTATTATTGTAACAAACTTGGCCACATTGAAAGGTGATGCCCAAAACTCGGACAGAATGAATGCCAAAGCAAGTTCCATAACAACCAGAGCCAATGACTAGATCCGGACAACCACAGCTAGAGGAAGAGTTGCCGGCATAACCCTCAAGGAAGTAGAAGATGATGAAGGTCCCACCTTGGAAACTGACATAGAGAGAGTGAGAATTTGTGCATCTCTCAACAAGAAGGGACCAAGTCGATAGTTCTCAATGATTCAAACACCATCAACCTATAATGGTAAACTCTTTAAAAATTTGATTGATTGTGGAAGCACACATTCATTCATAGCACCAAGGTGTGCTAGAAAACTAGGCATAGATACAATGCATGCACCTAGGCTAATAGTTGAGTTATCTTATGGAAAAGAAGTTTCCTCAACACAACAAACAAGTAAGGTAGACTTTAATTTGGGTGGCAATCAAACCAATATGCAATTCAGAGTGATGAACCTGGGAACCTATGAGTGCCTGTTAGGAATGGATTGGTGGATTCCCAATGACGCTCATATTCATTGTGAAAAGGGCCAAGTCACATTCTTGAATCTTGTAGGACGACAAGTGACCACACAAGGAGTAGTAAAAGCTTCTCGAATCGCTAAAGGCTTAAAAAAAGGCTCACTTGTATACCTAATCAAATTAAATAAGACTGAACAGGATAAAGAAGCCAAAGATGAACCATCCTGGCTTAGGAAATTAACTAAACTTCCACCGCAGAGAGAATTCAACCACAAAATCAAGCTAATACCAGGAATTGCACCAGTTGCAAAGTGACCATATAGAATGTCCATTCTAGAAGCCGTAGAACTAAAGGAATAACTCAAAAAACTCTTAGATCACATTAGACCTAGTAACTCACCTTGGGGAGCTCCGATGTTATTTCAGAAAAAGAAGGATGGGACTCTCTGTCTCTGCATTGATTATCGAGGGCTAAATTAGGTAACAATCAAGAATAAGTATCTGATTCCAAGGATCAACGAACTACTTGATCGACTACAAGGAGCAAAGATTTTCTCCAAGATTGATCTCAGATCAAGGTATTACTAGATTAGAATCAAGTAAAAAGATATCCCAAAAACCACTTTTAGCATGAGGTACGGTCATTATGAGTTTATCATAATGTCATTTGGATTAACAAATGCCCCTGCTACCTTCAAAAATTTAATGCAAGATATATTCAGACCTTATCTTAATGATTTTGTCCTTGTGTTCTTTGACGATATCTTAACATATTCCAAGGATGAAGGAAGTCACGAGTCACAACTGCAGATAGTTCTAGAGACAATGCAAACTCACAAGTTGTATGCTAAGAAGAAGTGTGTGTCCTTCAAGAAGCAAATCGAGTATTTAGGGTTTATAGTTTTAGCAAAGGGAATTTTAGTAGATCCGGCCAAGGTCAAGGATGTATAAGACTGGCTGCCTCCAACCAGTGGTGTAAGCAAAGTTCATAGCTTTTTGGGTTTAACAGGATGGTATTGGGTTTTTATCAAGAATTATGCCTTGATTGTTGCACTCCTTAGTGACCTACTTAAGAAGCAGGTTGCCATTAAATGGACCCAAGTTGAACAGTATAGCTTTGACAGGCTCAAGCTAAGTTTAGTCACAGTCGTGATCTTCAAACTACCCAATCTTAGCAAAGAATTCTAAGTGGTGGACTGATGCAAGTTCTCTTGCTTTGGGATGCGTACTCATGTAGTAAGGACATCCAATAGCATATTCCTCTAGAAAATTGAAGACTCACGAGAGAAATTATGATACTCATCACCTGGAATTACTTGTAATTATTCACGCTCTTAAGTTATGGAGACATTATCTACTCAGGAAGAAATTCTCACTGGTAATAGACCATAAAAGCCTTAAATGGAACTTCACTCAACCAGATCTAAATATGAGGCAATGTCGATGGATCGAAGTCTTGCAAGAGTATGATTTTGAGATCAAATATAGACCAGGCAAAGAGAATGTAATTGCAGATGCTTTAAGCTGCAAATCATTTCTCAATGCACTTATCTCAGAAGAACCTCTTAGAGCTAAAACACTAGCTACAATGATATCAATGCCTAGCAATCCCATCATCAAGCTAGCGAAGGAGAAGGTGAATAATGATCCCAAATATTAGCAAATGCTAAAGGAAATTCATAATAAAGAACAAAATTCTAAGCTTAAGACAAAGTATCTTAACTTCTCTGTTGACAAAGGACTTGTCTACTTCAGGACAAGATTATGTATTCCTTCAAGTCAAGAACTTAAGAAGAAGATAGTATGGAAAGCTCATGATTCCCCATTTTCAGGACATCCTGGCTATGCCAAAACTCTCAATGCAGTTAGGAAAAGCTATCACTGGGAGAAGCTCAAAAGTGATGTACTTAAATACGTACCTGAATGCTCGAGTTGCCAAAGAATAAAAGCCGAGTAAGATAAGCTGCCAGGAAAGCTACTACCACTTGATATTCCTCAAATGAAATGGGAATTCATTAGTATGGATTTTGTAGTTGGATTACCCTCAGTTCAAGGAGGATACAACTTGATCATGGTAATTGTGGACATGTTGACTAAGGTTACCCACCTTATTCCGGTCAAAAACAACTACAAAGCCTCAAATATTGCCAGGTTATTTGTCAAATAAATCTTTAGACTTCATGGACTGCCAATGAGAATAATCAACAATCATGATTCTCTATTCACTTCGCATTTTTGGAAGGGATTATTTGAAGCTCTCGGTACACAGCTTTGTTTTAGTTCAACTTATCACCCTCAAACTGATGGGTAGACAGAGCGTGTAAATTAGGTCATTGAAGACATACCTAGGGCATATTATTGCAAAGAACCTAGATGGTAGATACAGTATCTACCTTTGGTGGAATTTTCTTACAATGCATCCTATCATCAGAGCATTTAGATGACCCCATTTCAAGCTCTATATGGGCAAGAATGCCTAACTTTGCTAAACTTCTCTGACCCTACCTTGAAGGTTGAAGCTTCTAAGAAGCTTCTCAAAGAGATGGATGAACAAGTCAAAACCATCAAGCAAGATATACAAGCTGCAAAGGATTTGGCAGAAAGCATATGCTGAACTAGGGAGAAAAGAGTGAATCTTCCAAGAAGGGGACAAGGTTTTAATCCGTGTATGTCCAAAGAGGAGTTCTTTATCCTTGGGAAATTTCAAGAAGCTAAGCCCAAGATATTGTGGACCTTACAAAGTCATAAAGGCTCTTGGACTTAATGCTTATAAGCTACAACTTCATGAAACCCTAAAAGTTCATGATGTATTCCATATCAGTCTCTTGAAGCCCTATGTACCTAATCCTAATCATATTGTTGATGATCAACAAGTCGTAATGCCGAGCCAAGGTTTACTTGAACTTCAACCTCATAGAATCTTAGATGCAAAAGAAAGAATCCTTAGGAATAGGACCCTTAGAGAGTATCTCATCCAGTGGAAGGATTATCCTAAAGAAGAGGATGCCACTTGGATTGATGAGGTAACCCTTATGAAAGAATACCCCCAGTTTCTCTCGAGATGAGGACATCTCGATCTCTCTAAGGAGGGAAGAATGTAATGTCCCCATTACTTAGTTTATTTTAATGTGCGTATACATTCCAACAAAAATTGATTGATATTGCACATTTTTTTAAAAGAAAAAAAATACTAGCTCTTATTATGAAACTAACTCTCATTATGAAGATAATAATTATTATTAATGAGGTATTATATGCTAGTTCATGGAATAAAGACTTGGGAGACCCTCCCAATACTAACTTATTAAAACTATGTTTGTAGTATAGAACAACAAAAAGAACTAACCTAGTGGATAGTCACTTGGCAGTTAAGTGGACTTGGGTGACGATACTGCTGAGATTGGTGATCTCTCGAGAAGATTTACCAACAAGCTAGTGGGAGCTTCTTGCTCATGGCCAATGGCGCCAATGAAGCCTTTATAGCCCGCCATTGCCAAGTATACCAAGGTCTATGCCTTGGTCACCACCTTAGAGTGAAGACCGCCCGATGATGCACCACACGGTGCTCGCCCATATATTTGTAAATTTTTATCTTCGCACTACAAAAATGGAGCTCCCTCTCTGACATCATCAATGGTATCATCAAAAGCGCTAAAAGAAATTATTCTCTCTTTGTCATTGATGATGTCATCAAAAAACACTAAAAATCAAGTGTCCTCTCTTTTACCCCCCCTTGCAAAACTATAAATTGAGGGCTTGGGGATGACCAGGAGGAGGAATAAGAGAAATATTGATGAGGACGAGATGATGATTGGAGAAGGAGGAGACTCTATTCTGTGAGATGAAGAGACATCATTCCATTCAACCCAAGGAAGGGGATACGCAAAAGATCTCTCATCCTCTTCTATTCTAATCCGAGAAGAGAAGACACTAAAGAACTTTATCCTATTCTATCAATCCAGTTAGAAGTCATACCTCTATTCCCATCCCTATTCGATCTACTAGAGAGAGAGAAGTATTGCTCTCCATGAGACAAGAAGAACCATCTGTGAGGCCTACGTCATTGAATTCGACAATTGCATCATCATCATCAAGAGTCTTATATCCTTGCCAACCGGTATTACTCTCATATTCTTCTTCTTCTACGAATCATCTTTCCGTCATGACTCCAAAGAAAAAGAATTCAAAAGCAAAAATTGTGAATGACCCTACTAACATGGAAACAACTATTCGAATTGCGAGCACAGGAGTCACTAGCGGAGTCACGGGTGTGGATAACAACACTTTAGCAATCATGATACCACACGTTTTTCAAAAAAAATCTATCTGAATTCAATAGAAATAAGATAAGTCTCTTAAGAAACATTGTGATCTTAGAGTTTTCACTTGGTAAATTATTAGAACATCTTAGGCTAGAAACTGTTTGGAAAACTACGAAATTATAGAACTTAAGAGAAATCATGGAGAATTTTTCAAGATAGATTTATTAAGAATGAACCCTGAAGATATTAGTCAAGGATATAGTTTAATCTGGAAGCTTTGTTAGAAGATTTTAAGACCAAAAATATCTTTAAGTTAAAGAAATTGACTTAAGGCCAAGAAACTTGGTTACAAGAATAAACCTTAAATTGGGAAGATAAAGACCCCAAAATCTAGATACCCTTAGTTAAATTCCAAGGGGAAGAGTTCATTATGTGAAATTCAAGTATCGATTGCTACTAGATTAATCATCACTTGAAAGTTGCATGATTGATTGAAGTTATAACTGCTTGAAGACGTCAATCTTGTTTGTGATTTTCCAGAGTAGATCCTGATTGAATTAAGTATTGGAATAGATAAAAATTGAGGAGCCCTATACCTCCCCCAAGGATAGGTGTTGAATCCCCATACCAAGAGGGGATTTTTTACCACTGTGGAAGCATGGACTAGCTCCAGTGTGGTGAGAGGTCTCCTAGCACGGATCGTATTAAGTAGGAGGTGGATAGGATGCCAAGGGGCTCTAGCTAGTAAATTGTTTATGCACCTAGGAACTACTTGGTCCCCTTTATGGCCCAAGTTCTACTTGGGACACCTAAAATTTCTATCTATAGGTGGATTTGATCTTGGTGATGTGTAGATGTGTCGGATGAGGTAGCACATAAAATTGTAATTTTTCTCTTGTATGGGCAGGGGAACACACATTATGGAATATAATCAATGAATTCGTTTTATTTTGATTGTATGTCCATGAGTAAATTATGAAAACGAACAATTGCGCATAAAATGATTCTTTTTAATTAATGAAGCTATTTTTATATGTTTCACGCAATGTGGTAGGTAATTAGATAACTAAGAACTTCCATAGAGGGAAGTGGGTGGATGGAATCCCGACGAATTTAGTCCTATGGTAGGGTGGTCTTGATTAGCCGAGAGGTTTTCCTAAAAATAAATGCTAGGAAGAAACTCTAGGAAGGGCCGATTCACTGACTTACCTAGGGTTTGGTCTCAGAACCCGAACCGTAAATTATCTTAGGGGAAAGGTACTATAGTTGTACCGAAGCACTGCGAGGGATTTCATAAATCCTTAATTTGCTACTAGAAAAAAGTGATGTACTCCATGAACCAAGGCTAATGGCAGTCGCTCCTTCTAGACAAAAAGCCTCTCGAAGGACACCTTCGGATGTGAGCTAGTTGTTGATAGGTGACTGTTACATCAATTAGAAACCTTCAAGTCGGTCCTCCGTGGGTAACGACAGGACACTTCCCTTGCGGGGTGGACCTAGGGTTATAGAGCCAAACAAAATCCAATCATTATAGTTAGAGTATGGATGTTGACGGTTGGAAGGTAAACTCTAAGCGACTACTAAAACGTTGCTCGTCACGTAATAAAGGTGGGTACATTACACAATACGAGAATCTACAAATCAATTTATGAACTTGACCATGTATGTTGAAAGTGTCAATGATGAGGCCAAATTGTACAACTACATCTATAGGTTGGAGCCAAGCTTATCTATTGATATAATGGCTAAAAATCCATCTACCCTATTTGATGCAATGGAATTGGTTGAATGATATGCTAGGGAAGTACCACAAAAATGAGGGGTTTTAGCAAGGTTTTAGGTAGCCAAGGACTCTAACAAGACAAGGCCAATATGGAGGTGTTTATGGAGGAAATTCCATGCCTATTAGTAGTCCCAAAATTCCCACTTACCCCTCCATTAATGTTGAGAAGAAACATGGAAATTTTGAGATAACACTTAGCCCACATGGAGATGATAAGTATGCTTTAAAAAATCCACAAAATGCATTAGCCTCCTCGAGTGGTCAAAGTGATCAAAAAATCATCTCACCAGATGTTGTGAAGGATAGAAAAGAAAATGTTTTTTTTTAGTGTGGAGATAAGTACACTATGGACCATGCCTCAAAATGCCCCTACAAAATAGAAAATGTCAAAGTTCCCAGTATATATGTTATGGAGGATTGGCAAAATGAAGATGAGAAATCAAATACTTTAGGTGCTACAAATAACTTAGTGCATGCTAAAAATGAGAACTATGAAGAGGACCTAAAGCAAAAATGGTTCTATGACCGGAGGGATGGGTTTCTCTTTGATGACCAGGTGGTTGCTTGCCTCTTGACATTGATTTGATTACTCCTACTACACCCCCTCATAATACCACTTCCATTTGCTCCATCTCTATGGATGCATGGATAGGCTGTAAGAGCCCCTGCGTAGTACGCATTCAAGGAAAAATTAATGAGCAGCATGTATTTATCTTGGTGGATAGTGGTAGCACACAATTTTGTCAATAAATTTGCCATTGATTGACTAAAATATTTTCCTACAAAATTACATCACTTCCTCAAGGTTCAGGTGGCAAATGGTGATGAAGAAATTAGCACAGATTTACACTCAAAGGTTCCCCTATGCTTGGTTGAAAACTGTGTGACATCAATTGATCTAATTGCACTAGACATGGACTCCATTAATGTTGTCTTGGGCTTTGACTAGCTTAAACACTTGGGTAAAATTGCTATGGATTATCTCAATTATATATGGAGTTTGTTATGGAGGGATAGCCCATTTGTTTAGAGGGAGTTTAAGATAATGCAAAATTTCAGCTTATTTTAGCATAGCAACTCAAACAAGAGTTTAAGAAATGCTCATAGATATTTATTTTGCACTTGAATGAAGAGACTCTAGATCGGTCCTTGAAAGTGACTCAAAATTTAGCATTGAAAACCTTACTTGAAGAGTACACATATTTGTTTTAAATGCCTTCAACTGTCCCTCCTAAGAGACAAGTAGATCACTCCATTGATCTAGAATTCCATTTTAAGCTAGTGAATAAACTCCCTTACAAACTCTCAAAGTGTGAGCCTAAAGAAGTTGCAAAGCAGGGTAATTTGAGATGGGATTTATTGAGACAAGTTTTTTCCCTTATGCATCCCCAATCCTAATAGTCAAGAAGAAAGATGGCTCCTTTCGCATGTGCATCAATTACAAAGACACAAACAAGATTACATTTAAGAATCAATAATCCTATACCCAAGATTGATGACTTGCTTGATGAGCTAAAAGGGGCATAATACTTTACTAAGATTGATTGGAGATCTAGCTATCATATGATACACATGAGAGAGGGTGATGAAGTAAAGTGGTAGAGGTATTTGTATTTTTTGCTACAAGAGCATGGTGTAACTTCTTTTGAAAGTCGTAATCTTGATGAAAAGGAAATAAAAATGAATTTTTGTAATCAAGAGATATTTTACATCCTTCATGCTAGTAAGAAATGGAACCATTACCTTTATGGCAGCCGGTTTAGAGGTAGAGTGACCATGGAGTCCTCCAATAATTCTTGACTCGGTCTATTTTGACTTCTAAGCAAAGAAAATGGGTGGAAACTTTGCATAATTATGATTTTGACATATCTCATGCTAGGGGCAAAGATAATGTAGTAGTTGATTCCCTGTCAACAGATGTGGATATGCACAATGTCATCCATATCAAAGTTGCATAGTAAGTGGATTGAGAAGCTCTAATAATCCTATTTGTTGAATAAAAAATTCAGCCACATATTTGAGAAATTATAGTATGGGGTAATGAAAGCAAACTCCTAATATCAATGGCCTTGTGGGTAGAGGGATTAACATTCTACCCTCCCCTCATTTCTCACTTTCATTGAACCAATTGTGGTTCTTGCTTACTTTGAGTTTTGATTCATCACAAAGCAAATTTCTCAACTCAATGATAGAATATTTTAGCAGTGATTGTAGTTGAGTCATTAGGACCTCAATTTAATCCCCTTGTGAGTCACACTCCTCTATAAAGTAGACCTAGAAGCAACCTAACCATCTAATCTTATGTGTTCTATGTAATTCAAGCCATGATGCTTAAAAATCAAGTGACGAGAGGCAACTATCTAATGCTATCCCTATTTTTCTAGGTGGATAAGTCTCAAGGGATCAATTATCTCAATGGAACTCATACATAGAAATATTACTCACCAAAATATCTGCAACATGAGCCACCCATGCCTCTATTTGGCATCATTTTTGGAGCAATAAAAGGCATAATATTTGTGTAAAAGACAAAGAGCTAGTACCATTATTATATCTTAGGGTCAAACTAATCACAAGGAGAGAGCACATTGCAAACAAAGCCAATATCATTGGTCTATCATAAGGTCAAACTAATCACAAGGAGAAAGCATATCATGAATCTCTCATAGATGGAGGCTTCCATTTCAATATTCACACTTATGATGCATGGATGCAAATCAATAGTATTTGATGTTGAGGGATGGATAGTAAATATTGTCAACATAAGGTCAAACTAATCACAAGGAGAAAGCATATCATGAATCTCTCATAGATGGAGGCTTCCATTTCAATATTCACACTTATGATTCATGGATGCAAATCAATAGTCTTTGATGTTGAGGGATGGATAGTAAATATTGTCAACAAAATTTTGAAAAGGGGAAGAAGGAACATGACTAGTAGCAAGTGCTATGAAGAGAGAAAGCAAAGTAAAGAAAATGCTCATAGAGGATGAAAATGAAGGGATTGAACTAGGTGTATCAGAGGATCCTAAAATTGTTAGAATTGATATGAACCCACCCTTAGAGCTCAAAGAAAAAATGGTCTAAGGAATTCAAGATTTTGTTTGCCGCCTAGACTCACATAAATTTAAAAGGGATTGATCTTAAGCTATGTCAGTACTAGGATAGAGCCTAAAATTGATGAAAAACTAGTTAGAATATGGCATTATAGGATAAACCTTAAGTATATAGCTCAGGTTAGAGAATACATTGACAATCAATAAAAGGTAAGGTTTATAGTGGAGATAGAGAGCAACTAGTTGTTTTATATAGTAATAGTCCCCAAAAATATTAGAAAATTGAGAGTTTGTATGGACTTCAAAAAATCAAATGGACTAACAAAAAAATATCACTTTCCATGCATGAACTCGATTTTCTTTAGTCATCTAACTAAAGCCTACCACATTGTAAGCCATATATAAGTAGCTTCCTTAATTTTCTTTATTACATAGATTTTATTGAATGCCTTTAGTCTAGGTACACAAAAACAATAGGATAAGTATGAAGACAAAAGCAAGTAGTCTCAAGTCCAAAATTATTGGGACACTTCAACCTATCCTAAAATAAGTTATCATTCCTCTTTGTATTCTAGCATTGGATGATTGCCATGGGTGATCTTCCATGAAGATCACCAAAGGATATGTGATACCTATCATCATACAATTGACAAGCTAGAATAAGGCTTTTCGTCAAAGCTAGGACATAGCGTATATCCTATTTAAGCACAAATGGAACATCAATGCCAACTAACATCACCTATGCCAATGAGATCCAATATATTACCATATCCTAGTCTAACTAAACCCATAACACGATGATAGCTATGAAACCAATAGCAATATGAGGTAATGTGGAAGGAAGTCCATGAATCAAGAAACCAACATTGGGAGTAAGCAGAGGTGCATCGATTAACTGAGTAGCATTAAGAGATGAAGCTACAAAAATGTAGTTATCAGATTTGTACTCCAATGAGTTTGTCTCCTCTATCTTCACACTGGACTTAGGTACAATCTCAATGGACTTTGCATTTTCCTATACATTTCCCTTACTTTTCTCATTGAGCATTTTATGGCATTTTGGCCTAATGTGACTTGGTGCCCACAATAATGACATGTCAAAGAGGAATTATGATCACAAGTATCTCTAATAGTTAGTGCATGAGAAGTGCAAGTTGCATCGATATTATTCTTGTTTACTTCTTCTATTTAGTAGAGCACATCACTACATTTAAAGCCATGCTCATCAGGGGGATTAGCACTCATAGTAGTGCAAAATGTATCTCATGATTCACGCTGTGTGACAAGCAAAAACAAAGACTTTATGTTATCCTTAGACTATTAAATAAGCTAGTTAAAAATAGAGTGGAATTGATTCAAATGAGTAGACATAGGGGTACCCTCCTTCATACAAAGGTCCACAAACTTCTTCCACCAATACAACTGAGAGACAGGACTTTGCTTGTCATAAATATCAAGGATCTTCTTCCATAACTCATATGCACTATTCTCAATAGAGATAATCTTGACGTACACCTACTTAGACAAAGGTAGTATGATGGTGGACTTACATAACTCATCAAGCCCATCCCAATCTTCTCTACCCCAGCCTTCTAGCTTTATGCCCTTTGTCTTCAATGGCCTAACATGCTTTTTCTAAATCAATACTTTCCATATGTGTGTCTTCCAATACTAAAAGATGTTTCCATCAAGATTTTCAATGTTGAAAATAGCACTATCAGCTAATGCATGAGAAGTACCTACCATAATGACTATAAAGCACTTCAAATGACAAGAGAATAAGCTACTATTATAATTACAACAAAACAAACTCAATACTATATCAAAAGGGTGGGTAAAAATATGGGAACAAAAGAATATGTAGTTGTCCACAAACTCCAATTAAAGGAGTCCTAAATCAAAGTGTATGCTCTCCAAAAGAATGCTAAAAACAAGAATTATAGCACTACTATAATGAATGCAACAATGCATGTCAAACCAACTATGAGCAAATAGACATGATAGCATCCTCCCACTACTAAGAATATCAACTAGGATATAAATAATGCAACTAGTAGTGAATAGGCATAGACCACTTGTACCAAAATTTGTCACGAACTCAAAGTGTATGTGGGATAATACATCCCATAAGCATATACATCATGCATATAGAATATCTCAAGAGCATTTGTAGAGATATGCCAAATGCACAACTGACTAAGCAAAGAGCAATGACCCTAAGTATGTAACCAATATTCATGTAAACATCACTAACAAAATGCTGATAGAGGTAAGTGTCGGTGTCTAAAGCATACAAAATCAAATCAGTTCACAAGTAGAAGTAACTACATCAAGTAGCATACATGAGAGCATAGACATAAGTCAAATGAGTCCCATTGTCTTAGGGAATCAAGCTCTACCAGGTAAATACAATTGTCTCCCATGAAAAGCTAATTTGGAATGATAAGTAAGAAAACCAACCTCAATGCATGAAGCATATAATATTTGGGTGTCCAAAGCATATCAAAGATACATCTGGGAGCAATACATTCAATAAGTCTTCAACCTAAAACTGAGTATCACTAAAGCAACTATCTAAAGCTCAAATGCATCAAGTGTAGTTCAAATCCAAGTACCAAGGCATGCCATAATCATTGTTGAGTGTATATACCAATGCTAGGCATCACTATAGACATGTAGCATACCTGAAAATGCCATGTAGACATAATAGGCATACCCTTTCTCTATGAAATAACTTCTCGATTACACTATTACAATAGTGAAAAGCTATCAAAACTAAGCTAATGTGAGCTCAAATGTGTCCCAAAAGCATTTCAATACATCCACAAATGATCCGATATCAATTACATAAGCATATGGGCATCAATACAGGCAATAGTGAGCTCCAATCACTAAGAAAACACTATCTCAACCCTAGAACAACAAGTCGAGAGCTTATACTTCAAAGGAGTGCCCAATCACAAGATTTGAATTATGGGAAAGTTGCAAAGTTCTTGTGCAAGTATCCAAGAGTACCACAAGAAGTAGATAATGTGCAGGAAGCCAAGGAGGAATTGCTAGAAATCAAACACAATCTATAGCATTTCACATTGCGTTGGTCACTACAGAGCCTCAAGCAAGGCTCAATGAAGCCTTTATGATTCCTGAAATAAGCCTTGACAAGTATGGAACAAGTTGGGCATCAATAGTTGCCTTGGGAAGAAGAGGTAATGATAGCCATGGAATCTTGAGCTATAGGTATGTCACAAGCTAAAGTCACAGAAGAAGACACTCCTCAAATGGTCGGCTTTGATACCAATTGAAAGGTGAGGGAAAGGTGGAAGCACAAGTGGAAGCAAGAAGAGAGAAAGACTATGGAGGCTCAAGCATGAAGGGAGAGACCAGTATGTAGAACTCTAACAATCACAATGTATGACTTACCTTCCCTTATTCTATTTGCCACTAAAAATAATAAAGAATAAAGTGAAAGGGATGAGCGCCCACCACCTACATTGTACAGATGGAGTACATGTGTGGATATAAGTAAATGTAGGTGACTAGGCACAAATGGCCTTTAACCCCCAACAATTATTGTATCTCCATAAGGAAGAACCTTCATGTATGTTTGACCCCTTGTCTAGGTGGCAATCTACCCTCTAGATGGCAATTAACTGGTCAAGTGGAAGCTATGACGACAACACTCAAGGGAGAGTATATGTTGGCATCAATATCACATTCCATCATGATACATTTTCAATCACAACCACAATCAGCCATATCCAACCATAAACAATGAGCCTCATGTAAGTTACTATGTACATGCATTCAAGCCATGTTTTCTAGATCCCTATGTAACCTATTTTGTAAAATTTTCTTGACCCTTATGTGACTTTTTAGCAATATTTATAAATCCCTTAATGTCATTTTATCTTTTTAAGTAAATAATTTAATAGATCCCTATGTAATAGTATAGATACAAGATGCTACAATATAGAATCCCAATGGTTCATTAAAATCTCTTATTAGTAGTTCTAGTGACTATGAAAATATCATTGTAATATACGACATCCAAAGATAGATTTCAAATTTTTATCAATAAAGTAAGATTTTAAAATAATTTCTAGATAGAGACATCATGTATATATCTAGAGCATACAATTCTCAACCCAGTACTAGTTAGCAAAGGGCATTCACATTAGTATCTTTATGGCTAGCATTGCCTAAAGCTATTGTGGGAGCTCTCGCTCAACCACCAAGACCCACGGACCGCTTATTGCTTCAAGCATTCCAAGCCGATCACTAATGGCTACCTCTCACATAGCCAATGCCCCGTCCATATCTATGGGTATAGTGAGCTTACCTCCATGCCGATAGAGTTACCTCCTCTCTTGCACACTCTGGTAGCTCCAGGATCCAAGTGCAAGCTTCAAGCAAGCTCCATCCTCAAGCTCCATGCTCAAGCTCCATTGCCACAAGCAAGACAAGAGAAGAGAAGAAAAGAGAAGAAGAGAGGAGAAGATGTAGAGAGCTTCTCCTCCCAGGTCCCTCACCCTCACACACTCACTCCCTCACACTCTCACACTCCCTCTCTCAAGCACAAGCTCAAGTAAGCAAGAAGAAGAAGAAGAAGAAGAAGAAGAAGAGGAGAGCCACTTTTTGCCACACACAAGAATGAGCTTCTCATTCACTTTTCAACTTTACATACAAAACCCTAAATCCCTTTTGGACGGTCCCCTTTTTTACATGGCCGACCGTGGCCTAGGCCATTTTTCCCATTGTTCTCCTATCTTCCTAGTTTCCTTCCTACCGCCCATCTACCTTTACAATTTGCACAGCCGACGCTCTTAAAATAAATCATGGTGCGCCTTGCACTCTTTTACAAAAGTGTTGACATGCGCTTTTTCCTATGCGTCTATTTCCTTGATTTAGGACTTCTTTACACTTCTTGTATTTCCAAATTCTTCTTGGTGCGCCTTTGTCTTCTGTTTCACTTTTTCCTTCGCCTTGTCTTCTGCTTTAGATTTTATGGTTTTTCCACCTTGTTCCTTTGAGGGTTAACATTACTTCCCTCCTAGATGAGTGCTAGTCCCATGGCACTCACTGTAGTAGGTAGCATGCTTTGGCATGCACCGAAGATGTGGGACATCTATGGTTGCCGTGGATGCATGTTGGTGGTGGTGCGGAGGAAGGTCATTGGGGGCACGTTGTTGGCCTAGGTGGCTGGTGGTAGGGTTGTTGGAGTTGGTGATAGGGTTGTTCTTTGTTGGGGATTGCACTGATTGGCTGGCACAGGTATTGATTTTTGGGGATTCTACTCATGATGATTCTTGGCAGGATTGCAGGATGATAAAGGGTAAGAATTCAGAGTTGAGTGTTGATGAAGAGCGAATGACACTTTCGTTGGAGTTTCAATACCTACAATTGAAAACCTCTCATATGTGGTCTTTCCCTCGGGGTAGTGCTAGTCTTCTTTATCTTGCACAAGACATAGTTCAATTAGTTTAGGAGAGAGGTCAAAATCTAAGAAAACTGAGAGTATTTTCCTGCACTTGAGAACCCAAATTGTGTATATATTTTGGTGTAGATATTATGTGAGTGCTCATTCATACTTAGATATTACATAGTTAGAAGACCGCGGGCTAGTTCCTCGTAACAACGTGTGGATAAAGCAAAGTTGTCCATGTTGAGGAGAAGTACACATGAAGGTGTATGAGACATCCTTTGCGTTGTGACAGCACAATGCAGCATAATTGAATATATTGACACCAAAATTTCGGTAGCTGGTAGCTACTGGGCTTACTCGACGAGTACAGTGTACTTTTCATGGCCATTCGTGCGGTGCTTACCATGATCAATTACAACGGTACTAAGGTGGATGCAAAAGGGAATCGTGCAATTGGGTCAGGGTGACATGTCTAACTACAAGCTCCCTAGGTATGTCCTGCCCTTGATATGCCCTGAACAATTGTGGGGGATGTGTAGAGGGCTAGGGGACTAGGGACGGAGCCAGCCGACCAAGGTCACTGGGCGTACCAAATTTGCGGACCCCTAGGTGTCGTGTTGTGATTGTGAGTGCTTTTTTTTTTCTTTTCTTTTCTTTCCTTTTCTTTCTTTTTTTTCTTTTCTTTATTTTTTTTGGTATATATAAAAGAGAATAACCTGAGTACAACCATTGCAATACATTGAGGCTATCAGCCTTTCAATGGGTTGGAAAATGTTGCGATTCAAAAGCTCTGAAAATGGATATTACAACGATGATTGCGCCCTAGCCTCGTTGCTCGAGAAACAGTTGTTGAGATGGGGAGATACACTGGAGATTTTGCAAAACCTCTTTGTCACATGCGATGTTGGTACCATTAAGGTAACAACTACCGTGAGTGCCAAGTGTAGAGTTTGATCCAGAAAGAGAGAGTGGCCACTGATCATACTTTGGGCCATGCGATGTGGGCGATCGGCAAGGGTGATTTTTGCTTTTGGAAGTGAGGCTTCGTCATGGCTCCTTGTGAGATTGCTGGTCTTGCAGTGACTTGGGCACTGAACACTCTCATTCAAGGACATGTGTTGTCCTGCATTCACTTGACACTTCGTGAGAGTATATGCGAGTCACATGCATTAATTATAATGATAGATGCAACGCAGAAAGATATTACTTTATCAAAATCCTATGGTACTGACTGCGATGCATATCCAAAGTGCTTGTTAAAGACATGACATATATTAGTAGTAGGTAAGGGAGGTTTATACATTTGGGGAGCCTGCCCCTTTAACCAGTTAAGGACAAAAAGTCATGAAAAAATGGCATTTGGTGTCAAGAATCGCCTGGTGGGGGGAGTTGCTCAAGATGCTGGCCGAACACACACAGAATGCACAAGGAGAAGCTCACTCAAGAGATAAGAAGAGAGATGGAGGTGTTAACCCCAACACGAAGAAAGTAAAAGGAAATAAAAAAGACGCAGGTCAAAGGCGGAAAAAAGGTAGCCTGACTGAAGAAAGAAGAGGAGAAAAGGCCAAAAGTGCAAGGGTAACCTTAAAAGTCCAAGGGAAATGCAAAAGGGGAAAGGCGCATTTTAAAATACAAAGGCGCACCCTGAAATCTTGTAAAAGAGTGCCGGGCTCTCACCCGCCGTGCAATTTGTAAATGTAGATGGGCGGTGGAAAGGAAGCTAGGAAGATAGAAGAACAATGGGAAAAAGGGCCTAGACTACGGCTAGCCATGTAAAAAAGGGGAGAAGGGGATGACCGTCCAAAATGGATTTAGGGTTTTGTATATAAAGTTGAAAAGTGAATGAGAAGCTCATCCTTGTGTGTGGCCAAAAGTAGCTCTCCTCTTCTTCTTCTTCTTCTTCTTCTTCTTCTTCTTCTTGCTTGCTTGAGCTTGTGCTTGAGAAAGGGAGTGTGAGAGTGTGAGGGAGTGAGTGTGTGAGGGTGAGGGACCGAGGAGGAGAAGCTCTCCATCTTCTCCTCTCTTCTTCTCCTCTCTTCTCTTCTCTTGTCTTGCTCGCGGCAATGGATCTTGGAGCGTGGAGCTTGAGGATGGAGCTTGCTTGAAGCTTGCACTTGGATCGTGGAGCTACCGGAGTGCGCGGGAGAGGAGGTAACTTGAACGGCACGGAGGTAAGCTCACTACACCCGTAGATATGGATGGCGCATCGGTTATGTGAGAGGTAGCCATTAGTTCTCGGCTTGGAACGCTTGAAACAATAAGCAGTCCATGGGTCTTGGCGGTTGAGTGAAAGCTCCCACATTTTGGTTCCGTTGCCGGGACCAACGGATTCAAGCCTTGAGCGCTTGCGCGCTTCGAATCGAGCATCAAAGTAAGGGTTTCCCTGAACTAGTGCTTGAGATAAGTAGGAAGGGAGGGGGTTGAAGATGGTATTCGATCTCCTTGGCAAGTAGGTTTTTTGATTTTTTGAGATTTATGTTGTGAGATGGAGTAGTGTAGGTATTTACTTTGTGATTTGGATACATTTAGGGTAGGAAAAAACAAAGAAAAAGAAACAAACAGTAGGGTTCTCTGTTGCTGTATAACAAGCTAAAATAGGAAAATAGGGGTACAGATCCTTGGAGTGCCGTTTGATTCGAGCACCACAGTGGTTCAGGCATATCTGGCATTCCCTTGTAGTGTCTTGCATCTATTTGGAAGGCGCTGGATGATTCGGTGTAGTAGACGTCAGTCTAGAGGCATTGCGTGCAACTCGCAGGCCGTCGACCGCGTAGTCGAACCAGGCCGTTCGAGTCCCAAAATTGGACTAGTCCATACTCGGACCACTCGGACCAACCCGTCCGATTTTGGAAATCGAACCACTCGAATGCTCGGACTCGGACACTCGATCGGACCAACCCCGTCCGATCAGACACTCGGACACTCAGACCACCCAGAATCGGACCACCCTGTTCGATCCGATCCCCAGAATCGGACCACTTTTTCAATTCGACTCCCAGAATCGGACGTGACCAAAATCGGACCACTGGGCCGATCGGACCAACCCAAAATCGGACGTCCGATTCTGATAATCGGACTCCTGAAAATCGGACATCTGAGAATCGGACAGAAAACTGTCAAAATCGGACACGTGTTTAGAACACAAATTTTGACACATCTAAACCCCGAGATTGACCCCAAAGACTACGTAGAGCTAAAGGCACATCACAGATCCATCACCGGGATAAAATTTAGAGCACGTAGTTCAAAATTTGGCTATAAACGGTCCTCCAAATTGCGTATGGTGTTTACCATAATGGCCATGCGGGCCAGGGGGGACTACCCCCCTCGGACCCCCACAGAGCGGGCTCTGCCCCCTTCGCACCTCCCCCGAGTAGGTTGGAGAGAAAATGCGCGTTGTGACAGGTCCTCCAAATTGGACTCGAGTGTAGCAATGGCTCTACATGAGCATGGAGTCTCACTTGCAATAGAGCAGCCAAAAGCCCATACCTGAATAGAGAGAAACAGAGACCCTAGAACATCAATGGGCCAATCTAGCCATCAAGGGCAAAAAGGCCACACCACGAGAACAGAAAGACATCGTATTCATACCATGTCTAGTCAGAGCGAAATGCAACATCAGCAAGCTATAAAGGCCAAGATGACTAGACATGATACTCTTGACGAGAGATGTACCTTGAATAGCACTGCACTGACAATCCAAGATAGCAGTGGAGAATCCACATCTAGTCGTGCAGTCGAGAACTCAAGGACATCTGTCAGAAGGCTTAAATTTACAAGCCAAGACCCGGAAGATGAAGACATAGTACCACTTGCTTATCTTAGGGTCAAACTCACCGCGAAAAGAGAGCATACTATTGATGCTCTAATTGATGAAGGAGCAGATTTTAATATATTGACCTATGAATCATGGACCCTACTAGGCCAACCAGAGCTCACACCGACTGATGCAACTCTTAATCCTTACGGGGAACACCCACAAGCACCTCTAGGGAAGTGCAGAATCCTTGTAACAATTGAAACAGAAAGCTTGCCACTCCTGTTCTATGTTCCTCCCAATAGCGAGAATGGTGGAAAGGAGATCCTCCTAGGAAGGCCCTTCAAAAAGGCTACCAAGTGTGAGGTTGACTACGTAGCCCAGAGGATACACTTGACACTACCGGGTGTGAGGATAGTCACGACCTTTAGCAAGGGTGACCTCAGCAAACCTCGAGGGGAAGGCAAGGAAGGTGCTGATGTAACAGTCAAGCCCATTAATGAGAGCAAGGACTTCTTGGAAGAGTTAATACAAGCACAGGTCGAACAACGAGAGCCAGTGAGTGAGGCCATGCCTGAACTAAGAAGGTCAAGAGACAATGCCAAGGATAGGCTTTGGACTTACAAATATCATAGAAGACCCCAAAATAAGCCCAAGCCTTATAGACGCAAGCATCGAGGAGAGCTAGCATAACGCCACGATGGGTATCCAAGGCGTTGCTTCGGGCTCAAGGGTATTATGCAGGTAACCGATGGATTTGGGTACCAAAATCCCTTGCTAAACCACTTCTATCAGCTGAAGGCCAGAGTGCATCAAAAGCAACGAAGCACGGGAGGGAATCTAAGAGAAACTCTAGGTCTCGAGGCAAGAAACCAGACATGATTGTTCAAAAGAAAGAGCCTCAGCCTAGCATGCTAAATAGACAAATGTCATATGTGGCCATTGAGCACGCACAAAAATCATTAGTGCCCCAAGAGCCTTTGATTTCCCAAGGGGAGAACAAGCATCATAGGCATAACATTGCTCATGGCAAGGCTGCTCGCTCAACCAAGCAAATGGCACAATCGTCTAATAGCCTTGAGCAACTCATTCAGCCAGTGCCAAGTCCACCTAAGAGTCCTAGATCTCCCACATCCTCTTTTTCCAAACGGACACAGGAAGCACAACAGCGGTTGTCGAGGGAAACTCCTCAATTCCAATCTCTATCTCCATCTAAGCTTCCAAATGTCCAAGAGGTGGGACGTGACGCCATCTGTAGCTCTCGGTCCAAGGATATACCTGTGCAACCCAATGTGACCAGATCAACTCATGCCCGATCTACACAAACGAACGCTCAAAGGGCAACAGAGGATGCGACCACTTCCGATCGTCCTAAGGACCTGACACTACAATCCACCAAGGGTAGCCAGCCCACTAAACTAGCTGCTACTACTTCCAATCAGGGATCACAGCAGTCACAGCCCTTGGCTGTGACAATGCCCTATGTGGAATGTGTCCTTAGTAGTTTACCTCTGGAGGAGGTGTCGCAACCAACTTCCTCGAAAACTCCAACACTTTCAAAGTGCCTAAAGCCTAAAAGGGCCTAGGCTACGACCAGCCATGTAAAAAAGGGGAGAAGAGGATGACCGCCCAAAAGGGATTTAGGGTTTTGTATATAAAGTTGAAAAGTGAATGAGAAGCTCATTCTTGTGTGTGGCCAAAAGTAGCTCTCTTCTTCTTCTTCTTCTTCTTCTTCTTGCTTGCTTGAGCTTGTGCTTGAGAGAGGGAGTGTGAGAGTGTGAGGGAGTGAGTGTGTGAGGGTGAGGGACCGAGGAGGAGAAGCTCTCCATCTTCTCCTCTCTTCTTCTCTTCTCTTCTCTTCTCTTGTATTGCTCGCAGCAATGGAGCTTGGAGCGTGGAGCTTGAGGATGGAGCTTGCTTGAAGCTTGCACTTGGATCGTGGAGCTACCGGATTGGGCGGGAGAGGAGGTAACTCGGACGGTACGGAGGTAAGCTCACTACACCTGTAGATATGGATGGCGTGTCGGTTATGTGAGAGGTAGCCATTAGTGCTCAGCTTGGAACACTTGAAACAATAAGCGGTCCGTGGGTCTTGGCAGTTGAGTGAAAGCTCCCACAGGAGGCCAAAACGTTTTCTTGTTGGTTTCTTCTTCTTCTTTCACCCTCTTTATAATGTACACAAAGTATAGATAAGATGCAACATAAAGGAAAGTGGCCTACTAAGTCAAACAATGCATAACCGACTACACAAGTCGACTGTCGCTATAACTATGCCAGCTGTAAATAGGTATAACAACCTGAATATAATAAGTAATGAGTCAATGGCCATATATGAGTCATAATGACCACCGACGTGCTAAGTGTAGATGTGTGGACCCATCTAACCTGGCGGTCCATCATCAATGTCTGCATGTGTTGAGCTTGTCATCTCAACACTCCCCCTCAAGCTCAACTTCATCTCTGCAACTCCAAGTAAGCTTCAAAACTTTTGAAGCTTCTCTGTACCCAATGCCTTCGTGAAGATGTCAGTTATCTGATCCTGTGTACTGACATACACCAAGTCAATCTCACCTACTAGTACCTTCTCTCTCACAAAGTGGTAGTGTACCTCAATATGTTTTGTCCTGGCATGGAATACAGGGTTTCTAGCCAACTGTATAATGCTCATGTTGTCACAATAAATGACAACTAGACCTTCCACCTACACATCCAAATCAGCCAATAACTTTTGCAGCCATACTACCTCACATGCTGCAATAGCAGCACCTCTATACTTAGCCTCTGTACTCGACAAAGCAACTGTAGATTGCTTTTTGCTGCTCCAAGCAACTGCTGCACTACCAAGAGAGAACATGTATCCGCTGGTAGATCTTCTATCAGACATACTACCAGCCCAATCTACATCTGTGTATCCAAACACCTATACATCTGTACCTGCCTCATAGAAAAGTCCATAATGTAATGTGGACTTCACATATCTCAATATGCGTCTGACTGCATCCAAATGTGGCTTTCTAGGTACTTGCATAAACTGACTCACAAGACCAACAGCGTAGCTCAAGTCTGGCCTTGTAATGGTCATGTAGATCAAACTCCCCACTATCCTCCTGAACATAGTAGGGTCTTCTATCTCATCCCCAACATCAGCACTCGACTTTACATTCTGCTCCAATGGGACTGAAAGTGGTTTGCATGCTGGCATACCATACTTGGACAACGTATCTAAGCCATACTGTCTTTGGGACAACCATATACCATCATCACATCTGATCACCTCAATGCCAAGGAAGTATCTTAGCTCACCTAAATCCTTCATCTCAAACTTCTTCTTCAAAGAATCCTTGACTTCAGCAATCCCACTATCACTATCACCTGTAATAATCAAGTCATCCACATAGATGACTACGATGACCAAACCTGCATCTCCCTTTCTCATATAAAGTGAGTGATCATCATCACAAACATAAAAGTCAATATTGACAAGATACTCTCTGATCTTGTCAGACCATGCTCTAGGTGCTTGCTTGAGCCCATAGAGCGCCTTCTTCAACTTGCACACATACGTGGGATGCTCTAAATCTTCATAACCTGCTAGGGCTGATCCATATACACTTCTTCTTGCAAATCACCATGCAAGAAGGCATTCTTCACATCCATTTGCTGCAACCTCCAACCTTTGGCTACTGCCAAAGCAATCACACATCTGACAGTTGCCATCCTAGCAACTAGACTAAAGGTTTTATCATAATCTATGCCATATGTCTGGGCATAGCCTTTTGCAACCAGTCTAGCTTTGTACCTCTGCTAATAGAACCATCTACATTGTGCTTAATCTTATAAACCCATTTACATCCAATGGCTTTCTTTCCCTTCGGCAATGATACTAGATCCCAAGTCTTATTGGCCTCTAATGCAGCCATCTCGTCATCCATTGCTGCATCCCAATGAGCATGACCAACAGCCTCCTCAAAACATGTGGGCTCAACATCCTCAACTAGTTTCACCATATAAGCATAATGGTGAGCTATATAACCTTCAAAACCAAATCTTTTAACAGGGTATCTGACCCTACTAGATCTGCGTGTCACTGGATCACTCAATGGAGTCTTTGCATTAACGCGTGCTCTCTGCACACCTGGAGTCCTCACTGAAGGAATGCCAAGATCATCATCCAAGCTCTCTGAGCCACTCGAATCTCCATCAAGAACTGCATCAATGCCTTCTGTCACTTTATTCTTTCATTTGTCTTTACCTGTAGTGCTACTAGATGCACCCGAAGATGTAGAGGTACACCTTAGTCTCCCAGACCAAGGACTACTAGATGATGTCTTTGGTCCACTAAGAGTCCGTGATTCTTGCTTTTCACCCTGCACATGAGTGTCATGATCATCATCATCATCCAATGCATCACCACTAGATGCATACCAATTGCTCATTTCATCAAAGATGACATCCCTGCTCACTCTGAACTTACATGTGGCAGGGTTATAATAGTGATACCCTTTCTGCTCTAAAGAGTATCCAATAAAGACACACTTTTCAGCCTTTGGATCCAGTTTCTTTCGCAACTCATCTGGCACATGAACATGTGCAATGCAGCCAAACACTTTCAAGTGTGAAACATCAGGCTTCTTACCTGTAACCATTGTCCTTCTATCTTCCTAGCTTCCTTTCCACCGCCCATCTACATTTACAAATTGCACGGGTGAGAGCCCGACGCTCGTTTACAAGATTTTAGGGTGCGCCTTTGTATTTTGAAATGCGCCTTTCCCCTTTTGCATTTCCCTTGGACTTTTAAGGTTGCCCTTGCACTTTTGGCCTTTTCTCCTCTTCTTTCTTCAGTCGAGCTACCTTTTTTCCGTCTTTGACCCGCGTCTTTTTTATTTCCTTTTGCTTTCTTCATGTTGGGGTTAACATTACCCCTCTCCTAGACGAGTGCCAGTCCCATGGCACTCACCGTCGTAGGTAGCAAGCGTTTAGCATGCACCGAAGATGTGGGTGACAAGGATGCCTGTGGTTTCCATGGAGGAGTGTTGGTGGTGGTGTGAAAGCAAGTCCTGGGGGCCTGTTGGTGGCCAAGGTGGCTGTTGGAAGGTTGTTGGAGTTGGTGGTAGGGCTATTCTGTGTTGGGGATTGCATTGATGGCCAGCACAAGTGTTGGTTTATTGGGGATTCTGCACATGACGATTCTTTGCGGGCTTGTCGGATGGTAAGGGATAAGCATTCAGAGTTGGGTGTCGCTAAAGAGCGATTGAAATGTCGTTGGAGGCGTCAATACCTGCAATTTGAAAACCTCTCGTGTGGTCTCTCCCTAAGGGATAGTGCTAGTCTTCTTATCGTGCACAAGACATATTTGATTAGTTTGGAAGATAGGTCGAACTCTAAGCAAGCTGAGAGTATTGTCCTGCACTTGAGGACCCAAACTGTGGATATACTTTGGTGCAGATATGATGTAAGTGCTCATGCATACTTAGATATTACGTAGTTAGAAGACCGCGGGCTAGTTTCTCGTAACAATGCGTGGATGAAGCAAAGTTGTTCATGTTGAGAAGACATACACGTGAAGGTATATGAGACATCCTGTGCATTGTAACTGCACGACGTGGCATAAGTGAATACAGGGACACCACACTTTTGGTAGCTGGAAGCTATTGGACTCGCTTGATGAGGACGGTGTACTTTTCATGGCCAATCGTGCAGTGTTTACCACCACTGATTGCAATGGTACTAAGGCAGAGTGCAAGAGAGAATTGTGCAAGTGGGTCAGGGTGATAGGTCTAACCATAGGCGAGACGAGCTCCCTAGGTATGTCCTGCCCTTGATGTGCCCTGAACAACTGTGGGTGATGCTAAAGGGCTAGGAGACTAGGGACGGAGCCAGTCGATCAAGGTCACTAGACGTACCTAATTTGAGGACCCCTAGGCGCTGTGCTTGTGATTGTGGGTGCTTCTTTTAGTTCATTTCTTTTCTTTGTTTTTCTTTTTCTTTTTTCTTTTTTTTTGGGTTTCTTTTTTGTTTCTTTTTCTTATACTTTTTTCTTGCTTTCTTTCTTTCTTTCTTTCTTTTTTTTTGACTTGCATGAGTACAACCATTGCAATATGTTGAGGTTATCAACCTTTCAGTGGGTTGAAAAATGTCAAGCTTCGAAGGCTCAAGAAATGAATATTACAGTGATGATTGAGCCCTAGCCTCATTGTTAGAGAAGCAATTGTTGAGATGGGGAGATACACTTGAGACATTGCAAACCTCCTTGCGTCATACGCGATGTTGGTACAATTGAGGTAATGACTGCCGTGAGCCAACTATAGAGCTTTACCCAGAAGGATAGCATAGCCCATGAATATGCTTTGGGCCATGCGATGTGGGCGGCCGGCAAGGGTGATTTTTGCTTGCGACAGCGTGGCTTTGTCACAGCTCTTTGTGGGGTCGATGGTCTTGCAGTGATCACGCATTGAACACTTTCGCATAAAGACCTGTATCATCCTGCATCCACTTATCACTTTATGAGAGTACATGCATGGTATATGCCCCAACTATAATAAACCACTGCAACGCAAGGAGACATCACTTATCTGAATTTTATGGTGTTGACTTAGATACTTATCACCTGCACTCGATTAGCTTTTTCTTTTGCTAAAGACGTGAAATATATTAAATGTAGATATGAAAATTTTGTACAATTGGGGGACATGTCAACACTTAACCATTTAAAGACAAAAAGTCATGGCATCTGACCTCAAGCACTTTACTTTCAAGCCTGTTTCTCTTTCAACTACAGTATTGAAGGTTCTAAAGTGCTCAAACGCTGCACTCTTTTCCTTCATAAAATATACCCACAGCTTCCTAGAACAATCATCAATGAATGTGACAAAGTATGAACTGCCTCCAAGAGATACATTTTGTGTAGGCCCCCAAATGTCTGTATGCACAAGGTCAAGGATATTTCTGCTTACATCTCTGTCATGTGAAAAGGGTTGTCTTGCCTGCTTACCAAACTGACATGCTTCGCATACCTTATGAAATTCTGCAACTTTAAATGTAGGCAAACGTGTAACCAACCCTTTGGACTGCATTAATTTTAGCCTTTGTACATTTGCATGTCCAATGCGTTTGTGCCAAATTTCAATGTCTGCAACAACACCTTTTCCTTTGGCATACATAGCAGCATTCATAGTAGGAATTCCAGCATCCAGAGTAAACATACGTCCAACTCTACTTCCCTTTGCTACCAACCTGCACTTGTCATTGAAGTCTTCTACAAAGCAGCCCTTTGCATTAAATCTGACTTGCAGCCCTTGCTCTGACACCAAGTTCTTTGTAATAGATGGCACATGTAATACATCTGAAAGACTCTTTGTCTTACCATCATGCAATGACAAGTGAACTTTTCCAATGTGTGAAATTGGGTGGCATGAGTCATCACCTGTCTGCACATAACCTGCATTCTGCAAATCTTGCATCTCTCCAAACCATTCTGCATGGCTGTTCATATGATTGGATGCACCTGAATCAACATACCAAACATCTTCATGTGTTCCCTTTCCTGTAACAGCATTCAGCATATGCTGCATAACGAACAAACGTTCATTTTTGTCTTCATTCTGTCGTGAAGACGATGCATAGTTTCCTTGCTGCAACTTACCACTACAGATATCATCTTTCTTAGCATAACATTGTCAAGATTGTGGGAGAGAAGGAAGGAGTCTCGCTTGAAGCTTTCTTGCTTGCACAATGGGGGAAGACACACAAGGGTGGAGGCTGAAAACAGTTTTCCTCTTCTTAGTTGTGTAAGCCAAAAAGAACTCAAGTACAAAGAAATAGAAGAACCCTATATATGGGTCTCAAACCAAACTCAACTAACTAAGGTGGCATACTAACTGAGCCACGAACTAGAATAGATAAGGATAGCTATCATGTAGCTATTATTCATGGGCGGTGTACCAACCGCGTCTACAACTGACAAGTTGGTGACATAAATACACAACGGTCACCTTGGCGTATCACGAGTGGAGCTCGATATCTCAACACTCCCCCTCGAGCTCAATCCCAATTCCTGCACACCAAGCAGGTCTCTGAACTTGCGCAGCTTCTCTGTGCCCAATGCCTTCGTGAATATGTCAGCTACCTGATCCTCTGTGCTGACATAAACTAGATCAATAAGACCTAGTAAAACCCTCTCTCGCACATAGTGATAATGCACCTCAATGTGCTTTGTTCTAGCATGATAGACTGGGTTATTTGCCAAGTCCATACTACTCATGTTGTCACAATAAATGACAACTGGTCCATTTGTAGACTGATGCATATCATAAAGTAGCTTATGCAACCAAGCTACCTCACATGCAGCCATTGCTGCACCCCTGTACTCAGCCTCTGTGCTTGACAAGGCAACTGTAGGCTGTTTCTTGCTGCTCCAAGTGATTGCAGCACTCCCAAAAGAGAACACATATCCACTGGTAGATCGTCTATCAGAAATACTACCAGCCCAATCAGCATCAGTGTATCCATGCAACTGTATCTGAACCCCAGTCTCATAAAATAGTCCATATTGCAATGTGGACTTCACATACCTGAGTATGCGTCTAGCCGCATCCAAATGTGGTTTCCTTGGAGCCTGCATAAACTGACTTACCAATCCAACAGCATAGCTCAAATCTGGCCTGGTAATAGTCATATAAATCAAACTTCCTACTATGCGTCTGTACATAGTAGGGTCTTCTAGAAGCTCACCTACATCTGTGCTCAGCTTCACATTCTGCTCCAAAGAAACTGAAATAGGCTTACAGCCTGTCATCCCATATTTGGAGAGCATGTCCAATCCATACTGCCTCTGTAAGAGCTGTATCCCACTTGGTGATCTAATCACCTCAATGCCCAAGAAATAACGCAGCTCTCCCAAATCCTTCATCTCAAACTTCTGCTTCAATAGCATTTTCACATGAAGGATATCTTCATCACTGTCACCTGTTATAATCAAATCATCAACATAAATGACAAGTAGCATAATACATTTCTCTGTTTTTCTCACATAAAGTGAGAAATCTGCCTTGGAAATCTGAAAGCCAATAGTGACAAGATACTGTCCTATCTTGTCAGACCATGCTCTAGGTGCTTGCTTCAAGCCATACAAGGCTTTCTTCAACCTGCAAACAAACTCAGGATGAACAGCATGCACATAACCTGGTGGCTGCTCCATATAGACCTCTTCTTGCAAATCACCATGCAAGAAGGCATTCTTTACATCCATCTGATGTAAAGACCATCCCTTTGATGCAGCCATAGCAATGACTGCTCTTACGGTTGCCATTCTTGCAACCGGACTGAATGTTTCTTCATAGTCAATGCCATATGTTTGTGCATACCCCTTGACTACTAATCTTGCCTTGTATCTATTCACAGAACCATCTGCATTGTGCTTCACCTTATAAACCCACTTACAGCCAATTGCATTTTTACCTTTAGGTAAAGGTAGCAATTCCCATGTAGTATTTGCTTCCAAGGCATCCATTTCTTCATCCATGGCTTTCTCCCATTTTTCTTTTCCCATGGCTTGCTCAAAAGAAGTGGGTTCTGGTTCCTGTATCACTTTGACCATATATGCATAGTGAATGGCTGTAAATCCATCATATTTTAGCCTATCCACAGGATACCTAACTCTGGTAGACCTGCGCAAAGTGGGTTCACTCCCAGGTGCTCTCAAAACATCCCTGGTCTTCCTTACTCCAGGTGTAACAATAGAAGGAATACCCAACTCATCATCAATGCTCTGTTCTGAGCCACTGGATTCACCATCCACATAAGAGTGACCTGCATTCACATCAAACATGGGCTGATCAACCTTCTCTTTTCCTTTTCGTGATACCTACATACCACTATCTGCATTGCTTTGAGAAGATTCTCCTAATCTCAATCTGCCTGTCCATGGCGAACAATGTGAACCACTGCTAGAGGACGCTCCAGGTCCACTAATATTTTGTGACTGCTGCTGTGAATTCTGTGCAGCATTACCATTTTGTGCATCTACATCATCAATCACATTTACTGGTTTATACCAGCTACTGATCTCATCAAAAACAACATCTCTGCTCACTGTAAACTTACGAGTAGAAGGGTTATAGCATATATACCCTTTTTGTTGCAGAGAGTAACCAATAAAGATGCACTTCTCAGCTTTTGGATCCAACTTGGATCTCAACTCATCTGGCATATGTACATAGGCAATGCAACCAAAAATTTTCAAATGAGAAATATCTGGTTTCCTACTAGTATACCTCTCCTCTGGAGTCATCCCATGTATTGCTGCAGTGGGAGTCCTGTTCATTATATAGACTGATGTAGCAACTGCTTCAGCCCAATAAAAATCTGGCAAGTCTTTTTCATTGAGCATGGCACGAGATACCTCTCCAATATGCCTGTTTTTCCTTTCTGCAATTCCATTTTGTTGTGGGGTATAACTGCATGAATATTGCTGCTTTATGCCATGCTCCTGTAAGAACTTTGCAAACTCATTTGAGAGGTACTCTCCCCCTCCATCTGACCTTAGGCATTTTATTTGCAGACCTGTTTCTTTTTCAGCCATAGCTTTAAGGGTTTTGAAATGCCCAAAAACTCCACTTTTCTTTTTCATAAAATACACCCAAACTTTTCTGCTATAGTCATCAATAAAAGTGACAAAATAATGACAGCCTCCAAGAGATGCAGCTTTAGTAGTCCACACATCAGAGTGGATTAGTTCCAATGGCTTCTCAGTCTCTTAAACATGTCTAGGAAATGGTTTCCTTGCCTGTTTTCCAAACTGACAGGCTTCACATACCTTATGCATTTCTGCAACCTTGAATTTTGGCAATCCTGCAACAATATTTTGGGCCTGCATTGATTTAAGTCGCTGTACATTAACATGACCAATGCGTTTATGCCAGATATCAATATCTGCAACTACACCGGTCCCATGTGCAAACATTGTTGCACTCAATTCAGACATGTCTGCATCCAACGTAAACATTCTGCCCTTCTTCTTTCCTTTTGCTATCAAGCGACCTTTATTTTTCATATCCTCAACAAAGCATCCATGAGGATTAAATCTGACCTGCAAGCCCTGTTCAACCATTTGACCAACAGAAACCAGATTCTTGGTGATATTCGGGACATGAAATACATCGGACAGGTATTTCTTTTTCCCATCCTACATAGATAAAGGAATTTTTTCAATCTGCACAATAGGATGTGCAGTATCATCACCAGTCTCCACAAATCCTGGTTTTTCCATTTTCCTTGCATCCTCCATCCATTCTGCATGACCTGTCATATGGTTTGATGCACCTGAGTCAACATACCATACATCGTTGCTTTCTTCTGCACTTGTCACAGAATTGTTCATGTGCTGCACCATAAATAGATGCTAATTTCTGTCATCACCCTGTCTACTAGAGGATGCATAATTTCCTTGTTGCAGTTTTCCATTCATGATGTCATTCTTCTTTTTATAGCAATCTTTAGCCATATGACCCATTTTACCACAATAGTAGCATTCAACATTATTGTTTGCATTTTGGCCTCTTTGCCATCCACCACGACCTCTTTGGCTCCCCCAGCCTCTAGAGTTACCACGTCCTCCTCCATAGGACTGGTTTTCTTGAGTTTGCTGCATATTCTGATTTCTACCACGGCCTCCATATCGGCCTCCTCTACCTCTGCCTCTACCTCTTCTAGCATTTGAGTAGAAGACAGCTTCTTTTGAAGTTCCTCCTGAAGAAGATGCACCACCATTTCTTTGCTCCTCAGAAATTAGAAGAGCAATCAGCTCCTCAAAATCAGGAAATCTTTCACGAACTGAAATGGATGTTCGAAACTGTACATAATCCTTTCCTAGACCATTCAAGGTCACAGAAACTAAATCATCATCTTCCACTGGTGACCCAATGGAAGCAAGTGCATCTGCAATCTTCTTCACCTTCATGTGGTAGTCATTGATGCTCATATTTTCTCTTTGCACATTGTGCAACTCTTGCTTGAGCTGCATTTTCCTGGCTTGCGTATTTGTGCTATACATTTTTGACAAAGTATTCCATGCCTCCTTTGGCGTACTTGCATCCTGAATATGCACAATCATAGAGTCTGAAATGCTGATAGACAGCCAATACATAACTTTCCTGGCTCTCTCATGCCATGCTTTAAATGCCTGCATTTGCTGTTGATTGGGAACATCAAGAAGAACTGGTTCTTCTTCATTTCCTGCAACAAATTCCCAATATCCTTTTCCCATAAGGAAATTCGTCATTCTAAACTTCCATGCTTGGAAGTTGTTCTTGTCACGCTTTTCAGTGACAATCTGTGAAAGAGAATCAGATGCCATTACAGAAGACTGCAGAAAATTCTGTCACTGCAAAAACCACAGCTTCACCCTCACAAGGGAAAATCTGCAAAACTGGCGAAAGTGGAATTTGACCACACAGTCACTTCCTAGTGACGTTTTTGCATCAACAGGCAACAGGGATAATTCTGTAACTCCCAATGTCTCTGCGCACAAGCATACAATGCAAATTTTACTGTAACTATTCACCGACCTGTAGAATAGTGGTTGCACAGCATAAAACTGGGCCTTTTCTTGAGTGCGTGCAGAAAACTTCCGCCTCCAAAACAGGCCCCGAAATAGCCTCAAAAAAAAAAACAAGGTCACCGAGGGCTAAAGCCCTTACCCGCAGCATATACTGCCCTCTTGCTTCACCGCGAAGGGCGTCTCAACCTGAGACAATGCACTCCTGCACTTTCCGGCTGTGCTACCTGCAGAGATCTGCTCCCAAAACAGAAAATGAAAGCAACACTGCTCCTCTTACAAGAACACCGCGAGCTTGGCTTGCTTTCTTGAGCTCCTTACCACGAACAAGGCTCTGATACCATGTCAAGATTGTGGGAGAGAAGGAAGGAGTCTCGCTTGAAGCTTTCTTGCTTGCACAATGGGGGAAGACACACAAGGGTGGAGGCTAAAAATAGTTTTCCTCTTCTTAGTTGTGTAAGCCAAAAAGAACTCAAGTACAAAGAAATAGAAGAACCCTATATATGGGTCTCAAACCAAACTCAACTAACTAAGGTGGCATACTAACTGAGCCACGAACTAGAATAGATAAGGATAGCTATCATGTAGCTATTATTCATGGGCGGTGTACCAACCGCGTCTGCAACTGACAGGTTGGTGATATAAATACACAACGGTCACCCTGGCGTATCACGAGTGGAGCTCGATATCTCAACAAACATTGGGCTGCAATATGACCTGTTTTGCCACAGTAGTGGCACACAATACCAGAGTTGTTAGAACCTCTGTTCTGCCATCCACCTCTTCCTCCAAAGCTCCCCCTGCCTCTAAAGTTACCACGACCTCCTGAAACCTGCATATCGCCAAATTGTTGATTCAATCTATTTTGCTGGTTGTCACTACCACGTCCTGTACCATGGCCTCTTGAAGAGAACCTGCAACGTCCCCTTCCTGAACTGGAGTAGAAAGTGTGGACATGTTCACCACTTCTTTCAGATGTCTCACTTTGCATGTTGATTTCTTCAGTGATCATTAGAGAGACCAACTCATCGAAATCTGGGAATGGCTTTCTAACATATACGGAAGTTAAAAAAGACTTCCAAGCCTTTTCATTGTTAAGTCCACCCAAGGTTGACGACACCAAAATCGACAAAAGTGAATACCTAGTAGTCTCTTCAGCTACAAAATAAATAAATTGGTTGGAACTCAATCCTAACCTTAATTTATTACGAGTGCACACTCTAAACTCATAAATGTATATTAATTTAAATATGTATTTTGCGGAATCACCCGCTATGGAATCACCCACTTGCACATTAAATTAACAAGACGCCCGAAAAGGACATGCGTCCCCATCAACTTTTTGCACAAGGAATCCACCTTTTGTATGAGCCCCAGCAATAAATAAAACTTTACGGAATCCACCGCAAAACCTCACGGAATCCACCATGGAATATGCCTCCTGGCATCATATCCCGGGGTGGGATAGCAATTGTCCTCAATTGCTATTATCTCAATGTGGAGCTAGCAATGAGGGGCTGCCAATGCATCTGCAATGCTCCTCACCTTCAATGCATACTCATTGATAGACATCTTCCCTTTCTTCAATGTATTCAACTCTTGCTTGAGTTGAATCTTTCGTGCCTTTGTATTTACAGAAAACATACTTTCAAGTATGGTCCAAGCTGCATATGCATTCTCTGCATTTCTAATGTGTCCCAACATATTATTGTCAATTACTGCAGACAACCAATACATGACCTTCTTGTCTTTTGCATTCCATTCCTTTCGTGTCTTTGTCTCTTCTGCAGTTGGAGGATCACTCACCTTCGGCTCCTTTTCTTCACTTGAAGCAAACTCATAGAGGCCTTTTCCAATAAGGAAGTTCGTGACATGAAACTTTCATGATGGGTAATTGTTCTTGTCAAGCTTCTCAATGATGGGGCTTCCACTGTTCTCTGCCATCACAAAATTAATACCAACAGCAAGCAAATCTTCTGCAACCCTCGATCTGTAGTGCACAGCAATACACTAGACAGCCTTTTTCACTGTCTGCTCAACAATACATGCAATGTGCAACCTGTTTGCAGATAAACCTTGTGTTTACTCACTAGTAAACACCTTTGAACTTACAGATATGAAATCTGTAACCTGCACACCCATGTTCGGTCAATACAATCGAAGTCACAGTGTACCCTGAAACTGCTGTCCGCAACCTTGCGGCTCTAAAATGGGCCCTGAAATGGCCTCAGATGCCCAAAATAACTGCGGAAAAGCCCTATAGGGTTAATTCGCAGAATACACAACGCTGTTTGTGCACACCAAATCTCACTGTAATCTGAGATTTTTGCTCTGCCCTACTTCCAGTGCCTCCACAGGCACTATCCAAGAGGAGTGGAAGAATGGGAGAGATTCTTACCTGTGGCTTGCTTTCTCGAACCTTGCTTCTTCTCCTTCACTTCAGCCTTCGAAATCAGCCTCTCTTAGTGGCGCGGCTCTGATACTATGTCAAGAATCGTGTGGTGGGGGGAGTTGCTCAAGATGCTGCGTCGAACACACACAGAATGCACAAGGAGAAGCTCACTCAAGAGACAAGAAGAGAGATGGAGGCCAAAACGTTTTCTTGCTGGTTTCTTCTTCTTCTTTCACCCTCTTTACAATGTACACAAAGTATATATAAGATGCAACATAAAGGAAAGTGGCCTACTAAGTCAGACAATGCATAACCGACTACACTTCATTTCTATCATCACCCTGTCTACTAGAAGATGCATAATTTCCTTGTTGCAATTTCCCATTCATGATGTCATTCTGCTTTTTATAGCAGTCTTTAGCCATATGACCCATTTTACCACAGTAGTAGCATTCAACATTGCTGTTTGCATTTTGGCCTCTTTGCCATCCACCACGACCTCTTTGGCTCCCCCTGCCTCTAGAGTTACCACGTCCTCCTCCATAGGACTGGTTTTCTTGAGTTTGCTGCATATTCTGATTTCTACCACGGCCTCCAAATCGGCCTCCTCTACCTCTGCCTCTACCTCTTCCAGCATTTGAGTAGAAGACAGTTTCTTTTGAAGTTCCTCCTGAAGAAGATACACCACCATTTCTCTGCTCCTCAGAAATTAGAAGAGCAATCAACTCCTCAAAATCAGGAGAAATCTTTCACGAACTGAAATGGATGTCCGAAACTGGGCATAATCCTTTCCTAGACCATTCAAGATCACAGAAACTAAATCATCATCTTCCACTGGCGACCCAATGGAAGCAAGTGCATCTGCAATTTTCTTCACCTTCATGTGGTAGTCATTGATGCTCATACTTTCTCTTTGCACATTATGCAACTCTTGCTTGAGCTGCATTTTCCTGGCTTGCGTATTTATGCTATACATTTTTGACAAAGTATCCCATGCCTCCTTTGGCGTACTTGCATCCTGAATATGCACAATCATAGAGTCTGAAATACTGATAGACAGCTAGTACATAACTTTCCTGGCTCTCTCATGCCATGCTTTGAATGCCTGTATTTGCTGTTGATTGGGAACATCAGGAAGAACTGGTTCTTCTTCATTTCCTGCAACAAATTCCCAATATCCTTTTTCCATAAGGAAATTCATCATTCTAAACTTCTATGCTTGAAAGTTGTTCTTGTCAAGCTTTTCAGTTACAATCTGTGAAAGAGAATCAGACAGCATTACAGAATACTATAAAAAATTATGTCACTGTAGAGAACACAGCTTCAGCCTCACAAGGGCAAATCTACAAAACTGACAAAAGTGGTATTTAACCACACAGTCACTTCCTAGTGACGATTTTGCATCAACAGGCAATAAGGATGATTCTGTAACTCCCAATGTCTCTGCGCACATGCATATGATGCAATTTCTACAGTAACTTTTCACCGACCTATAGAACAGTGGCTGCACAGCATAAAACTGGGCCTTTTCCTGACTGCATGCAGAAAACTTCCGCCTCCAAAACAGGCCCCGAAATGGCCTCAAATAAAAAAAACAGGGTCGCCTAGGGCTAAAGCCCTATCCCGCAGCATATACTGCCCTCTTGCTTCACCGCAAAGGGCGTCTCAACCTGAGACAATGCACTCTTGCAATTTCCGGCTGTGCTAGCTCTGCAGAGATCTGCTCCCAAAACAGAAAATGAAAGCAACACTGCTCCTCTTACCAGAACACCGCGAGGTTGGCTTGCTTTCTTGAGCTCCTTACCACGAACAAGGCTCTGATACCATGTCAAGATTGTGGGAGAGAAGGAAGGAGTCTCACTTGTAGCTTTCTTGCTTGCACAATGGGGGAATATACACAAGGGTGGAGGCTGAAAACAGTTTTTCTCTTCTTAGTTGTGTAAGCCAAAAAGAACTCTCATACAAAGAAATAGAAGAACCCTATATATGGGTCTCAAACCAAAGACAACTAACTAAGGTGGCATACTAACTGAGACAACTAACAAGTCACTAACATAAATGCACAATGGTCACCCTGGCATATCACAAGTGGAGCTCGATATCTCAACATGCCATCCTTGTGCGTCCCTGGTCTTGCAACCCTTGAGGTAAATCGACCGCTCTTGCCTTGGCAAAAGGAAGTGGTACGCGCGTTCACAAGGAATCTAAGGCCAAACAATGTGACTTCAACATGCATAACTTTTCTTCTTCTTTCACCCTCTCCCCAATTTGTTTTCCTTCTTTACCTTCTTCTTCTTCTCTTCTTCTCCTTCTCTCTCTTCTCTCCCTCTTCTCTCTCTCTCTCTCTTATTCTCCTTCTTCTTCTTCCTTTTCTTCTTCTTTCACCCTCTCCCCAATTTGTTTTCCTTCTTTATCTTCTTCTTCTTCTCTCTCTTCTCTCCCTCTTCTCTCTCTCTCTCTTCTTCTCCTTCTTCTCCTTCTTCTTCTTCCTCTTCTTCTTCTCCTTCTCCTTCTCTCTATCTTCTCTCTCTCTCTCTTCTTCTTCTTCGCCTTCTCCTTCTCTCTCTCTTCTCTCTTTCTCTCTTCTTCTCCTTCTTCTACTTCTTTTTATCTTCTTCTCCTCCTTCTCTCTCTCCCCCTCTTCTTCTTCTTCTTCTTCTTCTCCTCTCTCTCCCTCTTCTTCTCCTTCTTCCTCTAGACTCTCCCTCTTCCTCTTCTTCTCCCTCTTCTTCTCCTTCTCTCTCTCCCTCTTCTTCTTCTTCTTCTTCTTCTTCTTCTTCTTCTTCTTCTTCTTTTTCTCTTCTTCTCCTTGGAGCCCCAAGAGGAACACCAAGGAAAAGGGGATTCTCTTGCAAGAAAATCTATCTTGTAACACCAACAAGCTTTTATTTCATTCTTTTGATCATCAAAACAAAGAAAACAACAATTCTTCACATAGCATCATAGTAGATTTCTCCCACGGATTTGATAAAATCAACCATAGAATCCATCAATAGAACAAAGAACATAGAAGAATACACCATCTTTGAATGGAAATCAATCACATTGTATTCATCTTCAATGTCTTCATAGTTCTCTCTCTCAATCTCTCATATACAATTACACTGTTTTGATATATTTAACTATCTCTGGCTCTCTCTCTCTCTCTCAACAGTACATCATATCCTCACTACAATACTCTCATAATAACTCTCAATAATCCTTCTTAGGTCATGGATGCACCTCCCAAGAGGTATGTCTGATATGAAGATGTCAAGATTGTGGGAGAGAAGGAAGGAGTCTCACTTGTAGCTTTCTTGCTTGCATAATGGGGGAATACACACATAGGTGGAGGCTGAAAATAATTTTTCCTCTTCCTAGTTGTGTAAGTCAAAAAGAATTCAAGTACATAGAAATAGAAGAACCCTATATATGGGTCTCAAACCAAACACAACTAACTAAGGTAGCATACTAATTGAGCCATGAACTAGAGTAGATAAGGATAGCTGTCATCTAGCTATTATTCATGGGTGGTGTACCAACCACATCTACAGCTAACAAGTCGGTGACATAAATGCACAATGGTCACCCTGGCATGTCACGAGTGGAGCTCGATATCTTAACACTCCCCCTCGAGCTCAATCCCAATTCTTGCACACCAAGCAGGTCTCTGAACTTGCGCAGCTTCTCTGTGCCCAATGCCTTCATAAATATGTCAGCTACCTGATCCTCTGTGCTGACATAAACTAGATCAATAAGACCTAGTAAAACCCTCTCCCGCACATAGTGATAATGCACCTCAATGTGCTTTGTTCTAGCATGATAGACTGGGTTATTTGCCAAGTGTATACTACTCATGTTGTCACAATAAATGACAACTAGCCCATCTATAGGCTAATGCATATCATAAAGTAGCTTATGCAACCAAGCTACCTCACATGCAGCGATTGGTGCGCCCCTGTACTCAGATCTTATGCTCGACAAGGCAACTGTAGGCTGTTTCTTACTGCTTCAAGTGACTGCAGCACTCCCAAAAGATAACACATATCCACTAGTAGATTGTCTATCAGAAATACTACCAGCCCAATCAGCATCAGTGTATCCATGCAACTGTATCTGAACCCCAGTCTCATAAAGTAGTCCATACTGCAATGTGGACTTCACATACCTGAGTATGCATCTGGCCGCATCCAAATGCGGTTTCCTTGGAGCCTGCATAAACTGACTTACCAATCCAACAACATAGCTCAAATCTGGCCTGGTAATAGTCATATAAATCAAAATTCTTACTATGCGTCTGTACATAGTAGGGTCTTCCAGAAGCTCACCTGCATCTGCGCTCAGCTTCACATTCTGCTCCAAAGGAACTGAAATAGGCTTGCAGCCTGTCATCCCATATTTGGACAGCATGTCCAATCCATACCGCTTCTTCAAGAGCCGTATCCCACTTGGTGATCTAATCACCTCAATGCCCAAGAAATAACGCAGCTCTCCCAAATCCTTCATCTCAAACTTCTTCTTCAATAGCATTTTCACATGAAGGATATCTTCATCATTGTCACTTGTCATAATCAAATCATCAACATAAATAACAAGTAGCATAATACCTTTCTTTGTTTTTCTCACATAAAGTGAGAAATCTGCCTTGGAAATTTGAAAGCCAATAGTGACAAGATATTGTCCTATCTTGTCTGACCATGCTCTAGGTGCTTGCTTCAAGCCATACAAGTCTTTCTTCAACCTGCAAACAAACTCAGGATGAACAGCATGCACATAACCTGGTGGCTGCTCCATATATACCTCTTCTTGCAAATCACCATGCAAGAAGGCATTCTTTACATCCATCTAATGTAAAGACCATCCCTTTGATGCAGCCATAGCAATGACTGCTCTTACGGTTGCCATCCTTGCAACCGGACTGAATGTTTCTTCATAATCAATGCCATATGTTTGTGCATACCCCTTGACTACTAATCTTGCCTTGTATCTATTCACAAAACCATCTGCATTGTGTTTCGTCTTATAAACCCACTTACAACCAATTGCATTCTTATCTTTAGGCAAAGGTACCAATTCCCATCTAGCATTTGCTTCCAAGGCATCCATTTCTTCATCCATGGCTTTCTCCCATTTTTCTTTTCCCATGGCTTGCTCAAAAGAAGTGGGTTCTGGTTCCTGTATCACTTTGACCATATATGCATAGTGAATGGCTGTAAATCCATCATATTTCAGCCTAGCCACAGAATACCTAGCTCTGGTAGACCTGCGCAAAGTAGGTTCACTCCCAGGTGCTCTCAAAACATCCCTGGTCTTCCTTACTCTAGGTATAACAATAGAAGGAATATCCAACTCATCATCAATGCTCTATTCTGAGCCACTGGATTCACCATCCACATAAGAGTGACGTGCATTCACATCAAACATGGGCTGATCTACCTTCTCTTTTCCTTTTCGTGATACCTATATACCACTATCTACATTGCTTTGAGAAGATTCTCCTGATCTCAATCTACCTGTCCATGGCGAAGAATGTGAACCACTGCTAGAGGATGCTCCATGTCCACTAATATCTTGTGACTGCTGTTGTGAATTCTGTGCAGCATTACCATTTTGTGCATCTACATTATCAATCACATTTACTAGTTTATACCAGCTACTCATCTCATCAAAAACAACATCTCTACTCACTGTAAACTTACGAGTAGAAGGGTTATAGCATCTATACTCTTTTTGCTGCAGAGAATAACCAATAAAGATGCACTTCTCATCTTTTGGATCCAACTTGGATCTCAACTCATCTGGCACATGAACATAGGCAATGCAACCAAAAATTTTCAAATGAGAAATATCTAGTTTTCTACCAGTATACCTCTCCTCTGGAGTCATGCCATGTATTGCTGCAGTGGGAGTCCTGTTCATTATGTAGACTGCTGTAGCAACTGCCTCAGCCCAGTAAAAATCTGGTAGGTCTTTTTCATTGAGCATAGCACGAGATACCTCTCCAATATGCCTGTTTTTTCTTTCTACAATTCCATTTTGCTGTGGGGTATGACTACATAAATATTGATGCTTTATGCCATGCTCCTGCAAGAACCTTGCAAACTCATTTGAGAGGTACTCTCCCCCTCCATCTGACCTTAGGCATTTTATTTGCAGGCCTGTTTCTTTTTCAACCATAGATTTAAGAGATTTGAAATGCCCAAAAACTTTACTTTTCTTTTTCATAAAATACACCCAAACTTTTCTGCTATAGTCATCAATAAAAGTGACAAAATAATGACAGCTTGCAATAGATGCAGCTTTAGTAGTCCACGCATCAAAGTGGATTAATTCCAATGGCTTCTTACTCTCTTGAACATGTCTAGGAAATGGTTTCCTTGCATGTTTTCCAAATTGACAGGCTTCACATACCTTATGCATTTCTGCAACCTTGAATTTAGGCAATCCTGCAATAATATTTTGGGCTTGCATTGATTTAAGTCATTGTACATTAACATGACCAATGCATTTATGCTAGATATCAATATCTGCAACTACACCGGTCCCATGTGCAAACATTGCTGCACTCAATTCATGCATGTCTGCTTGCTGTATTTTAACTCATTTCTAATTAATTTTACTCATTTTTCATGTAATTTTGAATGAATTTTTAGATTTTAAATTTTTGCAATTTATTTGTTTAATTTCCATCTTAAAATATTCTAAATAATTCTAAAAATATTGGAAAATTTTTAGAATTTTTTTGGTTATTTTTTTAAAATTTTAAATAAAATTTTGACATTTTTATGTGTTTTCCTGTTTATTTTTATGTATTTTTATACAATACAAGGCGTACTACCCAGGTTGGTGTGAATAGCGAAGGATGACTGCGTGTGAACGGCGAGTCTGCAATACTCCACCGCACGGACAAGTCGGAAGCGCATCCTCGTGCGTGAACGCCTACTAGCATACCCGTACTCAGCGAAAAAAGAACGGAAGAGAAAGGGCAAGAACGGGGGCTAACTAAGTAGATTAGGTGAAATAGGTTAGCTTAGTCTGATAAAGTTGATTAAGTTAAGTTAGGTGAGTAAATCAATGAAGTTAGTTAAATTAGGTTAGGTGGTTAATGTCAGAGAGAGAACTAGGGAGAGAGAAAGAGGAGAGAGAAGACTGCAGAAGAGAGAGAAGAAGAGTGAAGAGGAGAGAGAAAGACTAGATTTAGAGAGAGAAAGACAGGAAAGATGGGGAAGCCATAGAAGCTGTGAGCAAGAAGGGAGAGAAAGTCTATAATTGTATTAATGTGTCAAAAAGATGTGTAAAATTACATGTCCTCTCCTTTTATACCAATGTCAGTGTGACATGGCATAATATCAATATTATTTACACTAATTCCTTATTCTCAGCTTCTTACAATCCATCCCCACTCAAAAATAAAGTTTTTGTCCTCAAAAACAATTATCGGACCTATTGGTATAGCCAACTAGTGGGCTACAGAGTACTACTCTGTACAGCATTACAAGTGGTAAAAGAAAAGATTACCTAATATTCAATAGTAGTACTAATCTATGCAGAGGGTTAAAATCAACTTGTAGCCACCCGGATCAAAAGGGAAAGTGGTATCGCTACCATGCATTTGATCAACTTTCATAAGGTCAAAGTCAAGTACAACTGGAAGCTTAATCATCATGAAGGTATTCACTAACTCTTCCATAAGTTTCTCAGGTATCACCATGTTCTGTATAACTGAAGCATATGAGGCTGAAGTCACCATTGCATGATGATCATCCAAATCCACATGCTGTCCATGATCTGCTTTCTTGAACTGAGCTTCTTGTTGTGGACCCATACCAAAATGGTCTTCAACAAGATCTTCTCCATCCTTTGCATCATAATATTCAAATACCAAGAATATTTTGGCAAACTTTGCCCTGCATGTGGCTTGGTGATTACAAGATAGTGGCTTAGCACATCGATAGCATAAGCCCGCAACATGCAGTTCCCGTATCGTATCACTAGTAAGGTGTCTAATGCGTTTAGCCTTAGATAGCAATTTACAAACCTGCTCATCACCATTGGTCAGCTCTATAATAGTTCTGACATGCTGCTCATAGTCATCTTGCTGCTCGTGTATAACAGATGGCTGTCCATGCTCATGACCATAATGCTCATGCTGTCCATACTGCATATGGTGATAATAGCCCTGTTGCGCATCAGAGGGACAGTTTGGTTGAGCATATGCATTTGCTTCCACTGATGTTTGCTGCTCACATACATAAGCATGTTGCCTTTGATCATTGATCCCACAGCATTGGTCATGCTGTCCATAATCTCTATGAGAATGCATGTCACAAAAATGTTCATGCTGCTGTCCAAATACATCTATTTGCTATTGCCTACTACCAAAACTTTGGTCATATTGTTGCCCATAAACATGCTACCCAAGATTGCATGATAACTATCCAACATGATTACAATGATGTCCTTGCATCCTAGGCTGTCCATAAGTATGATGATTGGCAAGTCCATGAGCATAGGTATTGGCATGATGTCGGTCATAATCACTTGCTTGCTGCTGATCAAAGCTAGAAGGGTACTGATAAGCATAACCATTTCTGTCACATCCATAAGAACTGGGCTGGACAACCAAGAGAGCTTCACAAGTATAATCATAACTATGTTGTTGAAGAGATGGATGCTCATAAGCATAAGCATGTTGACCATAATAGCCATTGTGCTGCCAAGGCTCAATGGAATGATACTCATTAGCATATACATGTTGGCCATAAGCAGAAGCATTTGATTCAGGTCTTGCTATTTTTTCCATTACCGCCTTCATAAGAGCAATACACTGATTAGTTAAAACTCCAAGTTTGTCAATTTTAGCATGTGTTTGAAGCCAACCTTGTTCACTACAGCTGGAGCTATTGTTCTCAGTTGCCATTGTAGTCAAGTTGCTGTGTTGGTGAATTTTATTTTGTAATGTGGTTGATCAGATCAAGCCAAAGCCATGGAGTCGGAAGACCTGCTGTAGGGGAATTATCACAATTGTTACTGTCTCTAGTACTTCTCAGCTGGATGAGACCTTGAGCCTCGCTATTGTTGATGGCAAGTGTTCAAAACCGGATGTCAAGCAACAGAATGAGTTGCAATTTTGTCAGAGAGACAGCGAGAGAGAGACCAGCAGATATTCTCCCATCAAGAGAGAGACCAACAGGTATTCTGCACCCCATTTCACCTGGGCCTATGTTGCCAATGGGTTACTCCCAGACACTCTGCCTGTGTTTGTTCCTCCAGATCTTAAACACAGGTATTATGATGGCTTCTACAACTTCAGAGATTTACCGAACACTTCTTGTCCACGAAGAGATCCTGTGGGGCTTCTTAATGCAAATTTTGATTGGTTTCCATACCTTCAACTATGCCAGACACTTCCTTTCTGAAATCTGAAGCACGAGGAGACACTTGAGTTGAAGTCACAATTTGCAGACAAGACTCTGATTCTTAGAGTTGATGATCCTGATGTTTTTCAAGGCATCAGCCTGAAACTTCTAGCAATGGAACAACTGCTGATGTAGCACCCTGAGTGGAAGGGAAAGTTGGTCATGGTACCAATTGCAAATCCAACATTGCAGACTCTTGTGTTGTGACTGCAGTGAGAGATGGATTCAATTTGATCCCTTATGAATACACAGCCAACATGCTCATCAGAAACTTGGGCAATCTCTAGAATCTGAACTCTGCCCTCATAAGAAATAAGTGTCCACCCCTAACATCTGGTAATGCAGTCCTGATACACTCCTTGATGAACTCAAACTATTTCTTAATCAAATCAATAGTCCCCCACTGTCAATACTGTGCTTTCTCCAACTGGTTCTTATCATGGGAGAGATGGCAGATAATGAAGCTGCTCTAAATGCATGGTGATCCAGATGAGCATAAAAGGCAACTTGAATCTTTGTTGTTGCTTCCACCCTGTAAACCTTCCGTGAAGTCACTCTGAAGATCATCGAATTGGATTCCTTCTGAGATCAAGCCTGAAATAGTGTTCTTGAACTTGACAGGCAACACCACTCGGTTCCAATTCTTGCTAGCCAGTGATGCTGATGTCATTACAGTAGTTGCTAATGCCAACAGGGATTATGCAATTGACTGTCTGTACATTGCCTTGCTCATTGCCTCTATTTTCTATTATGCAACAACTTTCACCTTGTCAGGACTTCTTTTCCACTGGTTCACCCCATCTGAGTATGATTGCCAGTTGAACAGTTACTTTATTACTGTCACCCTTTTTCCTCGTCTGCGCATTCACTGTCATCTCTCTTCATCCAAAGGTTAGTGGAAGCCTCTTACCTGCTTCTGTTGGATCCCTCTATTGTCCATACTTGTGCTTTAGTGGTCTGTCAAGTGAGACAGATTCTGGAAGGGAAGAAGGTGGTTTTGAGATGCCATATCTCAAGTCTGCAGTTCCTACTGTTGCATTTCAAGAACTTGTGAGAAGGATTCGAGCTTGTCATGGAGACTTTCGAGTACTAGAGAGAAACAGAAGCCTAGGCTGTCAACTGTTCAACAGAGGTCTATGTTTGCTGATTGTGGGAGCTTTCACTCAACCGCCAAGACCCACGGACCGCTTATTGTTCAAGCGTTCCAAGCCGAGCACTAATGGCTACCTCTCACATAGCCGACGCGCCATCCATATCTACGGGTATAGTGAGCTTACCTTGATGTCATTCGAGTTACCTCCTCTCCCGCGCACTCCGGTAGCTCCACGATCCAAGTGCAAGCTTCAAGCAAGCTCCATCCTCAAGCTCCATGCTCCAAGCTCCATTGCCGCGAGCAAGACAAGAGAAGAGAAGAGAAGAGAAGAAGAGAGGAGACGATGGAGAGCTTCTCCTCCTCGGTCCCTCACCCTCACACACTCACTCCCTCACACTCTCACACTCCCTCTCTCAAGCACAAGCTCAAGCAAGCAAGAACAAGAAGAAGAAGAAGAAGAGGAGAGCTCCTTTTGGCCACACACAAGAATGAGCTTCTCATTCACTTTTCAACTTTATATACAAAACCCTAAATCCCTTTTGGGCGGTCATCCCCTTTTCCCCTTTTTACATGGCCGACCATAGCCTTGGCTCTTTTTTCCATTGTCCTTCTATCTTCCTAGCTTCCTTTCCACCGCCCATCTACATTTACAAATTGCACGGGTGAGAGCCCGACGCTCTTTTACAAGATTTCAGGGTGCGCCTTTTTATTTTAAAATGTGTCTTTCCCCTTTTGCCTTTGCCTTGGACTTTTAAGGTTGCTCTTGCGCTTTTGGCATTTTCTCCTTTTCTTTCTTCAGTCGGGCTACCTTTTTTCCGCCTTTGCCCTGCGTCTTTTCCACTTCCTTTTGCTTTCTTCGTGTTGGGGTTAACATTACCCCCTCCTAGACGAGTGCCAGTCCCGTGGCACTCACCGTCGTAGGTAGCAAGCTGTAGAATGCACCGAAGACGTGGGTGACAAGGACGCCGGTGGTTTCCGTGGAGGAGTGTTGGTGGTGGTGTGGTAGAAGGTCCTGGGGGCCTGTTGGTGGCCAAGGTGGCTGTTTTGTGTTGGGGATTGCATTGATGGCCAGCGCAAGTGGTAGTTTGTTGGGGATTCTGCACATGGCGATTCTTTGCGGGCTTGTCGGATGGTAAGGGATAAGTAGTCGGAGTTTGATGAAGAGCGAACAACACCTTATACCTGCAATTGGAAAACCTCGCATGTGGTCTCTCCTTAAGGGGTAGTGCTAGTCTTCTTATCGTGCACAATACATATTTGGATTAGTTTGGGAGACAGGTCGAACTCTAAGCAAGCTGAGAGTATTGCCCTGCACTTGAGGACCCAAACTGTGTATATACTTTGGTGCAGATATTATGTAAGTGCTCGTGCATACTTAGATATTACATAGTTAGAAGACCGTGGGCTAGTTTCTCATAACAATGTGTGGATGAAGCAAAGTTGTCCGTGTTGAGAAGAAGTACACGTGAAGGTATATGAGACATCCTTTGCATGGTGACTGCATGACGGAGCATAATTGAATACAGGGACACCACACTTTCAGTAGCTGGAAACTATTGGACTTACTTGATGAGTACGGTGTACTTTTCATGGCCAATCGTGTGGTGCTTATCACCACTGATTGCAATGGTACTAAGGCAGAGTGCAAAAGAAAATTGTGCAAGTGGGTCAGGGTGACAGGTCTAACCCTAGGCGAGACAAGCTCCCCAGGTATGTCTTGCCCTTGATGTGCCCTGAACAATTGTGGGTGATTGTAGGGGGCTAGGGGACTAGGGACAAAGCCGGTCGACCAAGGTCACCAGACGTACCTAATTTGAGGACCCCTAAGTGCTGTGCTGTGATCGTGGGTGCTTCTTATTTTTCCATTCATTTCTTTTTCTTTTTTTTCCTTTCTTTTCGTTTCTTTTTCTTTTTATTTTTCTTTTTTTCTCTTTTTTTTTTTTGAGTACAACCATTACAATATGTTGAGGCTATCAGCCTTTCAATGGGTTGGAAAATGTCAAGCTTCGAAGGCTTCGAAAATGAATAGTACCATGATGATGGTGCCCTAGCCTCGTTGTTAGAGAAGCAATTGGTGAAAGGGGGAGATACACTTGAGATATTGCAACCCTCCTTGCGGCACATGCGATGTGGGTACAATTGAGGTGACGACTGCCGTGAGCCAACTATAGAGCTTGTCCCAGAAAGGGGGCGTGGCCCAGGAATGTTTTGTGGGCCATGCAATGTGGGCGGTTGGTAAGGGTGTTGTCGGCAGCGTGGCTTTGCCGCGGCTCGTTGTGGGGTTGTGGATGTTGCGGTGATTGGGTATTGAACATTTTCGCACAAGGACCTGTATTATCCTGCATCCACTTGTCGCTTCATGAGAGCATATGCATTGTGTATGCCGCAACTATAATAAACCAGTGCAATGCAAGGAGACATTACTTATTTGAATTCTATGGTGTTGACTAGACATTTATCACCTGCACTTGATTAGCTTTTTCTTTTGCCCAAGGCGTAGCATATATTAAACGCAGACATGATGAGTTCATACAAATCAAGAACATGTCAACACTTAACAAGTCGGGAACACTTAACCATTTAAAAACAAAAAGTCCTGGCCAGTTATCATTTGATAAGCCCTTTGTGCATTATGGGCTACCCGATTTGTACGAGACGGGGCGAGTCTGGATGGCCGGGTGATTGGGGCTCTGCTGGTGTGGGGCTCCCACGGGGGTGAGCAGGGAACATGTCGGGCGGGATATGAATGGTGTAATCCCGGCCCGTTACCGTCTCCAGAATATCTTTAAATAAATCATTAAATTCTTCTCTTTCCCGAGCTGCCCTTTCTGCCTTTGAGCGTCTGGGGCCCGAGCGGGAGCTGGGAGTGCGTACCACTAGTGCTGCGGCCTGTTGCGGGTTTCGAGTCTCGAGTTTCTTGACTCGAGGGTTCTTCGGCCTTCACCCTGTGCAATGTCGCTTAGGGCCTCACTTGTTGGCATACCTCTTGATGGTGGGCACATAGCGCTCCGGTGGAGGGGCGCGAGCCACATGCTCCCATCTTTTGCGAAGAGCATCTTTGCATGCTAGCTCTCCATGATTCTCCATGCGTTCCGCCACAAAGGGAAGCCTGCAAGATGCAATCCAAGGGTTAGACCTGGATATAGGATACAACTGTTTGCATGGAAGGGATTTCAGTGTGGTTTATCAAGCGCATATGACAAAAAGGGGAGGGGTGAGGCATGCGGTGTTTGTTGTAGAGGAATGGCCCCCATGCTGATGTTCGCGTGGCCTCCAGTCATTAGCGGATATTAGTTTATGCTAAGTCGCATGGACTAGTTGTCGTGGAGTGGGATAGGGCACATCCTCGACAGAATAGACCAAACAGGAAAGCAGGTGTGTTGGAAAGGACTACACCCTGTCTACACCATCAGAGTTGTTGGTCAAGGCCTCCTATGGCGGCAACATGGGTTGCATGCCCTTCACTTGGAGGTGGGGCTGGTCACACGACTTTCAAAAGTGTGATGAGAGGAGGACTTGAGGAGCTTAGCCTGTCCAACCCGACTCTTCTCCCTGCGCTTGACTATCATTGCTTGTGTGTGTTGATATTGTTTATACATGGTGACACAAAAATCAATGTTTATTTATATAAATATCTATGAATCCATGTCACATCACGAGGATAAGAACCAAGTGTAGAACTCGGGGTTGTACCGGAGCGTGGCACACACATCTAGTATTCCTGGCAGCTGACTTAATACTGATAGATATTTTGCCACGTCGAGTAGCATGGAACCTTGACCGAGTCTATTGGCAATATGTAACTCCTCCTCGGTGAGAACCTTATCAATCAAAAGGCCCTGTAGCCTAGTCCCAGCCAAGTCTGCACCCCGAATGTCAGTGAGCACTCGAAGGGAAGTTGGTGCCACGTAGGTTGGGTTTCTTTGAGACCGCCATTTGGCCAATCGCTCTTCTGAGACCGTCATGATCTGAGCCCCTAGTTCGGCCATTACAACACGGCTTTCGCACCAACGTTGCTCAAATTGACTCTGGCCTGCTGACAGTCGCTTAAGTAGCTCTATGTCTACGAGATTCGGTTGGCAGAGCACTTCGTTGAACGTGACAGTTAAGCGCAGTTCGTCAGCCTCCTCATCGGGGATGAGTCGCATCTGTTCATGCAAGAGCCTATCATAGTGCCCGTTAAGATGTTCTTGTTCTTCCCATGATAGAGGAAAGGTAAAGTAATCTCCAAGCTGCTCCTTGGGGATCGTGCCCACGTCTGCAAGGACGTAGACACGCGCGACCACTTTGAGCTTAGCCTCCAACTCAGTTAAGCATTCTGCGACACTTCTATGTTCAATGAGGGCTTGCTTGGTTGCTATCTCATGCAAAGTTCTAAGAGTTTCCTTAGGCTTTAGCATGGCTGGGGGCTGAGGCCTAGATGAGCAAGATTGGTCCACACTAGGTTTTCTTATGCTCTTGGGGTTCTCACGTTTCTCCTGAGGTTTTGCTGTTATTTCGTCATGGTTCTTCTCGGATGTGACTGGTATAGATTTGTCACCCTGTTGTGACAGCATTGTATCCACTCTTGATTGATCAATGTGAGTTCTATTGTCAGTGGATAGAGTGTTGCAAGCAACTGTTGCTGGAAACGATTGCTTTGGTTTCTCAGAACACACAGATGTGTCTGAGGTTTCACCGCTATTAGGAGAGGCATCATTGGGTTCATTGGTGGATGGACTCGATGCTTTCTTCATCTACTCTCCAGCGCCCTTCATCTCAATGTTCTTGGGGTCCACAACCACCTGCATCTGTTGCTGCTTTTTCCTCTTTTTCTTGGTCAATGAAGGTGCTTTTCTCAACAACTCAGGACCTTGGGCTATATCGACCGTTGATGTGCTTGGTCGGGCCTCAGCATTTCCCTTCTCTAGTATGTCCTTATGGGACATAGCCGTGGTTTGTTGAATAGCCTTGCCCGGTTGTGAGGGCACGACTCCCGCTCTTTTCGGAGAGTCTAGCTTTTCGACCAACTCCCCTGCGTTTAACTCCCCCGTCCTAGGCTTTAGGCACTTTGAAAGTGCTAAAGTTGTCGAGGGATTTGGTTGCGACACCTCCTCCACATGTAAACTACTAAGGACACGTTCCACAAGGGGCATTGTCACGGCCAAGGGCTGTGACTGCTGTGATCCCTGATTGGAAGTAGTAGCAACTAGTTCAGTGGGCTGGCTTCCCTTGCTGGATTGCGGTGTCAAGTCCCTAGGGCGATCAGAAGTGGTTGTGTCTTTCATTGGCCTTTGAGCACTCATTTGTGTAGATCGAACATGAGCTGATCTAGTCGCATTAGGTGGCTCAGGCACATCCTTGGGTCGAGAGCTACAGATGGCATCATGTCCCACCTCTTTGACGGTTGGAAGCTTAGATGGAGATAGAGATTGGAATTGAGCAGTTGCCCTTGACAACTGCTGTGGTGCTTCCTGTGTCTGTTTGGGAGAAGAGGGCGTAGGAGATCTAGGACTCTTGGGTGGACTTGGCACTCGCTGAATGATCTGCTCGAGGTTACTAGACGATTGTGCCATTTGCTTTGTTGAGCGATCAGCCTTGCCTTGAGCAATGTTGTGCCTATGATGCTTGTTCTCCCCTTGGGGAATCAAAGGCTCCTTGGGCGCTAATGATTTTTGTGCCTGCTCAATGGCTACGTATGACATCTGTATATCTAGCATGCTAGGCTGGGGCTCTTTCCTTCGAACAGTCATGTCTGGTTTCTTGCCTTGAGTCCTAGAGTTTCTCTTAGATTTCCTCCTGTGCCATGCTTTTGAGGCATTCTGGCCTTCAGCTGATGGAGGCAGTTTAGCAGGGGATTTTGGTACCCAAATCCATTGGTTACCTGCGTAGTATCCTTGAGCACGTAGCAACGCTTTGGATATCCATCGCGGCGTTGTGTTAGCTCTCCATAGATGCCTTCGCCTATAAGGCTTGGGCTTCTTTCATGGTCTTCTACGGTTTTTGTGAGTCCAAACCTTGTCCTTGGCCTTGTCTCTTGACCTTCTTGTTTCCGGCATGGCCTCACTCACTGGTTCTCGTTGTTCGACCTGTGCTTGTATCAACTCTTCCAACAAGTACTTGCCCTCATTTGTAGGCTTGACTGTTATGTCATCACCTTCCTTGCCTTTCCCTTGAGGTTCGATGAGGTCACCCTTGCTAAAGGTGGTGACTATCCTCACACCCGGTAGTGTCAGGTGTATCCTCTGTGCTACATAGTCAGCCTCACACTTGGTCGCCCTTTTAAAGGGTCTTCCTAGGAGGGTTTCTTTCCTGCAGCTAGCACTTTTTGGAGGAACATGAAATAGGATAGGCAAGCTTTCCGTTTCAATTGTCGCAAGGATTTTGCACTTCCCCATGAGTGCTTGTGGGTGTCCTCCATAAGGGCTAAGAGTTGCACTAGTCGGTGTGAGCTCTGGTTGGCCTAGTAGGGTCCATGATTCATAGGTCAAGATGTTAAAATCTGCTCCTTCATCAATCAGAGCATCGATAGTATGCTCTCTTTTCGCGGTGAGTTTGACCCTAAGATAAGCAGGTGGCACTACGTCTTCATCTTCTGGGTCTTGGCTTGTAAATTTAAGCCTTCTGACAGATGCCCTTGAGTTCTCGACTGCACGACCAGATGTGGATTCTCCACTGCTGTCTTGGATCGTCAGTGCAGTACTATTCAACGTACATCTCTCGTCAAGAGTGTCACGTCTAGTCATCTTCGCATTTGTAGCTTGCTGAAGTTGCATTTTGCTCTGACTAGACACTGTTTGAACACAATGTCTTTGTGTTCTCGTGGTGTGGCCTTTTTGCCCTTGATGGCTAGATTGGCCCATTGATGTTCTAGGGTCTCTGTTTCTCTCTGTTCGGGTATGGGCTTTTGGTTGCTCTATTGCAAGTGGGACTCCTTGCTCATGTAGAGCCATTGCTATGCTAGGGTCCAATTTGGAGGACCTGTCACGGCGCGCGTTTTCTCTCCAACCTACTCGGGGGAGGTGCGGAGGGGGCAGAGCCCCCTCTGCGGGGGTCCAGGGGGGGCAGTCCCCCCTGGCCCGCAGGACCGTTACGGTAGACGCCATATGCAATTTGGAGGACCGTTTATAGTCAAAGTTTGAACTACGTGCTCTAAATTTTAGCCTAGTGAGGATCTGTGATGTGCCTTTAGCTCTGCGTAGCCTTTGGGGTCAATTTCGGGGTTTAGATGCGTCAGAACTTGTATTCTGGATACATGTCCGATTTTGACAATTTTTTGGTCCAATTCCAAGATGTCCGATTTTCAGGAGTTCGATTATCAGAATCGGATGTCCGATTTTGGGTGGGTCCGATCGGACCAATGGTCCGATTTTGGTCACGTCCGATTCTAGGAGTCGGACAAAAAAGTGGTCCGATTTTCAAGTGGTCCGATTCTGGGAATCGGATCGGACAGGGTGGTCCGATTCTAAGCTGGTCCGATTCTGGGAATCGGACAGCTTGGTCCGATTGTGAGTGGTCCGATTATGGACTCGTTCGAGTGTCCGAGTCGGACGGATTGGTCCGAGCGTCCGAGTCCGAGTGGTCCGATTTCCAAAATCGGACGGGTTGGTCCGATCGGACGGTTGTCCGAACATCCGATTCTCAAAATCGGACGTCCGATTCTGGGACTCGGACGGCCTGGTCCGACGGCGCGGACGACGGCCTGCGAGTTGCACGCGATGCCTCTAGGGTGACATCTGCTACACCGAATCGTCCAGCGCCTTCCAGATAGGTGTAGGACACTACAAGGGAATGCCAGACATGCCTGGAACCACTGTGGTGCTCGAATCGAATGGCACTCCAAGGATCTGTGTCCCCATTTCCCTGTTTTAGCCTGTTATACAGCAACAGAGAACCCTACTGTTTGTTTCTTTTTCTTTGTTTTTTCCTATCCTAATGCATCCAATCACAAAGTAAATTCCTACACTACTTCATTCCACAACATAAATCTCAAGAAAGCAAAACACCTACTTGCCAAGGAGATCGAATACCATCTTCAACCCCCTCGCTTCCTACCTATCTCAAGCACCAGTTCAGGGAAACCCTTACTTTGATGCTCGATTCGAAGCGCGCAAGTGCTCAAGGCTTGAATCCGATGGTCCCGGCAACGGAACCAAAATGTGGGAGCTTTCACTCAACCACCAAGACCCATGGACCGCTTATTGTTCAAGCGTTCCAAGCCGAGCACTAATGGCTACCTCTCACATAGCCGATGCGCCATCCATATCTACGGGTGTAGTGAGCTTACCTTGATGCCGTTCGAGTTACCTCCTCTCCCGTGCACTCCGGTAGCTCCACGATCCAAGTGCAAGCTTCAAGCAAGCTCCATCCTCAAGCTCCACGCTCCAAGCTCCATTGCCGCGAGCAAGACAAGAGAAGAGAAGAGAAGAGAAGAAGAGAGGAGACAATGGAGAGCTTCTTCTCCTCAATCCCTCACCCTCACACACTCACTCCCTCACACTCTCACACTCCCTCTCTCAAGCACAAGCTCAAGCAAGCAAGAACAAGAAGAAGAAGAAGAGGAGGAGAGCTACTTTTGGCCACACACAAGAATGAGCTTCTCATTCACTTTTCAACTTTATATACAAAACCCTAAATCCCTTTTGGGCGGTCATCCCCTTTTCCCCTTTTTACATGGCCGATCGTAGCCTTGGCCCTTCTTTCCATTGTCCTTCTATCTTCCTAGCTTCCTTTCCACCGCCCATCTACATTTACAAATTGCACGGGTGAGAGCCCGGCGCTCTTTTACAAGATTTCAGGGTGCACCTTTTTATTTTAAAATGTGCATTTCCCCTTTTGCCTTTGCCTTGGACTTTTAAGGTTGCTCTTGCGCTTTTGGCCTTTTCTCCTTTTCTTTCTTCAATCGGGCTACCTTTTTTCCGCCTTTGCCCTGCGTCTTTTCCACTTCCTTTTGCTTTCTTCGTGTTGGGGTTAACACTGATCCTTCAGTGGAGATTCAAGATCTCACAGCTTGGGCCAATGGTTCAACAACTGGTTCACAGGTTCCAACTTCAAGGCTTGGTAATCATGAGGAGAGTACAATGGCTTTTACTCCGCAGCAAGCTGCACAACAACAGATGGTTCCACTACAAGATAGTTATATGCAAAGTAGGGCGGAAGCACTACAAAATGTCGAATCTACGATCACAGAATTAGGCAACATTTTTACGCAGCTTGCAATGATGGTTGCTCAGCAGGGAGAAATGGCTATCAAGATTGATGAGGATGAGATGCATTTCCTCCTCCACGTTCACTGCTGGAAGTAGCAGCAGCTGCCCAGTATTATGCTTATCACTCTAATTGCTACTGTTCAGTCATAATGGACATCTCTCCCATCTTGAAAAGAGCATACACCGGTGATGGTAGCCCATAGAAATCTGCCTACGTGTGATCAACACCAGGCTACTGAAGTGGAAAGGCAAAATGCAAATGGAGAACAAGGCGATGCAAGTGGTGAAAACTTCAGTCATGATGTTCATCTAGCATCTAGCAGAAGAGGGGTAGAAACTGATAGTATTTCAGAACATAACCAGTCTTTCTATAGTGATGGAGTTTCAGTGCCTCACAGTCGTGGATTGAATAAGCTAACACTAAAGCATGAAAAAACTCCAATGGATCTGGACAAGAATCCACTGAAAAGAGCCGTTGACACTCAGGCATGGCATGCAAGCAATTGCATCTTAGGTACAGGTAGCAATGGGCTTTTTGAGGAGAGTCAGACTCAAAATGAAAGTTCCAACTGGCATTTCATGCACAAACAGCTCTCTCAACTCGAATTGCATCAGATTTAGAGAATATGTTCTCTGTTTGTTAAGACAATCCCTCTGCAATGCTTCCTCTGACCGGTGAGACATCAGTTTTCTACTGCCAAAGCTGATGGTTGGAATCATCCTCTGATAGACTTTTGATCACTAATGTAGAGATCTTTTGCTGAAGCCATATTTGTGTCTTCAACAGCTTATCCACAAATACCCTTCTGAAAGTGGAGGAAGAGCTGTCCAAGATTTTCTTCCATTTTGCCTCCAGCTTTTAGAAGAAATCTTCAGTGATGCCTATCTTTAGGGTTTGAAGAAGAACAAAATACTTGTGAGGAGAGGTTGCTGAAAACACCATAGATGCTGGAAAGAAATCTTGAAGAAGAAGAAGAAGAAACGTTTACTCCCTAAAGCCTCTTCAAAGCCTTCAATAATGGTGCTCCACTTGTTAAGAATGAAGAGTAAAGAAAGTTTCCAGCATGAAATGCCTGTAAAAACCTCATGGCTAAAAGCTAGGAGAAGATCTCTGCTGGAACTCCATGAAAGCTTGGCAAAAGCTTGGAGAAAGAGGAAAGGAAGACCTCTTTTGAAAAGTAACAACAGTTGAACCCCAAACTAAGCCCGGTTAACCATCCTTTACCCTAATTACCTCCAATTTTGCATAAAATTTGATGATGTCCTACCATTTAAGCCATTATCCGCCATATCTGACCTTGGATATCTCCAGATGTAGTCTCTTACTAACTGTAGATGTCCTGCAGCACTCCACTAGTCACTGTCTTGTACCATTTTTTTGTCTGAATTTGATTTTGAAATAGGAAAATGGGACTGAAAATGGAAGAAAAGAATGGATCAAAGACTCAAGCTCTGATACCACTTGTCAGAGAGAGAACTAGAGAGAGAAAGAGGAGAGAGAAGACTGTAGAAGAGAGAGAAAAACTGCAGGAAGAGAGAGAAGAAGAGTGACGAGGAGAGAGAAAGACTAGATTTAGAGAGAGAAAGACAGGAAAGATGGGGAAGCCATAGAAGCTGTGAGCAAGAAGGGAGAGAAAGTCTGTAATTGTATTAATGTGTCAAAAAGATGTGTAAAATTACATGTCCTCTCCTTTTATACCAATGTCAGTGTGACATGGCATAATATCAATATTATTTACACTAATTCCTTATTCTCAGCTTCTTACAGTTAAGTGAGGTTAAGTCAGGTCAATGAGGTCTGGTTAGTCAAGTCTGGTCTTTGAAGTCTAGTTAGGTCAGTTAAGTCAGGGTCTGGTTAGTCATGTAGGTCAGTTAGGTCTGGTTAGTTAGGTAGGTCAGTGTAGTCAAGGTTTGGTTAGTTAGGTCTGGTTAGTTAGGTAGGTCAATCTAGTCTAGTTAGGTCACCAGGGTTAATTGAGTAGGAAACTAACTAGGGTTAGTGGTGGTAGGTTAGTTAAACTAACTAGGGGTAGTTGGGGGGGTTAAACTAACTAGGATTAGTGGGGTGGTTAACTAAGGTTAGTGAGGGGTTAACTAACTAAGGTTAGTGGGGGGGTTAACTAACTAAGGTTAGTTTAAGTATTAACTAATATTAGGTTAATTAGTAGCTAAGGTTAGATTAATTAAGAACTAAGGTTAGATTAATGAGGAATTAAGGTTAGATTAGGACTAACCAGAAAAGTGGTGGTAGGGGAGGTGGAGGGAGACGGTGGTGGTGGAGGAGGAGGAGGAAGGAGGAAGGAGGAGGAGGAGGAGGAGGAGGAGGAGGAGAAGAAGGGGGAGAAGGAGGAGGTGGAGGAGGAGGTGCAGGTGGAGGACGAGGACGAGGAGGAGGAGGAAGGGGAGGAGGTGCAGGTGGCAGTGGTGGTGGGGGAGGCTGGAGGCGGACGGCGATGGCATCGCACAGGGCGAGGAGCGACACAGGCGTCAGCGCGACCGAGGCTGGAGGCGCGGCTGGAGCGACGTCGCATAGGGCGAACGAGAGGCAACGTCAGGAGGGAAGACAAGGGGGGAGAGAAGAAGGAGGAGGAGGAAGAAGAGAAGGAGGGAGAGGAGGAAGAAGAGAAAGGAGAAGGGGAGGAGGAAGAGGCAAGGATGCGGGATTGCAACGGTCAATGGGTAAGGGTTTTTTTTTTTCTTTTTTCTTTCCTTTTGTTTTTTCTTTCTTTCTTTTCTTTTTCTTTGTCTTTTTTCTTTCTCTTTTTTTTTCTCTTCTCTTTCTCTTTTTTTTTCTTTCTTTTTCTTTGCGTCTTCTTTTTCTCTTTTTTTTTTCCTTTTTCTGGGTTTCATCTTTTTGTTTTTGTCTTTTGCTTTTTCTTTTTTTTCTGTTGTTTTGTGTTTTTTTTAATGATTTTATATATATATATATATATATATATATATATATATATATATATATATATATATATATATATATATATATATATATATATGTTTGGATTTAAGTATTATTAGGATTATGTATTAAGTTTTTTTTAAATGGAAAATGGAGGGGCAAGAAACACACCCTCGGCTCGTGCGCGTGCGCGGGCAGGGGTAAAAAAAATTTGCAATGACGGGGCCAAACAGGCATGGACGGTGATGCGCAAGCCACGGACGCCTTGGGGGCGTCCCGAGGCACATAAAATCAAAAACAAGCGCATTCACGCACGACACGAGAAATGCGATCACACGGGAAAAAGGAAGAAAATTTAATAAAATCCAAACCGTTCGTCGAATCAAAAATCTGTAAAAAGAAAAAAATGTGCTGGGAGACGAGGGGAAAAGGATGGAAACATGCAACATCGGGTCCAGGTCAAAATCAGGGTGTTCACATGGAAAAAACACAAAAAACAAACCCAAAAACACGTACGTGCATTAATATCGGAAAATCCGCACATCAGAATGAAGTGCAGAAAGAAGAAAAAGTGTGCAAAACAATGTTTCCAACAACTTTATCATGATAAAACACAGTTTGGAGCGAGATAGGATGAGTTCACATGGGAAAAACTCCAAAAATGGGCCGAAAAATGGACTCAAATTTTGATACGGGAAGAACCGTGCACCGAAATAGAGGACAGTAAAAAGGAAAAATGTCTAGAAGAAAGGGATTCACAGGGCTAGTGCATTAAAACTTAGTTTGGGGGAAATTAGGAGGGGCTCACCTGGAAAAAACACGAAAAACGCATCCAAAAACACTCAGAAAAATTAATAACTAAAAATCCGACGATTGGAAGAGGGGGAGAAAAAAGAAAAAAGTGGGGGAAAGGCTGGCAAGATACGGCTATCAAATTAAACTAGAATTTTGGTAAAAATAGAGCAGGTTCACATGGAAAAATGTAAAAAATAGGCACGAAAAAGGCCCGAAAACAGGAAAAAATTAATAACGGATAAACCGTGCATCGGAAGGACACGGAATAAAAAGGAAAAGTGTTAGGGGAAGGGGTAGGATAGGGATGGCACATCAGACCAGGGTTTTGAAGCAATAAAGATGCGTTCACATGGAAAACCATTCAATTTACGGGAATTGCTTCAAAAATTAATAACTTGAGAACCGTCTGTCGGAACAAGAGTTGGTAAAAAGAAAAGACATGCCGTTCAAAGAGACAAATAGGACTGTAAGGTTGGATTGGGATTTCGGTGAATGTAGGGTCCGTTCACATGGAAAAATCACAAAACAAAGGATAAAGGAAAACGGACAAGGAACAACCCCAGGGACAGGGTGAAATAGAACGGAGGAGTGGGGAAGGGACCCCATCAGGGTGAAATGAAGTCACGGCATGGATGCATGATCAGAATAGGATATATACATAGGGGTATACATCATCGACGCATAGGGACGCGTCCCCACACTTAAAACCTTAGCATGAAGGGTAACCCAAACATCAAAGACCTGGTACCTCACATCAGACCAACCACGAACGTCCCCACACTTAAGACATGATCGGTACTGAGAAACAGAAGGTGTAGAGTTAGAAAAACTTGGCCCATATTGCCGAGGAGGAATGTCAACTATCGAGGTTGCGTCTTGTATCATTGTCGGCTTACAGAAGGTAACAAGGTGTCATCACAGCACTCGTCCAACGTCCTTTGTGGCAAGGACCACATGGCAGCACCCAGGGAGGTAGCTGGTCGAAGGAATCGCAAGAAATTTGTCGATGAGGGATATTGCACTTAACTCATGAGCACTCAAATGGATTGAAAGAGCAGTCACTGGCCCCATGACTAACATCACTCGCGAAAATAATGATGAAAACCCAGAGCTCACACCCGGTTTAGGTATTGACAAGGGAATGGTTTAGAAAGTATGCCAGGGTGTACAGTTGATGGTGTAGCAGTGCGTCAAACCCGTCTGGCATAGATGCAAAGAGGAAGGCTAGGGAGCCTTGTAGTGCAGTATACAGAACAGAGTGACGTGTCCTATGCTGATGGCAAAAACCCAACCTGTGGGTGCATAGGGAAATGGGAACGTACCTGACTCCAATTGTTGTAACGTCCCTCAATCCTCACCTCTCGATAATCGATTGAAGAAACACCAGTCACACTCAGCCCACCCTCTATCTCACACTCTGTTGATAGATACAAAGGGTAGCCCATTCCTGAACCCCATTGATGTAATCCTCACTGTCACTTGTGCAGAGGTTGTATACCTTGTGCACTTTTGATGGTGCAACTGTGCATCCCACCCTGTGCCAGCATACAATGCAAGAAGGAAGGCCAGGGAGCCTTATGGTGCAGTACACAAGAACAAATCGTACTTTGTGCATTGAGAGGCCCATCCCATGCGTGCAACACTTCGTTCATACATCTTCACCTCTCATTTGATTTGAAGGGAAAGACTAGTCACTCACCCCACCCTCTGTCTCACTCTCTGATAGATACAGAGGGCAGCCCATACTCACGTCCCCATCCTGTTGGGATGAAAGCTCACATCACTCAAGGGGTTGGTGATGAAGATCATGTCGGCTATTGTTGTTATAAGGATCTTGAAGATGAGGCATACCCATGGAGGTAGCCAACAAGTCTCATACTTCAATGACTGGTAAGAAGAGTCGTCTGTTAAGAAGGGTAGACGCACTGATATTGCAAAGACAGTGCACCTAGGGAGGTGGCTTCAAATTACTTGCTAAAGAGGTTCTGCTGGTGAGTCAGCTATCTTGAACTATGGGGTATCACTACCTTTTCCATAGTTAGCTTCCCGCCCAAGGGTGTTTCCACCTTTTCTTGGAACAAGGCCTGTTATGACAGGGAATTTCTTCCTTTTCTCCCATAATAGTTTTGTTTGTTTTGTTTTTCTTTTTCTTTTTCTTTTTTTCTTTTTTTTCCTTTTTTTTTCTTTTTTTTTTTCATTAAGAAAGAGAATGGTAGAAATACCATGTGTCAGGACCAACCTCGCCACCGTTGTTGGATCAGACGAGAAGAGAACAAGGTCGGGTTGAGATGTTTCTGCAAGGGGGTAGCAGAATGAGACCACCTCATGAGGAGGGTCATAAGGGCTATCAGAAGTACGACGAGAAGGATAGTGCGCCGCCCAAAAGAGGGAAAGGGTAGGTCGATTGTGATTGTCAAGATCCCCAGGGAGGGAAGTACATCTTCAGGCGATAGCCATTGATCAGGAAAGGATCATCGGAGGCATCAATGGTCTGTACCTAAACAGAGCCGTTAGGATTGACAACAAGTACCTTGTACGAGCCCATCCACCATTTTTGAAGCTTGCTAGGAAACTTGCCAAATCTCGAATCATAGGCTAGAACAAGATCACCTTCTTTGAAATCCTTGTGCTTGATGAAACTGTCATGATAGGCTTTGCATCGGGCTTGAGTGGTTTTCATGCACTGTAAGGCCATCCACTGTATCTCATTCAAGAATTCCAAGTGCAGGAGACGGCGTTGAAGTGACTCATTATCTCCCAAGCGTTCTTTAACTGCCACTCGCAAAGACGACAATTCCAGTTCAACAGGTTAGACGGCTTTTGTAGTACCATACACTAACTGAAAAGGGGTCTGTCCTATAGCTGCCTTATGAGAGGTTATGTATGCCCAGAGAGCCTCTGTAAGTTGATCGTCCCAGTCGCGATGATGTGTGGCAATCGTTCTTGTCATGATCAGCAGAGGATGTGATTGGTGACTTCAACTTGGCCGTTGGCTCTGGGGTAGTAAGGAGTGGACTTGCGATGGTGGATCTTATACAGTTCCGTCAACTCCTCCATAATTTTGTTTATGAAATGAGTACCTCTGTCACTTACTAGCTTGAGGGGGCTGCCAAAACGGGTGATAATACTCTCATACATGAATAGGGCTACACTATTACCATCGTCCCGCTTCAGGGCTTTAGCTTCACACCACTTTGTGACATAATCCGTACATACTAAGATGTATATGTTCTACTTCCGTCCGATGGGTGGATCAATGGGACCCACAAAATCAATCCCCCACTTCTCGAACGGCTTTAGGGGAAGAATGGGTTGCAGTGGCATGGCACTTGTTTTAGTGGGTTTCCCCATTCACTGACAAGCATCACATCTTTTGCAGTAGTCATATGCGTCATTGTGGAGGGTCGGCCACCAGTATCCTGCTAACAGATCCTTCCTGGCTATCGCTTCTCCTGCGAAGTGTCCACCACATGGTTTTTCATAGCATGTTGTCCCTCTGTTGGCAGGTTGAACTTCACAGTCTTGGCAGGAAAACTATTTTTGTTCTGAACAACTAGTTCCTTTTTCTTGGTGCGCATAACACGGCAACTTCCAACTCTACCAAATTGGAGGCAGGCTCTTGTACCTTCTGTTGGCTATTAGAGGCATTGGCCTTTACATGGGCTGGACTTGGACAGGTCCTTTGCAGTGTGGCCTTCACCTTTGCATCAATTGCATAAGGGCTTGTAATCCACAGATCGTCTAGGGTTTGGACAATTCAGGGAGATATGTGTCTTCATAGAATCATCAATAGAACAAAGAACATAGAAGAATACACCATCTTTGAATGGAAATCAATCACATAGTATTCATCTTCAATGTCTTCATAGTTCTCTCTCTCAATCTCTCATATGCAGTTACACTGTTTTGATAGATTTGACTATCTCTAGCTCTCTCTCTCTCTCTCTCAATAGTACATCATATCCTCACTACAATACTCTCATAATAAATCTCAATAATCCTTCTTAGGTCATGGATGCACCTCCCAAGAGGTATGTCTGATATGAAGAGTCACTAGAGCCACTACAGTGTCTTTTCACAGCTCACTACTGTCACTGTCACTCAGTCTTCTCTTCAGTCTTCAGCAGCTACTTCTTCCACTTGTTTGAGCTCTTTTGAACTTAGATTCATCCTTTCCAAAAGTTAGAAAACTTTTCCAAATCCACACATACATTCTACAGAACACTTACAGAAGGTCTACAGAACAGTTACAGTACAGCACCAGAGCAGCTACAGTACATTTACAGTACAGAGGCAGAGCAGAGACAAAGTAGAGACAGAAGCTCTACAGAAGGTTACAAAAGGTCATCAGAACCTCATAACTCATACTCAAACCATTCCATACTATAAAAAACTATTCAATATGCTTCCAAAATATCTCAATCTTCATCAGTCAAATCAATCCATGCTTCATACAGAAGAAAATCAGAACAAAACAGAAGCTATACAAAAGGTATATAGAACCAATCAGAACCTCAACAAAAAATCATAGAGCTTCATATCTCCACTGAGAATCGTCATGAACTTCCAAAACACTCTCAAACACTTCCATTAACAACCATATATCACTTTAAATCCATCAAAAATCAATCATTCAATCCTCAAAAACAACAAAAATCAGTCAAAAATTCAGTCTTTTTCCACTCTCAACACTCCTCCTTCTCTCTCTCCCTCTTCTTCTCATTCTTCATCTCTCTCCCTCTTCCTCTTCTTCTCCCTCTTCTTCTCCTTCTCTCTCTCCCTCCTCTTCTTCTTCTTCTTCTTCTTCTTCTTCTTCTTCTTCTTCTTCTTCTTCTTCTTCTTCTCCCTCTCCTTATTTTCCTACTCATGGGAGGCACAGCTGCCTGGCGATTGAGGGGGGGGGGGGAGCCTACTGACGGAAGCCCCCAAGGGGGGTGCAACTACCGCATAGAGGGGGGGAGGAAGATGACGAACACGAGGGGGGAAGGAACTGCCGTCTAAAGCAGGGAGGAGGGCGCTGTGCCTCAGCGAGGAGGGGGGCTTTATAGAGGGGAAGGGAGATGGCTTATGGGATAGGAGATGGCGTTCCCCGCCATCTAGGGGGCTGCATGCCACCCCTTCTCCCACTTCACTCCCTCTCTCTCTCTCCCCGACATGCTATTGGTGGGGAGAGAGAGAGAGGGATAAAAAAATTCCAAAAAAAATTAAAGGGGGGTGGTTCGCATGGGGAAGGCACGGGGGTCACAGGGGGGGCGGGGAAAAATTACAGTGCCTATTTGGCAAGCACATTTCGGCCCTACACTTATCACAAGACAATAGAGGTATCATGACATGTATATGTCGAGTTCACGACACATGCCAATCCACATGTCCCACAAGTAGCAAGACAACTTACATATACGAAAAAACTCAAATATACAAATAAAGCACGACAAGGAAGAAGCACCTCATGACACACATAGTGTATGCCAATCAGCAACCTCTTCCTTACAATGCATATACACATGAAGGGTACACATATACACATAGTCACGAAAACTCCTATGCACTCTTTGAACTATAGTAGTTTATCCTTTTTGTAGATAACTTGCAATAACAAAGATAGAATCAACCATACAAAACACATAAGGAACATGCATATCAAAATACATAGATAACAAAGATGGGACTAATCATATTATAAAAATTTTCTTTTATCTATAAGCTTATTAAGTCACTAGCTACTCATATAATTTGTGGATGGGTCTTAAAAGCTTTGCCATGCCCTAAAACACAATTCATAGTTGCTTTCGTTACTTCAAGAACCAACACCAATTCTTAAACAAAGGAAAATGATTTTAAACATCACACAAATCTTGATTGCTTGAGGGACACATATTTATGGAGAGTAAAACAGCACCTACCACGGGGAGAAAATGTGTGGTAACAAGAAACCCTTTCAATCTAGAATCCTTTAGTTAACCACATTTTGAATATGCCCTCTATTATATAATTGGCATTACCTTTTCAAATTATTATGAGCCACACAAACATAGGTTCCTAAATAACATTATTCTAAAGAGAAGACAATGAAATAGAAGACAATATGCAATAATGATTTGTACGCATAGGTTGGAATACATGCCACACATGTACTTTATAATAGTGGTTGCTTGTGTGGATAGAACCTTTTGAAGAAGATGCTACCTTTTTCTCCAAAAGGATTCGATGTGTTCAATGTAGTGCATATTGAACACTTAACCCTTTCTTTGCCCCTATCATCAATGATAGAGTATGATCATGGATACATTAACTTCTAGGAGGAGACATAGCTAGGAACATATGTTGTTTTTTTTCCATTGAGAACACAATTATCTCCAATGTCATTTTTAGCATGATGCAAGCTTGGGATGGTGATTCTACATTGCTCTAGCAATCATTGGTGTTTGTCTTTTCTAGGTCTCCCCATCCTAAAATCATATATTGAGCGAATCTTACAATTTTTGCATGCAGTCAAAAACTTATAGAAAGACAAGCTAAACAAATGTAATACTTTAACTCATAAGTACACTCCTTTTTCTTAAAATGTTAGTATTTCAAAGCTAAAGTATTGAGCAAGCTTACTATTGAATAGAATGCCCTTATATTTGCAACAACTTCTTCTCCATGCACTATAAGCTCCTTTATGTACCCAAACAATGTGCTTCATCTACTTGCATTTCCCTGCAATATAATCAAGTTCAACAACATCAAAAGGTTTTCTAGTCAAGTTTTGTAGATATTGTTCTAATTTCGTAGTGCTCCATTTAACATGTTCTATTCAACAATAAAATGAAATGCCTTGCATGATGAAGAGTTCTATCAACTAATATGCAAAAACCAAATGATTAGCTTATCAACCAATATTGTGATGCCTATTATCTTCCTCCAAACAAAGGTTAAGGATTAATTACTAGTGAGGATTAGCAACAACAAGGGAAAGGTTGAGCCATTGAGAAGGCAATGTAGATGCTGTCAATTCTTGAGGAAGCCATCAAGTAGGTGAGCACTAAGTACGATCTCCTTAAGGGGGGGGGATTCTAAAGACATGCAGAGAAGGAGGTGGTGGCAAGCGGCCAACATTGATGGAGAAACGATGGGAAAGGGATACCATGACCATTATTGTTATGGGTCATGATTATCGCCATGCTGTGGAAGCGAGGAGTCCATTGTTGATGAAGAGGAGACATAGGAGATTCAGCAGAAGTGGGCTCGTCTGATGAGGCCGTAGGAGATTCTAACACTACTACTCATCTGATGAGGCCGTCTTTTGATAAGGCCGAAGGAGAGTTTGGCACTTTTGCTCTCACTTTTGCTTGATTGATGAGGCCATCATCTGATGTGGCAGTAGGAGCGTGGTCTGTGATGAGGGTCTGATGTGGCCATAGAAGCGTGGTCTAATGAGGCCATCGTCTAATCTCCATCTAATCTGGTCACAGACAGAGACACTTCAAAGGAGAAAGGGGCACTAAGGAAGAGGCTCCTTGGTGAGAGAAAGAGACAAAAATGAGTCTGCGACTTGGTGAGAGGTAGATCGACTTGGTGAGAGGAAGTGATTTGGTGACACGTAACTAATGCCAGAAATGAGTCTACGCCTCATCTACTCTCAATCAGCGGGGAATGAGACTATGCCTCATCTACTCAAAATTAGCAAGGAATGGGTCTGCAACACGTAAAAGAAGAGGGAGGTTGGTGAACATGTTTGCATCATGGAATCGCAGCACGACTACACGAGACCTAGGGGCCAGAAGTCCTCGTCACACGAGAGAGCTGGGGTAATGTCACTATTATTTGCAATCACTGAGGTACTGTCACTATTATTTGCAATCAATGGAAGTCTGAGAGAATGCCACCGAGAGGAGAATGTGGAGGTGGGGCTAGGGTCACAACCATTTGGGAAGTCCACCACTCAACACTTTAATAATTTGGAGGTTGATCTAGAATGGGTGTCTTAAGTAAAGAAGAGTTTCCTTGGGAAGGAGTGAGGGTTAATAGCGGGTCCTCATAAAATAAAACATCTCTGTGAAAGGTAAAAGTGCGAGTGATAGGATTATATAACTAGTAACCTTTTACGCCAAAGTGATCCTCGTAACCGACAAACATACACTTTCGGCTTGTGAAGAGATTTTATTCCGCTTGTCAGAGGGAATTAGTGAGTATCTTGGGGTGCCAAAAATCCTCAAGTCAGAGAGATTAGGTTTAGAACCATACCATCACTCGTAGGGTGTGACATTGGGAAGGGTGCGACTAGGTAACCAGTTTTGTATAGCATGTCATAGCAATAGCTTCTTCCCAATAAGAGAGGGGGACACTAGCAACTCGAAGCATAGCATGAGTGGAGTTCATTAAGTGCAGTTATTTCATTTGGCCACACCATTTTGTTAAGGTGTATAAGAGATAGTAAACTGATGAATGATGCGCAGAGTGCAGCAAAAATCTGTAAACTCATTGGAGACATACTCACATCCATTATTAGTTTGGATGGCCTTGGGTTTGTAAGGAAGCTCACATTCCATATGACACCTCAACTATATCCACCGAAGTGATGGGGTCATTGAAAATATCGACCATATGATGCTTCTACAAAGTCTCTTAATAGATCTACATGCTTACTAGCCTTCAAAAATCTTAATATAGTGTCTTCCATGCATCGAAAATCTTAGATAAAAAAATAATATACAAAACCATACCAAAATCACCTCCTTACTGATTTCATTATAACGAGATTTTAAGTGTTTCAAATTTGTTGCATCCACCTTATTCTCAGGGAAGTTGCTATATGTATATCCTTTACATCACGTGCGTTCAAGGCCTATTTATAAATATCCTTCTTTATGATTTTTTCATGAATAAAACATAACCCTTTTTTGTTCAATTTGTAAATAACCCCTTTATATTACACCCTTCAATATGTAAAAAATATATCAAAGTTGTATTTTAAAAATACATTTTTTTGAACCCACGTGATGCGCACATATATTCATGAGTAACTTACCCAAGATCTTATTACAATGGCCAATTATTTGCTTCAGATGCAAGGTAAATGAAATGAGGGCATGCTCACAAGTCTTTCCATCTTTAGAAATATGAGCAGAATATGAGCTTCAAAACCTAGCACTTGAGTTGATGATAAGGCCTACACACTCAACCTGAGAGGTCCCAATAATCATGTACTTGATGAAGTCATGTTAACCAAGGGAATCAATAACAGCACAATAGTACTCCATTTTTTCAAATTTCCAAAGAGAGATATCAATGGCAATGCTCACACTTGACCTTCAGCTTGTTTAGCACCCATGCATACTTGAATGATCTCTTGTTATGCTAGTTGAATGACCTCTTGTTCATCTTAGCTACTTCTTTCTTGAACCATACAAGTACATTTAGTGAGTCACTAAAGTGCTTGAGATAAAGGCATGTCGTTTTCATTATATTTTCAAATCATCTGATCATGCACTTATAACAAAATTGCATGGCATGTTGTGGGCATCAAATCCATCCCTCTCTTGCCTTAAGTGAGCCTTAAGCACTGCCTCAACACTACATATGCTGCTGCAACCTTTGATCTCCAAACATGCTTAAAGAATCCATTGAACAAATGGCATTTGCATTGAAGATAATTGGAGATGTAGGACAGCTTAGCAGAGCAAATTGTCCTATCATTTCCTTTGTGTTGCATTGATTAAGAGGAGTGTAGACTTGTCCATTGACTTCACTACTAAATCTCTGAAGAGATGCACCAAAAATTGTACTTGCTTAAGAAAATTCCACTTCAATAGAGAGATATTAGAAGATTACTCAGAGGTGGTACTGTAGGAAGCCATGGCCAGCAGCCTACTGTTGTTCAACGGATGGCATCATCATCACGCCTTACAATGTCAAGGGCTACCATAGAGCTTTTGAAGTTTATCATATGGACTACCTTGTGACAAAATTTAAACTCAAATGCTCCACTTGGTGAGCTACTATAGACAAAATATCAGGATGCTATCCTAAAACCGTAATTGGCAACCATAGCCACTTACCTTCAAGCTCATTTTTTCATTTATTTTCTCTCTCTTGCCACTTAAACCAAGCCAAGGAGACTCTGATCTGAAGTTCTCAAAAAGCATTTCCCATCAAATCAGCAAGGAGGGGAGAAATCCAAGCATCAAAGTATCAAACTCACGTGCCTGAAAGCATAGTATCTATTGATACTTATCAAGTGTTTGTCAAAGAGAGGAACTGGGAGAGAGAAAGAGGAGAGAGAAGACTGCAGAGAAGAAGAAGAAGAAGAGCAGAAGAGAGAGAAATATAGTTACGAGGAGAGAGAAAGACTAGAAATAGAGAGAGAAAGACTAGAAGAGAGGGAAGGAAGACATGGAAGCTTGGAGAGCAAGGTGAAGGAGAAAGAAGACTTGTATATTTATTAGATGGTGAAAAATTAAGTCTCTCTCACCTTATATACCAGCCATTGTAGCTAGTATTTCTCCGTTATTAAATCCCGCTCTCTTACATTCCATCCCCACCCGAAGGTTTTTGCCCTCAAAAACAATTTGGGCACGTGTGGTAACTGGGAGGGGCTGATCAGAGTACTACTCTGTGGCATTATTACAAGGGTATACTGATGAATGAAGAGGTATTATTGTGTATGATGGGCCATGGGGTATGTATGATACATGGGCCTTATTGGGGAGTTATAAACATGAGTTTTTTATCCAAATATCTGGAGTAAATGTGAGTTGCAGCAGTGGACAACATGTTGTTTACTACAAGACCCTGCTGTAGTAAATCTGTCATAACTTTGTGTGGGAGACTCCGAACGGGGTGTGCTATACATCAAAACGGAGCTCTCGAGAAGTACTTTCAGCCCATGTATGGCGTGCATTGTTGTCCATAGTGCAGAAAAAAATTGCTTTAAAACATAGTGCTATCTGCAATATGTCTGGGGGAAAATAGGGCCATAGTTAGCTAGATTTCAACCAACTTTGCTTCTAAAAGGTATGGGAACTCTTCCAAATCTGAAGCTGGCCTCCAAGAAGCTTCCTCAAGTGTTAAACCTTGCCACTTAATCAAGTATTCCATGATCGAGCGAGAGCGAAGCCTTTTTTCCCTTTATTCTATGACTTTTTGGGGTATGTATTGAATGATGCATTCTTCATCTATTGGTGGGAGTTCCTCAACATAGTCCATGACTGAGCCAATGAAGGGCTTCAACTAACTCACATGGAAGACATTATGGATCTTTGTAGATGGGGGTAATGCCAATCGATATGCCAAGTCTCCCACTCTCTTGATAATCCGGTATGGTCCATAGAACCTGTGTGCCAACTTAGGACCCATCTTTAAGGGAGGCATATCGTGACTTAGGCACTTTCAAGAGCACTAAATCCCCATCTTGGAACTCCACATCCCATCTTTTCTCATCAGCATAAAGCTTCATTTGATCTTGGGCTCTCTTCAAGTTAGCTTTACACTGCTGAAGTAAGGCCTGCATTCTCTCCAATTCTTCCTTTCATTTGATCTTGGGCTCTCTTCAAGTTAGCTTTACACTACTGAAGTAAGGCCTACATTCTCTCCAATTCTTCCTTGCTTTGTGGATTTATTTTATCATTGAAGATAACCACAGGAAGGGGCACCTTGTAGCCATACAAGGCCTCGAAAGGTGAAACTCCAATGCTAGCATGTGTGGAGTTATTATAGGCAAACTCAGCCAAGTGCAACCATGAGACCCAAGCATGCTGCACATCATGACAAAAATGCCTCAAGTAAGTTTCCAACCATTTGTTGACCCTTTTTGTCTGACCATCTGTCTATGGATGGTAAGCAGTGGAAGGGGCTAACTGAGTGCCCATAGAGCTGAAAACTGTCCGCCAAAAGTTACTTACAATCTTAGCATCTCGGTCATGCACAATGACCTGTGGTTAGCCATGCAATTTAAAAACATATTCCATGAATTGGCTGGCTACTTGAGAAGCATTATACTAAGTCTTCATGGGAATGAAATGGGCTGCCTTTGTGAGTCTGTCCACAACTACATAGATGCTGTCCCAACCTTTCTTGGTCACCAATAGGCCGGTAATGAAGTCCATAGTAATATGTGTCCACTTGCCTTCAAGCATAGGCAATGGAGCTGAAGTAAACCAGCTGATTTTAAGGTGCTATCCTTGTTTTGCTGACAAGGCACGCAGCCCAAGATAAAGTCTTTCACATCTTTCCAAAGGCCCTTCCAACAAAAGCTGTTAGCAATTTTGTCATAGGTCTTAAAGACTCCCAAATGACTAGCTATGGGGGCTGAATGCATCTCCTACATGATTTTCTGCTTGAAGGGGGAGGTATGAGGGATGGCAATTCAGCCATTATACCATAAAAGCCCATTTTTCAGCCGATACGAAGAGTTTTCCACACATTGTCCTTGCTGTAATTTCTGAAATGCATTGTTGAAAGTAGCGTCTAGTAGGTAAGCCTCCTGAAGCTCATGTATCCAATCACTATGTAATTCCATAATAGCTGAGACTTTACATGCCCACATTCTAGACAGGGAATCAACCACTACATTGTCCTTCCCATGAGTGTGGGTGATGTCAAAGTCATAGTTCTGTAAGGTGGCTACCCATCTCCTTTGCTTCGGAGTCAGATTCAACTGAGACAAGAAGTACTTGAGTACTCTATGGTCACTTTTCACTCTAAATCGGCTACCATACAAATAGTGATGCCATTTCTTGATGGCATGAAGGATGGCCAGCATTTCCTGATCATAGATATTCATAACCCTCTCATTTTTAGCCAGCTTTCGGCTCTCAAACAATATGACCCCATGTTCTTGCAGCAAAACTGCACCAATTCCTCTCCCACTGGCATCGCACTGAATGGTGAATTCCCTAGAAAAATCAGGACATACCAAGATAGGGGCTGAAGTAAGCAAATCTTTCAGCTGATTAAAGCTTATATCTGCCAATGCATCCCAGAAAAATGCTTTTTTCTTCAACCTATCAATGAGAGGGGTTGCAATAGTGACATAGTGCCGAATGAATCTGCAGTAAAATGAGGAGAGACCCAAGAATCCTCTCAAAGAGGTAGTATTTGCAGCTGTGGGCCAATCTCTGACACACTGCACTTTCTTTGGGTCAGCTATAATGCCTGCTTCATTGACAATGTGTCCCAAGTACTCAACCTCAGTTTGCATAAACGAACACTTTGTCTCCTTAGCAAAGAGTCTATGTTGTCTGAGTATATCAAGTATCTGCCTCATGTGCATAAGGTGAGCTTCCTTTGAGCAGCTATAAATGAGGATGTCATCGCAAAATACCAATACAAATTTGAATAAGTAAGGCTGAAGTATTTTGTTCATGAGGCTCTGAAACATGGCTGGTGCATTAGTCAAGCCAAAGGGCATGACTAAGAAGTGGTAGAGCCCATGATCGGTCCTAAATGCAATCTTTATCTCATCCCCTTCACGCATGCGTATCTGATGGTAGCCGGATCTCAAATCAATCTTTGTGAAGTACTTAGCTCCCTTCAACTCATCTAACATGTCATCCACCCTAGGAATAGGGTATCTATTCTTGATAGTGATCTTATTCAGATCTCTGTAATCAATGCACATCTTGAAAGTGCCATCTTTCTTTTTGGCAAGCAAGACAGGTGATGCAAAAGGGGATGAGCTAGGCTCAATGAATCCCATATCTACTAAATCTTTGACCTACTTGGCCACTTATTCTCTTTCACATTTGGATAGCCTGTAAGGGGGTTTATTGACCAGCTTGGAATGGGGCTCCAAATCAATGGGATGATCAACCGCTCTCTTGGGAGATAATGCTATAGGTAGCTGAAACAAGTCACCATACTCCGCAAGTAGAGCCTCAAGGGCTAAATTATCTTGCATTTTCCAGTACTGATCTGTGTTTTTCTTGTTTAATTGTAGCACAAAAATTTGGGAGCATTTCTTGAACTCTTTCTTGAGCTGCTTGGTTGTAATAAGTTGAAATTCACTGTTGTTTTTAATTCCATTTAGGTGAACAAGCTGTCCAGCCCTGAAAAATTGCATGTACAGCAATGAAAAATCCATGGAAATGGTGCCCAAAGTTTTCAGCCAATCGCAGCCCAACACAATGTCTATCGGCCCCATATTGAGTGCAATCAATTCCACTTTTTGCTCATAATTTTTAGCAAGCTTAATAGGTACAACTGGGCATACATGAGTACTAATTTCCTCACTCCCATTGGCCAATTGCACCCTCATTGGTTGCTGTAAATCAGAGACAAAACATTTCAACTTGTCCATGACTACTCTATTTATGAAATTGTGTGTGCTACCACTATCTACCAAGACAAATGCATCTTTCCCGTGAATCTTGCCTTGAAGACGAAGAGCATTGGGGCTCTTAGATCATGTCCAAGCATCCAGGGAGATAGTACAAATAGTGGCAGCAGCATGTGAATCATTCTTATCACCCATATTCATATCCACATGACCGCCAAGGTTAAATGGGAAGGTGTCAGCCGGGTCAAAGAATTCTTCTTGCCCACATTCCTCTTCAACCTCATCATTTTTAGCCGTGATTGCAAAGGCACTAGCATCCTCATGATCCTCATCTAATTCACCAAAGACTAACATGATATGTACCCTTGCTTTTGCATTCTTGTAAGCACATTTAGATGCATGCTCGGCTCTATACTTTTTCCCACATTTAAAGCAAGGTCCTTTTTATTTCCTCTCTTTGTAGAGGTCCATTGGGATAGAGCATTGACCACCAAAAGCTGAGACATTTTTCCCTTGTCTATTTTCAGCTCTTCCTTGGTTTGCAGTCCTAAAATTACTGTTTTTCCTAGAGGCATTAAGGGTGGGGTATGTGGGGATCTTCGGGGTGCTAAATGGTATATTTCCACCATCATAACCTGCTCCAAACTGCCTGGGTCTTACAACACTTCTTTGCTGCCCAAAATGTGACTCCATAGGTCCGCTTTGCTGCCCAAACAGTGGCTAAGATGCCCCTCTTTGCTGTCCATGCTAAAATGAAGCATCTCAGCGGTACTTACGAGAGTACCTCTCAGCCAACTCAATAGCTTTGAACAAATCTGATGGGCTTTGGGCTGAAACATCAGCCAAGAGTTGGGGATTCAAACCATAAATGTATTTGTGAAGCTTTGTGTCATCACTAATGGACTCAACATACATTATGAGATTGAGGAATTGGTTTGTGTAGTCACGCACCATCATCCCATGTTGCTCTAAACCATACCATTGCCTTGCAAGCTTCTCCTTCTCAACTGGAGATACAAAGACTTGAATCATAAGGGCTTTGAATGCATCCCAAGTGTCAACAAGCTGCTGATTTTCCCTCTTTAGGTATTGCCACCACGTGTGGGCAAAGCCCTCTAAGTGTATCGTGGCAAAGTGTACCTTTTGATCGTCATTTCTTGGCATTATGTCAAAGTAGTCTTCAAGCTTCGAGAGCCATTCTTCTAATTCAGCCGGGGAGGATGACTAGCCATTGAACTTTGAGAAAATGATATTGTCTCTCAACTCCCTTTCATGGTTGGGGGGCTGTCCCATATACCCAAAATGGGGTTGATCCATTGGGCTGCCAAGAAATGACCCATTGTTTAAGTGATTCCTTCCAAAAGATGGCTGGGCACGCATATGTGGCATGGGCATGGTGGTGGCTAAGAACTACTTCTTATCCCATTGTTTGTGGGCTCTTCATGCCTTTGTGAGGGCTCTCCTTGATCAAAGCTGATGTTGGGAATACCCATTCTTCCCAAAATACCTTGGGTACTTGCATAGGCTGCATTTACGAATGGAATGGTCACTCATTTAGCTTGCATGCTTGGTCTATCCTCTTTTTCCTTGCCTTTCATTTGGGACTCCATCCACAATGAGAACTTGGATATAAGTGCTTCCATGGTAGAGGTCATTTGGTGCATCTCCGTCACCATTTGAGCTTAACCTTCCATTATTTCCCTATGCCTCTCCGCATGTCTAGTCTCCTGTGAGCTGAGGGTATGATTGAGTGCACTAAGACTTCCCATGGAGTGGGAGAGATCTTCCTCTTCAACCTAAAAGTTGGTGTCATCCCTCAAGGTGCGCGCATCCCTTATTTGTTTGCTGAACATCTTCATTTTCTTTGTTTTTCCCCCTGTTACCCACCATGTCTAGGTGCAGTCCCGTGAGACCACCTATCACTGTTTTGGCTATAACTAGAGCTAGACAACTCCGATTGACTTTATTTTTTGTTCAAAATGGAGGCAGTGATGCCCTCTTCGAGATGAGCATATGGACGCATTCCTAGGTTTTATACATAAATTTTTGTAATCAGAAATGTGGGATTGTTTTGTGCAGTCCAGCACCATGTCCACACCTAGGAAAGGCATGTTGTGGGCTGTAGGTACTTTGTATGCTCCAAGTGGGTATCTAAAACTGAATGGAGTTCTTGGCAAGGCCTGAAGGTACTCTCCAAGGTCAGCACCTCAATTCTTGGGAGTGACAACACCTCTGCAAATGCAAGCAATTTCTCCAGCACTCTGAAAACAATCACAAGAGGGCTGAAATTGGATTCTCCTTCTATTGCACTGTGGGATTCACTATTTGCTTGGCATCATGCATCACTTGAGCACCCTTTAGCACGTTTGGCATCACTTCAGCATTACTGAGCACGACAATAAGCATTTCCATGACCGTACCAACAAGTTAGGCTCTCATACATGCATAATCACTACCATTACTGCATATATGACTGCATAGGTGTATCCAATGATACATACATCCATCTTCAACCCAAGTAAGGCAATGCATTCCCATACGTCACTACATACATGGCTGCATGCATATTTAAGGGTAAATTTGCTGAGGTACATCCGTACATCCCATGCAGACAAGAGTGTGTCATGTCATAGTCATCAAAATTCCATCATGCCAAGTCAATTTCTCAATTTTCCCAAGAAGCACATGCACTTGCAAACGAGTTTTGGGCTCCGGATCACCGGGAGGTGGGAAAAGTTCCCCCTGGGCTGGGTTGTGTACCCCTTCAGGATCTTTGATGGCAAGGGGGGGTCACCCCTCTTTTGTCTTGCCACCTCGCCTGGCATTGGGCTTTTCCTCACCCGGAATATACATGGCATACATTTATTAATTAAACACCCAGCATGAGATGCATTTTAGGAATGGAAAATTTGGGATTTTCATGAAGTGCATGGAATTGGAATGGGGAATAGGGATAGAGAGCTTACCGACAGTGACTCACTGCCTACTCACCCTTATACAATGGATTTCTTAATCAATTCTTGGCTCAGCCAATTCACAAGAAGCCAAACGGGTTATGGGTAAGCAAAAATATAATCTCAATGAAGCTTCAGTATGAGCAAAATCCATTCCAATGCCATAAGATCAAATGGGAATGACTGAGATTAATATTCAACATGCATACCATGTCTGGGACTCCTATTACCTACTTGGACTCATACATTCTCTCAAACAAGTGGATAGGATTCAACAAGAGGCTTAATGGGAGAGAATGAGAGCCAATAATCGCTTACCTTGAGTTGTTTGAAGAAGAAGGCAGCCACTAATGCCACTTCAATCCTTCATGAGAGCTCCAATTTGATCACACATGCTCCATAGCTCCAAAATGGTTGTGCTCCGTCAAGAAAGGATGAAGTCAAGCTTGGGGAAGAAGGATTCTTCCATGGGGAAAGGGTATTTCTTGCATAGACTGATCAAGGGGGTGATTCCTTCCAAATGAGCACTCCATAAGCTAGGCTTGAAGAGGGACTCCCAGGACCAAGAAAATACCAAAATCTTCAAGATTTTTTAGCTTGATGCCAAGCTTCCATGGCTGCCATGGACTGCACATGATCAGGGTTTCTAGAAGTGGAAGAGGAGACCAACAAGCTGAGAAGGAAGGCTTCAATCTTGCCGAAGGGACTTGCCAAGGGCTGGGAGTGAGATCCAGGAAGGAGAAGAGGGCTAGGGTGCTGTCCAGCAGGCCATGAAGCAGCCCGCATTTTGCACCGCAATTTACGGGGCTGCTCCTAGAGGGTTAGAGATGGCCACCACAGCTTAGCCCTGCTTTATTTGTTGCTCTTGAGCTTCAAAAATGGAAGGGGAAGGGCTGATGCTTCATGGAAGAAGGGGGAAGCAAGATTTGGGCCTGGTTTCCTCCATGGGAGCTTGTAGGAAGCTTGAGGAATGAGAAGAGAGAAGACCCTCCCTGAAAAGTAACCCCAGCTAGACTTTCTTCTAACTCATGTGACCACGGTTACTAAGAGTTTACCTTCAAAATGGGCCAAAAATGACCCACGAGCTGCCAAAGTCGGTCTTCCTCTCTCCAAACTTGGTCCAAGCCACCATTAATGCTGCTGCCTGCAGTCCTTGTGGTCCATAAATCTTTGGGAACTCCCCTATTGCTCCTTGTACCTGTGTACCTGTGACTCAAAATTTCATGTGACTAGAAAGTTGTAACTGGGTAAAATGAGAGACTAATTGGGACCAAGAACCTAGGCTCTGATGCCAATTGTCAAAGAGAGGAACTGGGAGAGAGAAGACTGCAAAGAAGAAGAAGAAGAAAAAGAGCAGAAGAGAGAGAAAGACAGTTACGAGGAGAGAGAAATACTAGAAATAGAGAGAGAAATACTAGAAGAGAGGGAAGGAAGACATGGAAGCTTGGAGAGCAACGTGAAGGAGAAAGAAGACTTGTATCTTTATCAGATGGTGAAAAATTAAGTCTCTCTCACCTTATATACCAGCCAGTGTAGCTAGTATTTCCCCGTTATTAAATCCCCCTCTCTTATAGTGTTATTTGACACTACATTCCTTGTGTCTCTTGACACAATTAAATCTTATGCTGCTCAAATCTGACAGTTCTGGTCCAGCATTTGCTGCTCCAGCATGGGCAAAGACTCTCCAACTGTTTGGTTCAAAGGGGTCGTATTCTACACTTGGCAAACCTGCATCAAGCTCATCCTGATGAAGAAGGATCTTTGGACCAATACCAATGGCAAGGAGAAGAAGCCTTCGGATACGGACCTTGCAGTTACTTGTCAAAAGAATGATAACAAAGCACAAGTCATCATTAACCTAGAATTGGATGACAGCTACATCCACCATGTGGATACCTGTGAAACATCTAATGATACATGGAAGAGATAAGATACTTTGTTTGGTGCACAATCAAAGTCATCTAAGTATGGATTACTGATTGAATTTTTTAGGCCAGATATGAAATCAAACACATCTCTTGCAATTCACTTAAACTACATGGAAAGTCTCTTAACTTAGCTTGTACAAATTGATCTCAAGATGGATGAATATATTTGTATTGGTGTGTTATTAAAAAGCATACCTCCTAACTATAATAATGTGTTAACTACAGTGATCAACATGCCTAGTCCCAAACCAGTTGACATTAAGGCCTCCCTACTAGAAGAAGAAAAGAAGGTAAAATCCAAAGAAGAACCAAGCACATCTAAAGATGAACAAATGTTATATGTAGGTACCAGGTACAAGGGAAAGAAAGCTTACCCATGTATCTTTTAAGCTCCATTCATGCCATTCAAATGGGGCTTGAAGCTTTAAGTATTGACATTCTCTTTTTATTTCATATTTCCTAACTAATGGTTCATATGTCTCACCGGTAATCTTTTCCTCTCCATAAAATTCAACTAACTTCTCTATTTCTGGATTTCCAAAGTCCCTAAAAGCTTCCTTCTTTGATGGAAAAGAGCATGGTGCAAGTGCTTTAAAACATCCTATGATCTCATTATCACAAAAGCGTGGTTTTAAATTTTCTATAATAGATTTTATGAATAACTTTTGAGATGTGATGCATGCATCTAAATCAAATCCATCAAATTTTCCTGAAATTATAATACTCCTATAATAATTACCTCGAATGGAAGCTCTAAGAGCATGCAATTGACCGTCTGGTGGTCCATAACTAGGTATGATGTGAAAGTCACATCTATCATGTGTTGATGTGTTTATATCAACAATGGGATCATCAACAAAAAACATTTCTAATGCTCTTATTTTAGTATTCATAAAACAAGCTATGGCTGTAATATCCACAAAATCACTTTGAAAAACTTTACTCAACATGCCTAATCTATCAAACACATTAGATTAAAAATGTAAATTATACATGAACTCTAAGTTTGCTAATTTATCAAAAAGAGTCATATTTTCTAATTGAGTATATGCTAATATTGCTCATAAGAATCACACACTTTTTTTACAGCAATGTGTATACTAAGCCAACTTACCTTGTGAATACACCTTGAATGTAAAATTGTGCAATTGAACTCTTCTTGTAAATTCTCTAATGCTTTAGTTCTACAAGCACTTTTTAAGAAAATAGAAGCAATTGAATTCATGCATGAATCAATGCTTTATGCAATTTCACTTTTTTTGGCTTTATCACCTAAGCATAAGCTTGTCCTATGGGCAATGCAATGAATATTTGTCATGAATGGATTATCCCTTTTCAACCTAGTAGATAATCCGGTATGATACCCTATCATTGCAAAGGCACCATCAAAGCCAAAACAAACCATTTTTGAAATATCTAGCCCACATTTCAACATGAAATCAATGCATGTATCACACAAACAAGATGCAATGCCATTATCTAGCTCTATTAATCCTAGAAACATGGTGACACGTTCATAATTATCCAAAAAAGAAACATAGACAATCATATTTTTCCTATATCTATAGACTCATCTAACATTAAAATAAAAAAATGAGACAATTCAATCATAGCAATTTGAGCATTAAATATAGATTCACTAATATACTATACATCTCAGTAGAAACACATTCACAATCAAGGACCTCAAGTAATTCTAAACTTCGTTCGTAAGTACAAAAAGATAAGTCATACTTTGCTACTTGATATGTAGCAACAAATAGAATTTTACATACACAATCAATTTTATATTTTCCTTTCTCTAATTTATCGATTAATATTTTTTTGGCATCACAATGACATGTGGCTAGCTTATGAGAATTAGTTTTTGGGTGATCAGTTAATGCACTAATTTGGATATTTATTGAGCCACATTTACCAAATTCACTCTTGCATTTTGGATCTTGTTTACAAAATGTGCAAAATATTCTAGCTAATTCGCGATCAAAGTATGCCAAATCAAAAGTTCTAGTCCATGCTTCATTCCAATCTGCCCTAGCCTTTTGATGTCTTAGCATTTCCACATCTCCTACAAGCTGATCTTTTTCTTTCAATTCATCATTTATTAAATCAACTATTTTATTATTATAAATAGTATATACATGGTTCTTGGTTACCTTTTTACACTTAGATCTTGATACCTCATTTTCATTTGATTGCAACCATACATACCAAACGTAATGAAGATTGCACAAGGTTTGACATAGTGAATTTTGTTTTCCAATAACACAAAAAATCAAATTTTAGAAGCCTAATGTAAATTTATGAAATGTATAATACAATGCCTTATAAAAAACTGGATTTTAAAGAGTCATTGTTTAGAAACAATTAATCGATATACAAGTCATCACAAATACTATCTTATATATAAATTTTTAGACTTCAATATGTATTTTATATATGTTTAAATCTCTCTCTATTCTTTTTTACCCTCCCCTCCCCTCTCTCTCTCTCTCTCTCTCTCTCTCTCTCTCTCTCTCTCTCTCTCTCTCTCTCTCTCTCTCTCTTTCTCTCTCCCCTATACATGTCATATATATATATATATATATATATTCCTACACTCGTTATTTCTTTCTCTCACTCTACACCCGTTATCTCTCTCTCTCTCTCTCTCTCTCTATGCGTGACACTGAATCACTGATTCTCTCTCTGCCATAGCTCTCGAGTCTCTACCATACTCTAGAAACGAAGCTTCTCTCTCTGCGATCAATCACGCAGAGGCTCTGTGTATGTGTGTGTGTGTGTGTGTAGGACCTGCACTCGTTAGTGAACTATGAGATGAAGATCTCTCTCTCTCTCTCTCTGCAACGATACAATTACATAGCACAACATATGCAACATCACAAAGCACTTAAGTAGTTTCAACCAAGAAGAATGGGTAGAATGATTATGACATACATGGAGGTTTCTAGTTGAGTCAAGCTATTGATTCAATCTCTGAGAGTACTTGTGTGAGTCGAAAAATCTTGAAGGTTGCTGAGTGAGCATGGTTCAAAAAGCACTTGAGTTGGACCCGGGAAGCTTGAAAGTTTTGTATTTTATGAAGACAATGATTTAGAAGTTTAAACTTTAGAACTTAAGAAACTAACTTCTAGAAGAGTTAGAGCCTTGAACATTACATATTAAATTCTTTTCCATGCTACCAGATGTTTAATTAAGTCATATTTATGAATTTTGACTCTTGAGTCTTGACAAATTTATATTCAAATTTTAAAGGGCCCTTTCCTATGCATGCCTTGAAAATCAAGATTTAATGACAAGTGAATCTTTAAAGAAAGGATAGAATTTGATATAACCCTTCAAATAAAGACTAGCTATAAAAATTTATCCTTTAGATAAAAGGACCAATAAAAATCTACTTTCTTTTTTTCTCATTTAAACCTTGACAAAATACACAAAAAGACGGTTTTTCTCGTGAACAATGAGATTCAGTGATGAGGTTCCAAGTCCACCATCAAGTGTACTTGCATGTGGCCTGCTGATCTGCAACTTGATTGATGTTGTCAATGCAAGTCGTGAACTTGCGCGTGCCTCGGCTCTTAATGTCGATTAGACTGGGCTGGTGAACACGGTGTCCCAAACAACGGGAATCTGGATTCTGCATGTTGCCACAGAACGGGTTCCTGCAATGGGAGATGCTTAGCTGGCAACCAGCAGCTTGGGGTCTTGGACCACAGGTAGAAAAGATGGGCGCACACGTCGGACAAATGCGTCCCCCCAAGTACACGTGGTTGGCCGCTACAGGTAGGAGCAAAACCTAGTCGTAGTACCCTTTTTCCTTTTTCTCTCATCATTATCGTCCCTCCAAATAAGGGAAATAAACAGCCTGGTTCCGCCATAGCCATCGCTCGCTTCCTTCCCCCCGGCAGACCAGAGAAGGTGAGGCAGATTATAGACTGGTCTTTCCCGTGTCCGCCATAGCCACATTGCTCCTTTCGTCCTCGCGCCGAACTCCGGACAGCCTTTCTGCCATGGCCATTCAACGGCATTAGGAGAGAAAGGAAGGACATGGCCACCACCACGACGAGGAAGATCTTTGCTGCAGAGGCTCTTCTTCTCGCGAGTGAGGGTCATTGACGGCCAGGCCTTTTGTCGTCGCGATCTTCTTCGTCCTCCAGCCAGAGGCGCTGTCCTTCCAGCAGGACTCGTCATTATTCAACCAGGAAAGCCTCTCTGTCTCTCTCTCTCCACGGTTTCTTTCTTGTCTTCCCGCAGACGCAACGCATCTACCATCGCTGTTTCAACAAGCTTCCGTGCAGTGAATGCCAGCCTGATCCCTTCTGCCGCTTCACTCTTTACTTCTACCTGCTTGCGCTCGTTATAACCTCCTCCGTTTACCTTTGCACTTTTGCTCATCCCTTGTCTCCGCCACAGATACACAGTCTTCGACATCGAATGCCTCCTCCATGATACGCAGCCGCTACTCTATGCTGATCTTAGTTTACATACTGCTGCATTGATCCTCTTCCCCATGCTTCCGCATATCTTTTCGTGCTTCGTTTTGCAATATTTTAACGTTTCTTCAATCTGCGTAACCGTCTTCCCCAGTTCTCCTATTTTACCTTGCATCTGCTTCTTTCACGTGTTTTCTGACGTTTCTACCAGCCGCGACTACCTTAATCTTCACGGAGTTGCGACCATTTTGTCTTTTGACATCTTTTTTGCATCCTTTCTTATCAAGTCACGTCTATGCATCCAAAGGTCTGCAGATTGTCCGGGCTTATGTCTTCTGCCTTACGCAGAGGACAAGGAGGTAGAGGTAGTGGCATAACCGGAGTCTACAAAGACACGGCTTCTGCCAAGGCTGCTTCCTTTTCTCTCGTCTCTCTCCCTTCGCCTGCATCCGAAGCATCCATCGTCTGGTCACACCATTACTTCTACTAAAAGAGCAGCGAAGGTCGGATGCTTGGCCTTCGCATCGCGTATGGGGAGGGGAGCGAGCGACAGTGAAGCTACATTCTCCCCTGGCAGCTCTTTCCTGTCCGCAGCTAATGTTGGCGAGGTGAATAAGGCAGGCCAAGTTAAGCTATGGCTTCCCACAGGATACAAGTGCCGGAAAAATGCAAGGAGGAAGTCTGCCGCAGTGGCTGACATGAAGGAACAACTCTTGCTGGTCTGCATTATTCTGAGCTATTGCTTCTACGGGGTCTCTGGTTCAGATGAGATTCTTAAAAGGAAGGCCTATCCTATAAATGACTCCAGCAGTACAAGGCTGATATTTTGGTCTGTAAGAGCTGTGGGGGTTGCATTTGCAGCATTGATTCTGATTCTGTTATGTCCTTCATTTCATTCATGGACTCCGGAAGATACAACCATTCCACCGACATCTGTTTTGAGTATTGTTGAGGCCGCGGGATACAGTTCTGCAAGCGGCACTTCAGTGCATGGATCTGTCCGTTTTCAGGAGGCTCCGGCTGTTCTTAATGGAGATGGCTGCCCAACTTCCTCTATTAGAAGGGAGGATGAACTAGTCTGTGATCCGGCACTAGTGCACATCGCAATGACTCTAGACACGGCTTACCTCCGTGGATCCATGGCAGCTGTGTTCTCCATTCTCCAGCATGCGAACTGTCCGGAGAATATCTTCTTCCATTTCATCGTCACAGAAGGCGACAGAGAGTACCGGGTGCTGATGCGATCAACGTTCCCGCATCTGCATTTCAAGATTTACCACTTCAAAGAGGCTCTGGTGAAGGATCGCATTTCGTCGTCAGTGAGGCAGGCACTGGAGCAGCCGCTGAACTACGCCCGGAGCTATCTCGCAGAGTTTTTGGATAGGTGCATCGAGAGGGTGATCTATCTGGACTCGGACCTGGTGGTAGTTGACGACATCGCGAAGTTATGGGCGACCAGGCTGGGGCCAGGCACAGTGCTAGGGGCACCGGAGTACTGCCATGCGAACTTTACCAAGTACTTCGCGCAGTCCTTCTGGGAGGACGCACGCCTAGCGGGTACCTTCGAGGGCAGGATGCCGTGCTATTTCAACACGGGTGTGATGGTGATGGATCTGACGAAGTGGAGGGAGGGGAACTGCACAAGGGAGATCGAACGGTGGATGGACGTGCAGAAGGAGAGGAGGATTTACGAGCTGGGGTCTCTGCCCCCGTTCCTGCTCGTGTTCGCGGGCTCTGTGGAACCGGTGGAGCACAGGTGGAATCAGCACGGGCTAGGCGGGGACAGCGTGAGAGGGAGTTGCCGGCCCCTGCACCCCGGGCCCGTCAGTCTCCTCCATTGGAGCGGCGAGGGGAAGCCATGGGTGCGCCTCGACTCCCGGCAGCCATGTCCTCTCGACAACCTGTGGGCTCCCTACGACCTCTATTATGCCAGCTCATTCTTCTAATCAATCCGTTCGATTTGATTATTATTTTTACAATCGCATCTGACGAGAGCTCCGCCTTTGAAAAACGGAAAAGCAAATCACAGGCAGCTCATTTCCCCAGCTCCGAAATACGGAAGGTAATACGGCATAGCGACTTTAGTCTGTAGATACAGCCAACTTTCCAATAACCCGCTTCATGTGTTCTAGGTCCATTATTAATCATCATTTACCGAGCTGGAATCCTGACCAGTGACCACCTCTCTGTTCCGGTGAGCCTGTGAGAGGCAGCAGGCTCCTTACATTACATCAAAAATTTGTTTTCCTAAACTGCCAATACGTTATGCTTTGCCTTTGCAAGTTGTAGCGTTCCTTCGGTTTCTGTGATCCGGCCATTTTTAAAAAATTGCAGCAAGTACAGGTTATGCCGTGCCTCAAACATAGATGATAGGTTCATACTGCTATAGTGCTACGGTTCCGTCGTAAGTCACATACAAATTTAAAATAACATATTGCAAGCTGTGCCGTTTCCCTAAATCAACTTGATTTGTGCTGTGCTGGTAAAGTTTTTAGTAGGGGCCAGGGAAAAGGGGGGGCGGGCCGGGGGGGAGGGGGAGGGGGAGGGGGAGGGACACGTAGTTTGTAGGCCATTTTGTGGCAATGTTGCACGAACATGCAGCCAGCTCATCCTCGTTCTTGAAAGCACAGAGCCGCGAACGGCCTGATTATACAACGCCGAATCCCGATTATTGGCTCACGGAGTCACGGATTTTTCGAAGCGGTGACTGACGGCGTGGCTTCTACCAACGTACGTAAGCTCTACCAACTTGTGGAAGCGTGGTCTGTTGTCGTCTCTCTGCTCCCACGTGACTCTACTTTTGTCTCTTCTTCGCAGGGCCTTCGACTTGAGAGAGAGAGAGAGAGAGAGAGAGAGAGAGAGAGAGAATAAGCTGCGAGACAGAATTGAGATTACAGGATAACATATCTAATCCAACAACAAGCACAACAAATTGGAGCAGTAGTACCGATGGTCCCCTTATGACAACATTTCGTTTTGGAGCAACAGATATCACGTAAGATAGTTAAAGAAGTTTTGCAACGGAGTGTCTCCTGTTGGTCCCTGGATGGGAAGCTTGTATGGTCATGGCGGCGGTCTAATAGGACCAACTACATATGAATGTCGAGCAGTGTTGTCGGACGTATAAATGTCGTTCTGCATGCTTTGTCTCCTGGTCGAGATTAGAGATGAGGGTCACCTGAAGATTAACTTTTCAACTGGGACCTTTTCTAAGATCTTCTTACCGATTCATCTTGCATGTACGAAAAGCAGACAAGGGGACAATTTCGTCCACAAAAACTCTAAACCTTGGACTGAGAGGTCAAGGTGCACGTTGCTGACCTGGATATTGTGAATGTGTTTAAGCAATACTTGGTTGTTATGGTTGGCAAGCAACACACAACATTATCATAACCTCGAGCTTGAGAGAGCGGGATCTATGCTAGCATTTCTAAATGAAGTGCCAATTTGACTCATATAAGGAAGAAGCCATAACGTGAGTTCAAAAGAAGGGGTTTTTAAAACTTTTTTTCTACATTTTTTACATATAAAAGGGTGTCATATAAAGGGGTTACTTACAGATTGAATAGAAAAAGGTGATTCAAGTAAAATTCACAGATTAGGATATTTATAAATAGACCATGAATGCACGTTACATAGAGAATATATATATAGTGAACCCCCCGAGAGCCTAGTCATATGATCTCTCGCTATGCTTTATTTGCCTTGCAAGCCAATGGCTAAGCCGATGTCTTTATAATTTGCTCTCCCCAAGGCCATCATTAGTATGGCTGGACCCAAGATAGGTTTATGTTATTTTAAACCTTAACCTTGTCATGGACCTTACTCTTTTAAGATGTGGAAAGTTTGTGCCTCTCGATATGAAGCTTGAGAAGGGTTGGGATAAGGTTAGTCAAAGTTCTACAATGCACAATTTCAACGGGCTTGAGTTTTATCCTTGCAGTATCCTATTTTGTTAGGATGTTGGCTACCCTCTTTACTAGTGCTTAGTCAAGGTCTGCATTAATGGATTCATAACCCAAATTTTTGTTCTAAATATATCCATTAGATTGATTATCCTCTAACTCCCCTTCCTTTTCCATTTTTGGCCGAGTCTTGTCTCAAGAGTGTGGATTTACATATTCTTTGTTTAAAAGGCTTGGCCCTTCCTAATGAGAGGACCTTTTGTGCTTAAATGTTTATATAGATGATGACTCAAATATGCTAAATATGCTGATCTCCTATTGAACAAGTCCACTTCACAATTGTCCTCATCGATCAATTCAAGGTTTGCCCCTTGGAAGTACTCAAAATTGGTTGGTCAAGACTATAAGAGTTAAATCCTTGATTAGCTTTGTTGTAATCAAAGGTGTTGACAATGACGTATTGCTTGGACATCCTTGGATGTGAAACACATGACTCATTGAGGATTGGATCAATAGTCTAGTCTTCCTAGGAAATAGGACAAATGAGTGAGAATTGAAATAGAAACTTGGAAAACTACTCTGGTCAATATGGATTCAATCTCCGGTAAGCTACATGGAGATACCATTTGTCCTCCTACTAAAAAACCACTTAATCAATACATAGCTTACCTCGAGCATGAGCAAGATTAGATCCACATACTTGCCACCTTATAATTGTTGTTCATGAAAGGAAGGAGTGTAAAATATTACACGGTGCAGTGAACAGAATCTGAGAAAGAGATAGAGAGTACACAACAGATAAGAGGAGAATCAATAAATTCTTTAACTCCAAACAACTGATACAAAGATGACTCTGTCCACCCGTGCGCTTCCACTATGTGAAGCTTAGATGGCGATCTAGACAGAAGATAGGTGAAGAGCTTAAGGCTAGCTGGAACAACAACTCTGACTAGGTGAAAGACGAGTGAGAGATGGCTGCGAAGGGGTTTAGCTTTTATAGCCCGCGAAGGTCGTTAGGTCGGCCTGCTGACCAACCTACCATATGAGCCTCCACTAGTCGGCCAGGGGAATATTCCCTTTACCATCGGGCTGGGGGCGCTACCCCCAGACCCCTGCTAGGGGGGCCGCTACCCCCCCTGGGACCCCCCAGCCAGGGGCCGCTTCCACGGCCCCCGGACCCCACAATAGGGGCCCCTTTTAACTCCCTTACATCGCAACTCGATGCAATGCGCCTCGAGTTGCTACCAACTTAACCACTCCGTCTAACCCAAAGATTAGACCCACAACAGTCACCTTTTTGCCATCCGGTCACATAGACCTCATCTGATATACAAGTCAGGACTCAACCAATGTCCGGGCTCACATTTGGCTTCTCCTCATAATGGGGGCCTTACAACTTTGAGCACCATGGATCATTGGTAGCACCTAATGAGGGTGGGGCATTGATCATATCTAACAAGGAGAGTATTACAAAGCCTTTGAGCATGAGTTAGAAAGGAATGTAAGAAACCATTGTGCACATGATTGAACCATATCTGAAAAGTGCCTCAATGCCAGTACTAAATGATGAAACATGACTCAGTAGCACCAACTGTCATCAAAGGATACCTTAGCCCTACATACAAACTTGAGCTTTGAAAAATACATAGCCAATGGGATCCTTGTTTCTAAGGTTAGCCAAAAGCTAACTTAATGATCTTTGAGAAGTTGCTCACCAATCCCAAATGGCAATGGACTAAACTACATCAAGGCTTGTTCGATTACTACAATGGCCTCTTTATCTCCATAATACAAGTGCATGAAGGCAAAATAGAAGAGAACATGCTAGCAAAGAATGAGAGTGATGATGAATCACATAATGGATCCACTAAATATGACACGAATGGTAGAATAATAGAGTAAACCTCGAATAACCCCAAGCCCTCCCAAGTGGAAACTTTACTCATTGGCGTAGGCATAGTCAGAGTTAGGATGGTTGGAGCATTTAGAGATTCTTAGTTATGAGAGTATGGGATATCAACCCTTGGACTTGGTTCCCAACCTTGAATACTAATGATCAAGCAAAGTGGAATCAATATTCAATGCTCCACCCACGTCAAATGAATCAAACTCAGAGTCAAATGAAAGTATAAAACCAACAAAATCTCAAAAAGTGAGCAAAACTCCTGATCCATCTACAAAGGAAGCATTTCGAGAATGCTCAAGAAAACTCGAATTCTAAAACCAAAAGTCAAAAGAAACTTGAAGATCTCCCTAAATAATTGACAAAGTTCAAGAACAAAGGTCAAGCCATAGTAATGCTTGGAACTAAGAGAGAAGGAGAATTAATCCATCAAGAGACTTGCAAAGGTAGAAGAGGTAAATGTTACAAAGCAAGGGGAATCCCCCAAATCATTCTATATTATAGAGGACCTTAATGTCGAGGATGAAGAATGACTCATCAATTTACTCAAGGAGCAACCTGATGTAATCTCTTGGAATTACTCGAGGATCTTAAAGGAATACATGTTGAAGTGCTAACACATATGATTCCATTGACCTTGTTACCAAGCCCATCAAGCAAAGGCCTTACCTTATGAATCTTGGCTACTCTCATCATTTTTGAAAGGAGCTAGATAAGTTACAAAAAGTAAGTCTCATTACAAAATCAAGCATATAGATAGTGTATCACCCATTGTTGTGGTACTCAAAATGTATGAGAAAATCCAAGTATCTATTAAGTTAAAAAGGTAAGATCCACAACCAAAAGAGACCACTATATGCTACCATACATTGACCACATGATCAAAAGAGTGGCAAGTGAAGAAGCTTACAACTTCCTAGACGATTGAAAGAGTGGCAAGTGTAAATAAGCTTATAATTTTGGCTTTTTAGAACACCAAGTGCAAGTCCACTTGGATGATAGACATAAGATAGTCTTTGCCATGAAAATGGCCACTATGACATCATCATGCCCTTTGGTCTACCCATGCTTTGATCAATTTCCAATGATTGATGCATACTATATTTAAAGGCATGTTGAGATGATGGCTTAAGATATTCATGAACAACTTGTGTGTTCACCCTAGTTTGGAAGTACACCTTGAGAAACTTTGATTAGTCTTTGAGAACGATATCACTAGTTCCGACTATCCTTGAATATACTAAAGTATTAATATTGGGTTAATCACTATATCATCTTCAGCCATGTGGTATCCAAGAATAACATAGCAATTGATATTTTAAAGTTTAGAGTGATAATGAATCTCCCACCACTTGAAAATCAAATGGACTACCAATGTTTCTTAGGACATGGGATACTATAAGCACTTCATATTGAACTATACTATAATAGCAAGCCCTCTTTACAAGCTCTAGTTGCCTAGGAATGGATTGAGAAATGCTATGCATTCTATAAGATGCTCAAAAAGGTTATTGTAATTGCACCCATCTTATAAGCCTCAAATTGAAGGATAATGTTTCATATGCATATTGATGCATCTAAGGTTGCCACCACTGGGGCGGCATTGTGCCAAGCCAATGAGCATAACATGGACTTCCCTATGAGTTTTACCAATAGATAATCCATCGATATAGAAATGAACTACTTAACCATGGAAAGAAAAGGATTGGAAATTGTATATGTAGTTAAAAAGTTTTGACATTATCTACTAGCTATGCCAGTCACCTTCCTTCTGTACCATCAAGGACTATTGTTTCCATAAATAAAGCTTGCACCATAGGAACAATAACTCGATGGCCTTCACTAGTATTGGAATTTGATTTCTTGGTGGTTGTGTGGAAGGGACAACACTATATAGGCAGCCACATGTCACGAGTGTTGAGAATCTGGCAATCACACTCGCTTGTATGCCTCTTTGTATAGAGCAGTGGGCAAGGAAATCACTAGCTGTCCAGGAAGAGGTCATGAATCCCATAAGCAAAATGGTGCAGAATGCTACCTATGGAGCTTCTATAAAGCATTGTACTTAACTATCACTTTCACAATGAGTAATGTAATGTCATAGTACTTTTATACTTCCAACAAAGTGTCTGTGTCATTGTCAACACACAAGATTGTGTTTATGAGTCCAAGCTTCCATCTTGGAACCTAATTCATTTGTGTAACAGTTGTCTACTCTTTAGTCTATGTCAACATGAATCTAGCCTTCAACTTCCATCCACCATAGCTCCTACCATACTCTAGATCCGACATTTTAACATGGTATCAGAGCACATGTAAGCATGGCCCAGCTCTCCTTTCACTCCTCTCAGTCTAGCTCAACTTTAGTGTATGACTTCCATTCTTCACTTGAATCTCACAGTCACTCTTTGGCAGCCATAGCCAAACAGGACCTACAGCACTTGGAGCCTTCATATCTCTCTCTACAGGCCATATTTCTTAGTGCTTCATTCTAGGGGGTTGTTCCTTTGCTCAAGGCATTGGTTTGTGGCACCTCATAGTGCAAGATTGGCCATTATATGCTTCAGCATTGCTGAAATTCATCATAGCACTGTTCAGAACTGCACCCATGCTACTCGTACGGCCTGATCCCTCTCCACGTAGCACGATTTTTCCTGCAAGTTTAGGGCAATTGAAGGTCCATATATAAGCTATCTCCCACATAAATCTTATGTCATATGATCCACTGTAGCAGCTGCAATCATCAAAAAACCAAACGTGCAGAAAACGCTAATAGACAGACACCATAGCCATTGACTTGCAAGCTCAAAACCACTTCATTTTCTCACTCTTCTCAATCAATTGGAGTGAAGGCTTGGAAGATTTGGAAGACCATCAAGCAACATCAACAACAAGCTCTTTCCACTACATTTTTTTCACTCTCCCTAAGCTAAATCCCAACTCAGTTTCTAGCAGGCATTCAATTGATTTACTAGCAAGGAGGAGGTCAGAGGGCCCATATTACCTGTCGAAAATCTAGCAATAGAAATGCACTTGATAAAGGCCAGGGACTCAAGTTACAAGACAAGCATCAAAGGATCATCTTCAAGCTCAACATTAAGTTCAAGCATAGTATCTTGCATAGTGTGTTTCCACTCTACCATTGTTTGTGTCTTTTGACACACTAGATTTCAACTCTATTACTGAAAAGTTTTAGAGTTTCAAGCTAATTCTCAATGGAAATTATGAAGACCCTAATGTGGAACTCATTCTCATGAGAAGTAACATGATTATTGTTACTCATTTATACTACACTGGAAAAATGTATGTTCTACTTGCAGGAACACATGAAGCTGCCTACATTGAAGAGCAACTAATGAATCCATTTGAAGATTTTGAAGATATTTCTGTTGCCTCAAAGATGATAATACATTTGCTTGAGGGGGACATGGGCATGAAGAGCAATGCAAGCACGGACCATAAAGAAGAAGACCAAGAAAAAGAAGACCATGAAGAAGAAGACCAAATGATCAATACAAGGAAAGCGGTGGAAAATGAAGACCAAAATATCTATGCTAATAGAAAATCCAAGAATGAAGAAAACCACAAGGGCCTGTTGGTCCTTGACAAATGTTTACTAGACTTTTTAATTGTATGTACTTGTCATTAATGCTCCTCTCATAAGCAATGTAAACTCCTCATGTAGCCTATGCATAACAACCTTTACACACTTAGTGAGGCATTGTAGCAGTCCCTGGACGTCAACCATGTTTGTGGTACCCACACTTAGCCTTTTTTGCAATAGCTTCTCTGGATGATTACCATGTTTATGGCATACCCACACTTAGCAAGGTTCCACTCACAACAGCCTATGTACACTTAATGCTTTCCCACAGTTGTGATTGAAGGGGGGCATTGAGAATCTAGCAATCACACCCACTTGTATGCATCTTTGTATGGAGCAGTGCACAAGGAAATCACTAGCAGTTTAGGAAGAGGTCATGAATCCCATAAGGACAGTGGTGCAGAATGCTACCTATGGAGCTTCTATAAAGCATTATACTTGACTATCACTTTCACAATGAGTAATGCAATGTCATAGTACTTTTTTACTTCCAACAAAGTGTCTGTGTCATTATCAACACACAAGATTGTGTTTATGAGTCCAAGATATAGGACTGGCAATGTAGAGTTAGAAACCTTGATGAATAGAACATTAGTCACTTCAACAGAAGTTATATTAAACAATAGTACCCTTGAGGACATTGCTTACACAATGTCAAAAATTGCGTGGTGGGGGGAGTTGCTCAAGATGCTGCGCCGAACACACACAGAATGCACAAGGAGAAGCTCACTCAAGAGACAAGAAGAGAGATGGAGGCCAAAACGTTTTCTTGCTGATTTCTTCTTCTTCTTTCACTCTCTTTACAATGTACACAAAGTATAGATAAGATGTAACATAAAGGAAAGTGGCCTACTAAGTCAAACAATGCATTACCGACTACACTAGTCGACTGGTGCTATAACTATGCCAGATGTAAATAGGTGTAACAACCTGAATATAATAAGTAATGAGTCAGTGGCCATGTGTGAGTCATAATGACCACTGACGTGCTAAGTGTAGGTGTGTGGACCCATCTAACCAAGCGGTCCATCATCCATGTCCACATGTGTTGAGCTTGCCATCTCAACACTCCCCCTCAAGCTCAACTGCATCTCTGCAACTCCAAGTAAGCTTCGAAACTTTTGAAGCTTCTCTGTACCCAACGCCTTTGTGAAGACGTCAGCTATCTGATCCTGTGTGCTGACATACACCAAGTCAATCTCACCTGCTAGTACCTTCTCTCTCACAAAGTGGTAGTGTACCTCAATATGTTTTGTCCTAGCATGGAACACAGGGTTCCTAGCCAACTGTATACTGCTCATGTTGTCACAATAAATGACAACTGGACCTTCCACCTACACATCCAAATCAGCCAGTAACTTTTGCAGTCATACTACCTCACATGCTGCAACAGCAGCACCTCTATACTCAGCCTCTGTACTCGACAAAGCAACTGTAGATTGCTTTTTGCTGCTCCAAGCAACTACTGCACTACCAAGAGAGAACATGTATCCGCTAGTAGATCGTCTATCAGACATACTACCAGCCCAATCTGCATCTGTGTATCCAAACACCTGTACATCTGTACCTGCCTCATAGAAAAGTCCATAATGTAATGTGGACTTCACATATCTCAATATGCGTCTCACTACATCCAAGTGTGGCTTTCTAGGTACTTGCATAAACTGACTCACAAGACCAACATCGTAGCTCAAGTCTGGCCTTGTAATGGTCATGTAGATCAAACTCCCCACTATCCTCCTGAACATAGTAGGGTCTTCTATCTCATCCCCAACATCAGCACTCAACTTTACATTTTGCTCCAACGGGACTGAAAGTGGTTTGCATGCTGTCATACCATACTTGGACAACATATCCAAGCCATACTATCTTTGGGACGGCCATATACCATCATCACATCTGATCACCTCAATGCCAAGGAAGTATCTTAGCTCACCTAAATCCTTCATCTCAAACTTCTTCTTCAAAAAGTCCTTGACTTCAGCAATCCCACTATCACTGTCACCTGTAATAATCAAGTCATCCACATAGATGACTATGATGACCAAACCTGCATCTCCCTTTCTCACATAAAGTGAGTGATCAGCATCAAAAACATAAAAGCCAATATTGACAAGATACTCTCTTATCTTGTCAGACCATGCTCTAGGTGCTTGCTTGAGCCCATAGAGTGCCTTCTTCAACCTGCACACATACGTGGGATGCTCTAAATCTTCATAACCTGCCGGGTGATCCATATACACTTCTTCCTGCAAATCACCATGCAAGAAGGCATTCTTTACATCCATTTGCTGCAACCTCCAACCTTTTGGCTGCTGCCAAAGCAATCACACATCTGACAGATGTCATCCTAGCAACTGGACTGAAGGTTTCATCATAATCTATGCCATATGTCTGAGCATAGCCTTTTGCAACTAGCCTAGATTTGTACCTGCTAATAGAACCATCTGTATTGTGCTTAATCTTATAAACCCACTTACATCCAATAGCTTTCTTTCCCTTTGGCAATGATACTAGATCCCAAGTCTTATTGGCCTCTAATGCAGCCATCTCCTCATCCATTGCTACATCCCAATGAGCATGACCAACAGCCTCCTCAAAACATGTAGGCTCAACATCCTCAACTAGTTTCACCATATAAGCATAATGGTGAGCTGCATAACCTTCAAAACCAAATCTTTTAACAGGGTATCTCACCCTACTAGACCTGCGTACCACTGGATCACTCAATGGAGTCTTTGCATTAACGCGTGCTCTCTGTACACCTGGAGTCCTCACTGAAGGAATGCCAAGCTCATCATCCAAGCTCTCTAAGCCACTGGAGTCTCCATCAAGAACTGCATCAATGCCTTCTGACACTTTATTCTTTCCTTTGTCTTTACATGTAGTGCTACTAGATGCACTCAAAGATGTAGAGATACTCCTTAGTCTCCCAGACCAAGGACTACCAGATGATGTCTCTGGTCCACTAAGAGTTCGTGATTCTTGCTTTTCAGCCTGCACATGAGTGTCATGATCATCATCATCATCCAATGCATCACCACTAGATGCATACCAACTGCTCATTTCATCAAAGATGACATCCCTGCTCACTCTGAACTTACATGTGACAAGGTTGTAACAGCGATACCCTTTTTGCTCTAAAGAGTATCCAATAAAGACACACTTTTCAGCCTTTGGATCCAGTTTCTTCCGCAACTCATCTGGCACATGAACATACGCAATGCAGCCAAACACTTTCAAGTGTGAAACATCAGGCTTCTTACCTGTAAAACATTCTTCGGGGGTCATACCATGAACTGCGGCTGTAGGAGTTCTGTTCATAATATAAACAGCAGTATGAACAGCCTCAAACCAAAAATGCTTAGGCATATTCTTTTCAGCCATCAAGGCACGTGCAACTTCTGCAATATGCCTGTTTTTCCTTTCTGCAACCCCATTTTGCTGTGGGGTATACCTGCATTGAACTGTCTCTTTATCCCATGAGACCTCAGAAAATCACTAAACTCATTTGAGAGGTACTCTCCCCCTCCATCTGACCTCAAGCACTTTACTTTCAAGCATGTTTCTCTTTCAACTGCAGCCTTGAAAGTTCTAAAGTGCTCAAAAGCTTCACTCTTTTCCTTCATAAAATATACCCACAGCTTTCTAGAACAATCATCAATGAATGTGACAAAGTATGAACTGCCTCCAAGAGATACATTTTGTGTAGGCCCCCAAATGTCTGTATGCACAACATCAAGGATATTTCTGCTTACATCTCTATCATGTGAAAAGGGTTGTCTTGCCTGCTTACCAAACTGACATGCTTCGCATACCTTATGAAATTCTGCAACTTTAAATATAGGCAAACCTGTAACCAACCCTTTAGACTGCATTAATTTCAGCCTTTGAACATTTGCATGTCCAATGCGTTTGTGCCAAATTTCAATGTCTGCAACAACACCTTTTCCTTTGGCATACATAGCAGCATTCATAGTAGGAATTCCAGCATCCAGAGTAAACATACGTCCAACTCTACTTCCCTTTGCTACCAACCTGCACTTGTCATTGAAGTCTTCTACAAAGCAGCCCTTTGCATTAAATCTGACTTGCAGCCCTTGCTCTACCATTTGATCGACTAACACCAAGTTCTTTGTAATAGATGGCACATGTAATACATCTGAAAGACTCTTTGTCTTACCATCATGCAAGGACAAGGAAACTTTTCCAATGTGTGAAATTGGGTGGCATGAGTCATCACCCGTCTGCACATAACATGCATTCTGCAAATCCTGCATCTCTCCAAACCATTCTGCATGGCTGCTCATATGATTGGATGCACCTGAATCAACATACCAAACATCTTCATGTGTTCCCTTTCCTGTAACAGCATTCAGCATATGCTGCATAACAAACAAACGTTCATTTTTGTCTTCATTCTATCGTGAAGACGATGCATAGTTTCCTTGCTGCAACTTACCACTGCATATATCATCTTTCTTAGCATAACATTGGGCTGCAATATGACCTGTTTTGCCACAGTAGTGGCACACAATACCAGAGTTGTTAGAACCTCTATTCTGCCATCCACCTCTTCCTCTAAAGCTCCCCCTGCCTCTAAAGTTACCATGACCTCCTGAAACCTGCATATCGCTAAATTACTGATTCAATCTATTTTGCTGGTTGTCACTACCACGTACTGTACCACGGCCTCTTGAAGAGAACCTGCCACGTCCCCTTCCTGAACTGGAGTAGAAAGCTTGGACCTGTTCACCACTTCTTTCAGATGTCTCACTCTGCATGTTGATCTCTTCAGTGATCATAAGGGAGACCAACTCATCGAAATCTGGAAATGGCTTTCTGACTTATACAGAAGTTACAAAAGACTTCCAAGCCTTTTCATTGTTAAGTCCACCCAAGGTAGACGACACCAAATCATCATCATCGGGCATTGCATCAATCGCTGCCAATGCATTTGCAATGCTCCTTACCTTCAATGCATACTCATTGATAGACATCTTCCCTTTCTTCAATGTATTCAACTTTTGCTTGAGTTGAATCTTTCGTGCCTTTGTATTTACAGAAAACATACTTTCAAGTATGATCCAAGATGCATATGCATTCTCTGCATTTCTAATGTGTCCCAGCATATTATTGTCAATTATTGCAGGCAACCAATACATGACCTTCTTGTCTTTTGCATTCCATTCCTTTCGTGCCTTTGTCTCTTCTGCAGTTGGAGGATCACTCACCTCCGGCTCCTTTTCTTCACCTGAAACGAACTCGTAGAGGCATTTTCCAATAAGGAAGTTTGTAACACGAAACTTCCATGATGGGTAGTTGTTCATGTCGAGCTTCTAAATGATGGGGCTTCCACTTTTCTCTGCCATTATCACAAAACTAATAGCAAACAGCAAGCAAATCTTCTGCAACCCTCGACCTGTAGTGCACAGCAATACACTAGACAACCTTTTTCACTGTCTGCTCAACAATACATGCAATCTGTAACCAGTTTGCAGATAAACCTTGTGTTTATTCACTGGTAAACACCTTTGAACTTACAAATCTGAAATCTGTAACCAGCGCACCCACTTTTGGTCAATATAGTCGAAGTCACAGCGTACCCTGAAACTGTTGTCCGCAACCTTGCGGCTCTAAAACGGGCCCTGAAACGGCCTCAAATGCCCAAAATAACTGCGGGGGAGCCCTAAAGGCCTGATCTGCAGAATACGCAGCGCTCTTCGTGCACACCAAATCTCACTACAATCTGAGATTTTTGCTCTGCCCTGCTTCCGGTGCCTCCACAGGCTCTATCCAAGAGAAAGAGTGGAAGGATGGGAGAGCTTCTTACCCGTGGCTTGCTTGCTCGAACCTTGCTTCTTCTCCTTTGCTTCAACCTTCGAAATCAGCCTCTCTCAGTGGTGCGGCTCTGATACCATGTCAAAAATCGCGTGGTGGGGGGAGTTGCTCAAGATGCTACGCCGAACACACACAGAATGCACAAGGAGAAGCTCACTCAAGAGACAAGAAGAGAGATGGAGGCCAAAACGTTTTCTTGCTGATTTCTTCTTCTTCTTTCACTCTCTTTACAATGTACACAAAGTATAGATAAGATGCAACATAAAGGAAAGTGGCCTACTAAGTCAAACAATGCATAACCGACTACACTAGTCGACTGGCGCTATAACTATGCCAGCTGTAAATAGGTGTAACAACCTGAATATAATAAGTAATGAGTTAGTGGCCATGTGTGAGTCATAATGACCACCGATGTACTAAGTATAAACGTGTGGACCCATCTAACCAGGCGGTCCATCATCCATGTCCACATATGTTGAGCTTGCCATCTCAACACACAAGTCACCGATGACGAAACCTAATGTTCTATGCAATCCATCAATGTAACCAAGCAAACATGATATGAATAAATGGAGCAACGCACACAACTTACCTACCAACCTTCAACTAGTCTTTTTTCCAGAAATCTCAATGTTCAAGTAGCTACTATCAAGAACCTAAGAATGAATTATGACATTATAATTCCACCCACTTACCTCCATATTGTTCAAGATGCAAAGGGAGAGATAAAGACACGGAGTGAGGCAATCTCAGGGAGCAGAGTGCCGTCAATAGTTTTCATCATTATTCATTGAGTAATCCACATACTACACACAACTACAATATAGTGTAAATCGTAATGCTAACCTAGCCATACTTTTAACCAGAGTTAGATCCCAACTCATTTATTGAAGTACACATGGTATCCAACTAACCTAAAGTTGGACAAGGAGTCAGAGAGATGAGCTTGATTCTTCACACTCCTCCTCAAGCTCAAGTGATCTACTGTATCCCAAGTAGCAATCTAGAATGAGTAAACTTATCTTTACCAAGTGATTTGGTAAAGATGCCTACTACTTGGTCTTTTGTCTTCACATGGATAAGCTCTATCTTGCCTCGAAGTACCATTTTCCTAATGAAATGATAATGCACTTCTATGTGTTTCGATCTAGCATGATAAATAGGATTATTTACCAGAAGCACACTACTCATGTTATCAAAATACAACTTGACTAGTTTATCCACATGTGCTCCCAAGTCATCTAACATCTTAACCAACTAAACAAATTCACATGAAACTAAGGCTACACCTCTATATTCCGTGTCAATAGTAGAGAGAGCCACAGTAGGTTGCCTTTTACTAGTCCAACTAATCATGCTACTGCCAAGACCAAATGCATGCCAACTTATTGATCTTCGATCATATGCACATCCAACCCAATCTGCATCACTATAACCTGTAAGCTCAAGATGTTTACCATACTCATAAAGAAATCCATAGTATAGTGTAGCCTTCACATACGTCATAATCCTTCTCACTACATCTAAATGAGGTTTCCTTTGCCCGTGCTACCTATTTCAATCCATATAGTGCTTTCTCCAATCCGCAAACATAAGACCGATATTCAAGATGTACATATCCTTTGTTAAGTCTCTGTAAGTATGAGCTTCTTTTTGCATTCCATTCCCGCGCTGCCTATTTCAATCCATATAGTGCTTTCTCCAATCCGCAAACATAAGACAAGCATTCAAGATGTACACATCCTTTTGGTTGATCCATGTAGACTTTTTCCATCAAATCACCATTCGAATATACATCCTTTACATCCATTTGATATAAGTTTCAATCTTTGGATGTAGCCAATGCAATGACTATCTATATAGTTGCCATATTTGCAATAGGACTAAATATCTCTTCATAATCCAGCCCATATTGTTGAGGGCATAACCCTGCATAACTAACCTAGCCTTGTATCTTTCAAGTGATCCATCTGATTTACATTTGAATTTGTAGACCCACTTGTATCCAATAGATATCTTGCCTTCAGTAGGTAACTTTACTAAATCCCAAGTTTCATATTTCAACAAAGCATCATACTCTTCATCCATTGCTTTACACCATTTCTCATCTTTAACTACTTCTATAAATGGCGTGGGTTCTTTGTAACTCATTACTTTTGTCATGTATGCATAATGTTTAGCTAAGTATCCACATGAGGCAGTGCATACCTATGCTTAACACAAGGTGTAACAACTGTAGGCATTTCAAATTCACTATCCAAGCTATTAGTGGAATCTTATCCTAATGTCAATAGACCTATTACATCATCAAATGCATTTTTTTTTCCTTTATCCATGTCCAAACTCCCACTCACTAATATATATGTGTCAGTGAAATGAGAACCATGATTAGGTCATTGTCTTGTCCAAGGACTCACACTGGTAGATACAACATGTGTAGGTCCACTAGCAATAGTAGTGTCGTGCACCCCATTTTTAGCATATGCACTTTTTGAAGTATCACCATGAACTGTTACTTGCTTAGAACTATACCCTGATACTAGCTCATCAAAGGCCACATCATGGCTAATCAAAGTCTCATGAGTAGATGGGCCATAATACTTATAAGCTTTTGATTCCTATGAGTAACCAATAAAGATAGACTTCACTATTTTTGGATCAAACCTTTTCCATTTCTCATCAGTTACATACACATATGCAAGGCTACCAAACACTTTCAAGTGTCTAATGTCAGGCTTATACATTAGGGGAGATTTGGACTCAAGTTTGGGCCTTGTAAGAAATTCCACCTCAACATAGAGAGAGGTAATTCAAAAATCAGTTAAAATGGCTAAAATTTTAAAAATTTTAAGATTTTTTTCCTTTTTTCCAAAATGGGCAATTTAGCTAGTAGCCTTTAAGTTGTCATTTAGCCTTAATTAAGAGTTTAAAGGTCATTTCTTAGAATTAAGTGCCCAGTGCTCAAAACTTGATAGCTCGTATCTCAATCGATTTGGAATTAATGACATAGTCTCTTTTTATCAAAAGATGAGCCAAAAGACAATGTGAAGCCCTGAGTTGTGCACACCACATTACGTTTGGAATATTCCCATGTATTCTCCCTTGTTTTTTTAAAAACTTCACAAACATCACAAGCAAGGCTAGATAAAGCTGAATCAATATCACAAATGGAGATGGATGGGGTGGAATCAATAGGGATGGCTGGGGCAGAATCAACACCATGAATGGAGATGGCCGAGGTGCAATCAACATCACAAAGGGAGACAGCGGTGTCTGAATCATCAACAAAGAGATACATGAGAGAGGCATATCACCAAACGTGGAGCTTGATCGCGAGTATGAGCCATTTAGTAAGAAAAACAAACTTTGTCTCATGTCTTCTACATCCAAAGCATAACTTTACACCTCCATGTTCAGGGATATTACATCCTTAGTAAGGTTCATTGGAAATGATTATAATGGCCTCTTAGGATATACTCAACATTTGGATGCCGTTAGCACTGTACACAAGTTAGAAAGAGATTTGCTAGAGAGAGAGAATGCCTCTTTGAGGAAAACATTACAGCAATATAAGCACAAATTACTGCAAAACAAGGAGACTATTTTAGAGTTGGAGAAACAAGGAGATCAATCAAGGCTTAAAGAAACAATATTGGGGGTTCGCAAAAACAATGCAGGAAACTTCGAAATATTCAAGACATGAAGCTACGAAGAAGTGGTATTAAGAAAAGAATATATATAGTGAAGTAAGTAAGGTCTTTGTTACTTTTTTCTCTATCTCATAAAGTATTTATAAAATAATTTATGATAACTGAGCATTTTTTATTGTGAATACAAGGATATCCTACAATCCAATGAAGAAATGACTTCAAGCATGGAGGCATCAATTGAACACTTTAAAATGCTTCTAAATAAGAAAGCTATCAAAAAAATCTTGAAGGATCCAAAGTATTGAAATCTTGCAGAATAGGAGATTGCGATTTTCGTGAGAGGGAGTCAACTTAGCTCAAGTGATATGCAAGGTTTGTTGTCTAGCAAAGGATACAGAGATTTACAAATCTCTTTACAAGAAGATGAATGAATCTAAGCTACAAGGATTGATATTGTCAAACCCAACATCACTCAAAAGAATGTGAAAATAAGTGAATGATCAAGTTATACAGCTCCTAAGAGCTCCATTTCATATCGAAGATACATATCATTTAGCACCAAGGGAGGTGATGGTTTACAACAAATACAACAATATATTTTACAACTTGGAGGCTCTACAATCATACAAAAATATATTTTACAACAAGATACATATCATTTAGCACCAGGGGAGGCAATGGTTTACAACAAATACAACAATATATTTTACAACAAGATACATATCATTTAGCACAAGGGGAGGTGATGGTTTACAATAAATATAGCAATATATTTTACAACTTGGAGGCTCTACAGTCATACTCTGTTCAATTATTTGAGGTGACTCCAGATGAATATGATGGTCTCTTGAAATTTGTACTCAAACTTGACAAGTGCTAGATTATAAAGGATAACAAGCTAGAACGAGTCATCATCACCCTAATGAACATGGCACTCAATCCAAGAATTTCAAAGCACTATCCAAAATGGTTTAGTGTCGAGTCTGAAAACAATATATTCCCTCTGGGGTCCTTTGAGGTGAGTAATATATTTTAAATTGAAAGTTTCCTTATGCTAATACTATTGTTGTGTCACATGCTTATAATATGTGTATATTCTAGGTTATGTCTAAGATTTTTGAAACCTTGCATTGGATTTTCCACAAGAAAAATATGCCCCAAATCATTAGTGAGCAAATGAATGAGAAAATCTTGGATGTGGAAGAATTTGGAAGATTCAAAGTAAAGTGGCATCTAGCAGGTGATTTGAAGACCCTAAAGTGCATGTATGATGTCTCAAAAGGGGCAAATTCGAAGAGCCCATGTGTATATTGCATGCATGTTGCAAAGTAACTTGACAAAAGGAATTGGAAAAAGGAACCCAATGGCCATCTTAAAGATCCAAATTCGAGAGTAGTTTTAGATATTCCCTTGTTGCGAGTTCATATCTACACAATGCATGCCCAAGGAGTCCACCTATAAGAAATCATCTATATAACGTGCGTTCAAAGGATATTAAGAAATACCCTTTCTTTACATGTTATAAAGTCTTAAAATGACCCCTTTTACTTTACTAAACTTACGGATTTTTTTCAACTTGTAATTTAAAAATCCATTTTGTAAATATAATCCTATAATTGTTTTTTAATAATACCCTTTCTTTTGAATTCACGTGGTATCTTATATGTTCTATAAGGTGGACTCCTCGGGAATGCATGGTGGTTTTTGTAGGATCATTGAGAAATGACTTTCCTTGTATATATGTTTTGCTTGGACAATGCAACCTAGCTCTACACATGTCAAGGCAATTACAACACTTGAAAAGGCATTATGAGACATTAGTTTGCATGGTGGAAATGTGAAGATTGAAAGGCAAGAGAAAATGTCTAAGGATGGTCGAGACATGCCAAAGAAACTCTCTATTAGGGGTATGAAAGCATGGATATTTTTATCTCCACCACCTTTAGATAATCCTAGTCAAGTCAAACATTCCACTCAAAGAATTCAATTCAATAGGTGGAAGTGCATCCACAATGCAATTGCAGACCATGTTGACAATGGTGAAGCATGATCACACAAGGCCAACATTTGGAAGTCTTTAGATACAATCTTTAAGTTTTGTGACCATGCAAGCATAGAACTTAGATGACTACCAAGCCTTTGAAACAACATTGGACGAATTTAAAAAGTCAAAGGTTAGTGAATGGACAGATAAACACATTACCCACTACATGGTATGTCATCTTCATAATATTTGATAAAGTATAATTGCTTAATCTCAAGCGCATGAAGCATTAATTTGGCATCCTTTCTTATGATTTGATAGCACATTATGTATAACCACACCCCTTGGTTTGTCAAGGAATATGGCAGTTTATCAATATGGTCAACTCAAGGTATGGAGAAAACCCATTATCAAGCATGTACTGGCTATTTCAGCCATACAAGACATGGTGGAGAAGTAGAGAAATCCAATAGTTTAGAAGAATTGCACCAATGGACATACAAAAAGCTTGTCCATAGAGCTAATAGAAAAGAAGCACTAAGAACATCTGAAATCAATAAGGCAATGCCACTATTTGGAGAGAAAAACAAGAAAAGAATCCTAGGAGAATTCTGATGCATCAATCATACATACTAAGTGGCGACAAACTAGACAAAGGCAAGGAAAAACTTGGATACCCATAACCAACAATTCCTCATAATAAATACTTGAGGTGTTTGTAGAAATTTTGACGTAGAGGATGGAAGAAAATTTTTACATAACAAATATACAACTCACTTTTTTCGGAAAACCACTATTCTTGAGTATACAATAATGAAGCACTCTTCTACTTGTGGCCTCTTTGAAGATGGCCCAACTTCTTCTTGTAATTTTTGCTCTAGTTCATTTAAAGACTATTGATCAATTTTTGACATTGCTCTGCTTCTAAGCAAGCATAGTTTTTCATATTCTACAAGCATATTGGGATATATGCTTCTATCCTTGATCCCCCTAGAGCTTCCTGTTTCTCCAAAAACATTATCTTATCCACATTCCACCTAATAGGATACCCTCCAAGGTATCTTGATAGGGTCTTCAATGCAAAAAGAGGGAACTCTGCATTGTCCCTTGAGGACTTGTGTTGGAACACAATGAACTTTGGAAAGGTGAGGTCTTTGATGTTAAAATATTGAGGATGAATGCTAAGGTGGATCAATGATGAGCAAATAGGCAATCATAATAAGTCATAAGTAATGACAAAGAAGAACAACTAATATTATCCAAGCATAATGCAAGTACAAATGAATGAGAATGATAGATGAAATGAGTGTGGGGATGACTTCCTTCTATAGGCTTACAATAGGTGGTATTGGTAGGTGGAAAAATATCGAAAGGGACCATGTTACTCGCCAGCTGTGGTTTTAATAAACCATGCATACATGACCTAGGCTAAGGCTTTATTTGCAATGTGATTCTTTACCTTGATGTTCCTTACAAAGAGGCTATAGTGGATGTGATTACACATTTCTCAACACCCCTCCTCAATCACAACCAAGTAAGACACTGAGTATACAGAGGCTATCATGAGTAGAACCTTGCTAAGTGTAGACATGGAAAGAAACAACCATATAAAGCTAGAGGTTGTCACAAGGCCTCACTAAGTATGTAGAGGTTCTAGTGTTTGTGCAAGGGTTACATGAGGAGTACAAGAGCTTATGGTAAGAACATTCGGCAAGTACAGATTTAAAACCTTAAAAAGTCTATCAGAAAATGGGCTACAAAGGAGGGACTAGTGGTGAGTCCTATCCTTTTGTTCTTGGGTGTCTTTTTCTTCTTCTCCATTTTTGTCTTCATCTTCTTTGATTGTTGTAAGATATACTCTCTGAGATCTTTTCGTAGCATGACAAAACTTCTCAATATGCACAATTTTCTTACAAAAATCACAAACTATGCTATTCTTCACTTTGTCCTTCACATAGAGGAGTTGTTGGTCTTCTCTTGGGTTGCTTGTTTCTCCTTCACTCTTGATCTTCTTGTCCCCTTCAAGGAGAGAGGCTTTGATATCCACAAGCTTTGTCTTTGGCATGTTGATTAATGTGGTAGGCACATTATCATACTCAAGTGGAAGACTTTTAAGAAGTACTCCAATGCAAATGTCTTCATCCATCTTCAAGTTGATTCCTGCAAGTTGTGTCAACAAGCTTTCCATATAGTTCAAATGAGTTACAAGTGAGGTCCTACTTTTCGTGTCAAGCCTAAAAAATTCAATTAGTAAGCCATATTTTGAGGATTTTGAGTAAGCTCCAAATAGGGTTTCGAATTGATCCCATGTTGCTTGAGAGGTTTCACAATCATCAACATAATGAATGTAGTTGTTGCCATCAATTTCGAGCTTGATAATAGCTTGAGCCTTATCATCATTTTTATCCCATATGACTGAGAGTGCAACTTCCCTTGGTTTCTTCTCTTGACCACTTGTGATTGACCACAAGCCTTTCTTCATCACGATCAGTTTTGATCATAGTTTGCCATGTGTGGAACCCAACACTGTTGAATCGGCATGAGGGTGAATCTTTGCCCATTTTGTTGGCAGGAGTAACCGTGAAATAACTGAGAATAGACTAGCAAAAGAGTTGAATTTGAGTGTGTCAAAGGACACAAGAAGATTAGTGTTAACCAACACTAGTTAGTATCAAGAGATACTATGTACTTGATGTTGACCTTGATGTTGGGTATTCTTCTTGCTGACTTGAAGTGGTAGCTTTGCTAAGAACTGAGTGTTGTAGTAGATCAGAGAGTCAATGACATCACTGAGCCAAAGGGAGTGAGAAAATGAAGTAAAATATGAGCTTGGAGATTAATGGTTATGGTTGCCCTCTTTAGGGTTTTGATAGGCGACTGGTAATTTTCTTATTCTAGCTCACCGAGGTGATTGTATGGCATAAGATTTGATAGGGAGGTAGCTTAGATAGTAGGCGTATAGTGGCCTATGAAAATCATTGAAATTTTTGTGCATGCAGGCTAATCGAGCAGTACGAAGAACAAGTCAAGTGCAGATCTGGATAGCAATTTGATACAAGTGCAATGCTGGAAATGAGAGAGACCAATTTACACTTTAAGGTGATAGGCAGGATCTCCCTATGTTAAGAAAGAGTTCCCCATAAGAAAGCACGAGTTGATAATGCATGGGAAGAGAGATTCAAGCCCTCCAATGACGGTGGGTAGCTATGGGTAGCTATGGAGGTAGGTGAGAGATTCATCGAAAAGTGGAGGGAGCCAAAAATTCAAACTAAAATGACCTAATTAGTGGCCTAATGACTCATTAGCTTGAAACCCAATCTGATACCATGTTAAAATATTGAAGATTGATGACACCCAAAAGAAGCATAAAAACAAGGAACAAGAGAATCCAAGCATGCATCATATTTTCATTTTTTTGTCAAGAGAATAATACTACATTGTTACAAAATCACTAAAATACACACCTACATGAGGGGGCCACATCCACATCCACCATAATAAATAAATGGTATACACAAAAATGTTACGTGCATGCATTGGTGAAGGGTAGGAATACTCAAAATTAAAGGCCAAAGGTCTTATAATATCAAATGTATCAAAGTCAAAGAAATAATAAAAATATGGAGAGGTGTGCTTTTTGGGTGAAAGGGTGGATTGAGGACACGAGTGGTTGCGTGTCTCTTTCTCTCCCTCTCTTTCCTGAGAACACACATTCTCTTCTCGTGGGTGTGCAAAATATTTGTATTTGGCTCGGCTCCTCTTTCTCTTTCTCTTTCTTTCTCTCTTCATTCTTTATTTCTAAAAGCTATGGAAGATAATGATGAAAGTGATGAAGATGATAGTGTTGTTTATATCATTATGGATATGGTTTCTTTTAAGAGAGATGTTTGCAGTTTTGGGATCATGGGCTCAGCCTACTCATAGAATTTGAAGGTTCTTTTTCCCTGGTTTGTGTTTGATATTATAGCCGTGGCAGGGTCCTCCATTTTTGGTGCACTGGCCGGGAAAGAACTGATCTTTGAAGCTGCAAATAGAGGGGCTTGAAGGAAAGGTGGAAGAGGAACCACTGTGCAAAGAGAATGTACCTTCACTCATTCGAAGGGAAATAGAGAACGAGAGAAGAGGAAGATCTGAGAAGAGGAAGAGATCTTCAGAGCCTAAGCAGAAGAAGCCACGCCTTTTGGCTATGAAGAAGGAGGCAAAGGCCAAAGGCCAGAAACGCCAGAAAAGCCCGAAGGATCCCAATAGGCCTAAAAGACCACTCTCTGCTTACTTCCTGTTTATGGAAGACTTTAGAGAGACCTTCAAACAAGAGAACCCTACTGCTAAGGGTACAGTAACAGTAATGTCTGCTGCTGGAGGTACTGGATGGAGATATATGAACGAATGGAGATATATGAACAAATAGGAGAAAGCTCCTATGCAGCAAGATATAAAACACTTAAGGAAGACTATGACAGGGCTATGACCGCCTACAACCACTGAAAGAAGAGTGGAGGAGGTTCTCGGAAGCATCATGAGCACCTTGGGAGCTCTGCACGTAGCCGCAGCGACAGCCCCTTCGGTCTCTGCGAGAAAGCCAATGCTGAGTGTGGCAGCGCTGCCGATCCAGAGGATGGCACAAGGGAGGCCAAGCTTGCGGCTGAGGCTGCGCATCCAATAGAGACTGGAATCAGCGACGACGAATGAGATCTTGGGAACACATCTGGACGTTGCAGGTAGCCGCTGGGCGCGGCAGCTGTCGAGGACCATGCGCTCGATTAGCGCTGCGTGACGGCTCAGGCCGGAGATGATCTTGGTGATGTCTCACAGAGACATGCCAGGATGCGGTGCAGGGACCCCGGCAGCGTCTGGGATGGAGCGAAAGAGGACGCGGGTCTTGCAAGCCAGGCTGCTGTCCCTTACCACAGCGCCCATGGCGGACTCCGCGGTGACAAAGACCACAGTCCGCGAGCGAGCGAGCGAGAGAGAGATAGAGAGAGAGAGAGAGAGAGAGAAGAAAGAAAGAAAAAGTCGAAGGATCTAGGTCCTCACGCTTCAACTTCATCAAGTGCTACTGGAGATGATGGCATAGCGCGAGTCATTAAAGGAAAATAATTCAAAGGAGAAGAAGAGGAGGAGGAGGAGGCAGCAGCAGTAGAGACACCTTCTTCCCCCTTCCCAGATTTTCAAACCCTTATCCCCTTTCAAAGAGTGCTTCCTTCCCTCTTCCAATCTGACACACAGAGAGACAGAGAGATGGCTTTGCTGAAGCACAAGGAGCATTCATGATGGGCTACATGCAATTCGAGATGGAGAATGTCTCCATCTGTCCTGAAATCTGTCTCATCTGAAAATCAGGCGGAAGCAAGTGCATCAATAAAAGATAAATCTCGTCGCCATAGAATACTGTCCTTATCTCCAAAATGAGAGAGAAAGAGAGAGAGCGAGATGCTAGCAGAGAAAAGAAAGAATCAAGGAAAGAGGGACTGCCAAGCGGTGATGCATGGCTACTGCAAAGAAGGATAAGACAAAGAATAAAACAAATAGAAAGAAGAAGAAGAAGAAGAAATTGTAGTAGTTGTTGCGCGTCTCTTCCTCAACATCCCGTTCATCATTAGAAACCCTCCTTGGCTTGTCAGTCTGTTCCTCCACCTCTCTTACACCATCATCCACACAACTTGCCTTGCAAAATTAGAAACAAAATAAAGATAATAGTTTGTTTCATTTAAATTATTGGTTTTTAGCCCTAAGGTTACTAACCCTTTTTCTTCATACCAATTCATATGCACTACAATTAAAAGAAAAAAAAGCCTTAGAGACCCAAAGGTTTGCAATCTCACATTTCCAATAACCCATCTTCCGACTGCTTGTCTTTTCTCTTGCAATTTCCCCCAAATGTCACTTTTGCCTAGGTTCTTCTCCCCGATTTCATTGTGAATAACCTTTGCCACACCATCCCAAATAAGAAAATTAGGCTATTCCCAAACAAAGAACACCTTGAGTAGCACTATTGTCTACCCATGCCATCCCCATCCTTATCCTCCGTGGTGGCTGCCAACATCATATTTCTTCATTCTCTAAGTGACAACAATCACAACAAAAGCTAAATAACTCATCTTTTAATTTAAAAAATCCCAAAAAATAAACAAGAAAGAAACACTCAAAAGATAACTTTAAGCTTAAAAGCCTACATAATGGAGCATTCACCTTTGAAATAAAAACCCTTTTTACCAAGGGTATAACCCTTCATGAAAGCTATATCCTCACATTGAAGTAAAATAATAAATCCCTACATTGGAAGATACATGAAGATATACAACCAAGCCCTATTCCCAAATATCCTCGGAGCTAAGTGATGGAGTCTTCTTTCTTTCTCTATTGGAATGGAGGAGTTGTGCTTGTGATCCCTTGTCAATGACAGAACCCTATCCTTTGAAGACTAGTAAAGTTTTTCAGTGTGGGAGTATTTGAGGCAGGAGTTCCCTTACTCTGGTGGTCATGGCTTTGGAGTCCCATACCCTACCATGGCTAGGCCTCATCCTTATGATTAAAGTTGTTTTACTAACAATTTTGGAAGTTTTTTGTGTTAGACTGTGGTTCTTCTTTGACAAGGTTCGCGAGGACGCTTCACATTTCAGTGTGGGAGGAATATGATGACACCCAAAAGAAGCATAAAAACAAGGAACAAGAGAATCCAAGCATGCATCATATTTTCATTTTTTTGTCAAGAGAATAATACTACATTGTTACAAAATCACTAAAATACACACCTACATGAGGGGGCCACATCCACATCCACCATAATAAATAAATGGTATACACAAAAGTGTTACGTGCATGCATTGGTGAAGGGTAGGAATACTCAAAATTAAAGGCCAAAGGTCTTATAATATCAAATGTATCAAAGTCAAAGAAATAATAAAAATATGGAGAGGTGTGCTTTTTGGGTGAAAGGGTGGATTGAGGACACGAGTGGTTGCGTGTCTCTTTCTCTCCCTCTCTTTCCTGAGAACACACATTCTCTTCTCGTGGGTGTGCAAAATATTTGTATTTGGCTCGGCTCCTCTTTCTCTTTCTCTTTCTTTCTCTCTTCATTCTTTATTTCTAAAAGCTATGGAAGATAATGATGAAAGTGATGAAGATGATAGTGTTGTTTATATCATTATGGATATGGTTTCTTTTAAGAGAGATGTTTGCAGTTTTGGGATCATGGGCTCAGCCTACTCATAGAATTTGAAGGTTCTTTTTCCCTGGTTTGTGTTTGATATTATAGCCGTGGCAGGGTCCTCCAAAGATGCATACTAAGGTGGATCAGTGAGAAAATAGACTATCATAATGAGGCATAAGTAATGACAAAGAAGAACAACTGATATTATCCAAGAATAATGCAAGTACAACTAAATGAGAATGATAGATGGTGGGGATGAGTGCCTTTTATAGGTTTACAGTAGGTGGTATTGGTAGGTGGAAAAAGGTGGAAAGGGACCATGGTATTCACCAATTGTGGTTTTAATAAACCATGCATACATGACCTAGTCTAAGGCTTTATTTGCAATGTGATTCTTTGACTTGTTGTTCCTTACAGAGAGGCTATAGTGGATGTGATCGCACATTTCTCAACATTTGACGTAATGGTTCAAGGCGAAGTCCTTGCTTAAACCTTCCTTCCGTTTTCCATCTGCGTGGCTAATGAAAGCATATTTATTCATCACGACAAGCTATTTAAAAAAAACAAACATCTTAGGAATTTTTTTATGGAAATCAATAAGGTATCCAAATGAACATAGTTTGTGCAACAAATCTTTTGATTTTCATATGAAACAAGCAACTCCTCAAATATGGCACTCCATATTTGAATGGATTGGCCAATTTTCAAGGAATTAGGAGTCAAGTCCTTGTTTGATCTGTCTAAGTGAGAAACATATAAATTTTTTGTATTTTGCCTCAAACTCTTCCTTTGAAGGAATTTGAGAGAGCTGGATTTAAAGAGCCCATTTTGAGCCGTGCTTGAAGCATTTAAGGCCATTTTTCGAGCAAGAAGTGCGCGAGAAGCACCAAAGAGCAAATTTTCATGAAAAATAAAATGATGGTGGATGGCCAATTTGGAGTTTTTCTAGATGCATTTCTACATAAGGAATCCAACACAAGTTTCGATTCGTCAATGGAAGGTCATTTGACCCCCCATTTAATCCTCACAAGGTTTGGCGTTGTAACGTGTCCACTTGTATCTTCAGGACACGTCTTAGCAGTCCATCGAAAAGGGTATCTAGAAAGCTCCGCCCGGCACTCCCATGGAGTGTTCCGGGTTTGGTGATCTAGGGCTTTCCACGTCTGCCACGTAGCGGAAGTATTCCGGCCGTTCCCACTTAGGATCAACCTGAATTAGGGTTTTCCTTATTAGTCATTTCCTAACGGCAACTAGTATCAGACCCAAGCGAACTACTTTACGCAGAAATGCCAGGTCCGAAGCCGATTCACGCTGCACTTGGTTCAAGGAGAATGGGAAACGAGAGGGATGCAAAGCTCAATCTCTCTGCCATAAGGCATAGTCCCATTCCGTTCCCCTAAAACAAAAGGAGGGGAGAAATCCAAGCATCAAAGTATCAAACTCACGTGCCTGAAAGCATAGTATCTATTGATACTTATCAAGTGTTTGTCAAAGAGAGGAACTGGGAGAGAGAAAGAGGAGAGAGAAGACTGCAGAGAAGAAGAAGAAGAAGAACAGAAGAGAGAGAAAGACACTTACGAGGAGAGAGAAAGACTAGAAATAGAGAGAGAAATACTAGAAGAGAGGGAAGGAAGACATGGAAGCTTGGAGAGCAAGGTGAAGGAGAAAGAAGACTTGTATATTTATCAGATGGTGAAAATTTAAGTCTCTCTCACCTTATATACCAGCCAATATAACTAGTATTTCTCCGTTATTAAATCTCCCTCTCTTACATTCCATCCCCACCCGAAGGTTTTTGCCCTCAAAAACAATTTGGGCACGTGTGGTAAGTGGGAGGGGCCGATCAAAGTACTACTCTGCGGCATTATTACCATGGCTTTATGAATCCCATGTGAGTTACACAATTTCATGCGATTTACCTAATTGGTCTAATTGTCTTATGATTAGAGGTGATCTTTGCCATAGAGATGCAAATATTTTGCCTAAAAGATATAAATAACTGCAAGATATATGAGATGCATCATTCCATGTGAATATGCAAATTCAAGACCATAGACCTTTTTGCCTTTATGCAGCTGTAGGATCTATAGTGATATTTCTTTTCCTTGCCCTATGCGATATTGATCGACATTCAGAGCTATTCTTATAAACCCTACATTTTATGCATTGAATTCAAGCTTTAATATGAAGATGCATCCTTTCCCAAATTCAAACTTTGATAAAAGAACTCCATGCATGGGTGTATCATTCTTTCATGATTAGATGCCATGAATCCATCATAGATTTAATCCTTCCTTTAGCACTTAACCAATCTAGAGTGTAACTATCATCACATGTGATTTTCAAAGTACATAAATCCTTTCCATGCATTGCAACTATTCGGACATCATTTAATGGCCACCTATGATTATCTTATACACGAGTCACAACCAGGAATTTATTACGTAAGTGCATTATGTGTTTATGCCCTATCCTTTGCGTGATGCAACAAGGAGGCCTTTGAACAATTTTAACTTATAACTTATGTATCATACGTTCCAAAATGTGACTACCCTTGACCATGGGAGTGCAAGAAAATGCAAGTAATCATCATGCATCGAACTTTGTAAATCGAACAAGTATATAAATTCTCCAATGCATTTATGTTTCCCTACGTGAATTAAAGCATGCTTGAAGCTCCTTGAAGCAGAGTTCATTTATCCTGTGGCTAATAGTGAATGGGTTTTGTCCATTATGGTCGTACCTAAGAAGAATGGAAAACTTCAAATATGTGTGTACTTTCGAAAGCTGAACTCCAAGATGAAGAATGATCATTTCCCTATCCCTTTCATAGACCAACTGTTGCAACGGATACAACCAAGTCCAAATCACAAAAAAGAGGACCAATCCAAAACAACATTCACAACAGAATGGGGAATCTATGCTTACAGAATGATGCTGTTTAGGCTCTATAATGCTCATGCCACCCTTCAATGAGTGATGATGGATGCCTTCCAGAACCATCTACATGATTTCATTAAGGTGCATCTTGATGGATTCTGTATCTATAGTCTAATCCATGAGCATTGGAGACACCTAGAGCAATGTTTTGACAGATGCCGAGAGTATGGAATCTCTCTCAACCCCAAAAAATGTGTCTTTGGCATCTCATCAAGAGTTCTTCTAGGCCATATTGTTTTTGCACAAGGGATTGCCACAGGCTCGGCGAATATTGAGAAGATTGCAACACTAACAACACCAACAAACCTCAAGCAATTGAGAGGATTTCTTGGCCATGTGGGCTACTACAGAAGATTTATTGCACATTTTGCAACCTAGGCAACCCCTCTGCACAAGCTCCTAAGGAAAGATGCGGATTTACTTTGGACTAATGACTATGAAGAAGCCTTCAATACCTTAAAATAGTGCCTCAATAGAGCACCCATCTTATAGCCTCTTAACTGGACAAAGGAGTACCATGTTCACACAGATGCATCGATCGAAGGGCTAGGCATTATCTTATGCCAGAAGGGCTCTTCCAAGTTGGATTAACCAATATATTATGCAAGATGAAAGGTCACTGATAGAGAATGGAACTACAGAGTGACAGAGCTTGAGTGCTTAGCAATGGTGTTTGCATTGGAGAAGTTTCGACACTATCTATTGTCAATGCATTTCAAGTTCTATGTGGACCATGAAGCACTGTCCTTCCTGATGAACAAAGCAGATGTCAAAGGACGAACGATGTGATGGTTGCTCCTATTTCAGGAGTTTGATTTTGAAGTAGTCACTAAGCCTGGGGCCGTTCCCATGTCCTAGCCGATCATTTTCTACGGATCCCTCAAACTTTCGAAGAGGAACATGATAATCCAAACCTCCCTGATGCTTCCTTATTCTTGGTTGAGACTGTAACTCCATGGTACGCAGACATAGCCAACCTTCTGGAGACTCAACAGTATCCCCCTGGCATCTCGAACCGTGAGAAAAAGAAGCTTCTGTTAGAATCAATGCCCTACACCTTGCTAGGTGGTGCACTGTACAAGAAAGGCAAAGATGAAGTGTTGCGAAGATGTGTTGCAGGAGGTGAAATCGACATAGTATTGAAAGCATGCCATGACGAACCATGAGGTGGACACTTCGTAGGAGAAACGACAACTAGAAAGGCTCTGGTCGCAAGATATTGGTGGCCGACCCTCCATAAGGATGCCTATGACTACTGTAAGAGATGCGATGCTTGTCAACGAATGGGGAAACCCACCAAGACCAGTGCCATGCCACTGTAACCTATCCTTCCCCTAAAGCCATTCGAGAAGTGAGGGATTGATTTCGTGGGTCCCATTGATCCGCCCACCAGATGGAAGTAGAACATATACATCCTAGTATATACGGATTATGTCACAAAGTGGTGTGAAGCTAAAGCTCTGAAGTGGGATGATCGTAACAACATAACCCTATTCATGTATGAAAACATCATCACCCATTTTGGTAGTCCCCTAGAGCTCGTAAGTGTCCGAGGTACTCATTTCCTTAACAAGATCATGAAGGAGTTGATAGAACTGTATAAGATCTGCCATCACAAGTACACTCCCAGACACCTTCCAGACACCTTTCAGACAAGTGGACGATGCAAGGCTGCTTGTGTCTTGTTCTGCTAGCCCCTCCCAAATACCTTCCAGACACCTTCCAGACATCATGAGGCGGTCTCGTTCTGCTAGCCCCTCCCAGACACCTTCCATCCTTACTATGTTCTCCTCTCGTCTGATCAAGCAGTGGTGATGAGGATGGTCTTCCTACATGGTAATTCTACCATTCTCTTTATTAAAAGAAAAAAATCTGCTATGGAAGAAAAGGAAGCAATTTCCTGTCATAGTAGGCCTCGTTCCAAGACAAGGCGGTAAACACCCTTACACGAGAAGCTAGGTATGGAAAAGGTGGCAACGCCCCGCATCCAGAACAGTTGAATCACTAGCTGAACCTTTTCAGACGCAACTTTCTAGAGCCACCTCCCTTGGTGCACTGGATCAGCAGTCTCATTCGAAGGATTGATTCCCTACAATAGACTACCTTTTCCAAAGACGACATGCTCTACAGATAAAATCAAGTTTCGATCTATTGGCTACCTCCCTGGGTATGCCTCTTCATCAACAGACAAAGTGATCTTCATCGAAAACCCCCTAAGGGATGTGAGCTTTCATCCCAACCGGATTGGGATGCGAGTGTGGTCTGCCCTCTATATCTATCAATGAGCGTGAGACAGAGGGTGGGGTGAGTGACCAGTCCTTTCTCTTCAATTCAAATGAGAGGTGCGATGTGTCATTGGTGTGTTTCATGTACAGGATGGGCCTCTCAATGCACAAAGCACGATCTATTCCTATGCACTGCACTATAAGGCTCCCTGGCCTTCCTTCTTGCACCGTATGCCGGCACAGGGAGGGATACACAATTGCACCATCAAATGTGCACAAGGCATACAACCTTTCACACTTCCCGCCTCATGCAAAAGATCATGGAAGAGATGCATTCTTGCCCCACGGCTGGTCACTTGGGTGTTTTCAAAACATATGACATGATTTCCAAGAGCTTTCATTTGGAAAGGCCTATGGAGGGATGCCAAGGGCTTTGTGACCAAATGTGTTCCATGCCAATAGAACAAGGATAGTATACTCAGGCCCGCTGGCCTCTTGTAGCCTCTCCCTATCCCTGAAGGGAAACAGACTCACATCACAATGGACTTTATCACTGGCCTTCCTGCGACTAGGAAAGGGTGGAATAGTATTTATGTGGTAGTTGATTGCCTCACCAAAGCTGCCCACTTTATCCCCACTAAGACCCAATACACTACCTCTTAGATGGCCACTCAATTTATGGAAAGTGCCTTCAAGTTGCATGACTTGCCACAAGTCATAGTACATGATCGAGATGCAAAGTTTATGAGCAACTTCTGAAAAATAGTTTTCACCTCCATGGGGACCAAGCATCCACTGCATACCACCCTCAGGCTGATGGCCAGACTGAAAGAGTGAACACATGTCTTGAGATATATTTGAGGCACTTTTGCCATGGTGTATAACACAGTTGGGATATGTGGTTCCACTTGGCTGAGTTTGCATATAATAACTCCACACACTCTAGCATTGGAGTTTCCCCTTTTGAGGCCTTATATGGGTATAAGGTTCCCCTCCTCCCCCACAGTATTATTTAAAAATAAGATCAATCCTCAAAGTTAGGTTAAGTTGGATCGCATGTAAGCCTTACTTTAGTAATGTAAAATGAACCTTTAGAAGGCCCAAACACACATGAAACCCTATGCTGATGAGAAACAAAGGAATTTAGAATTCCAAGAAGGAGAATTGGTTCTTTTGGAGGTGCCTAAGTCCCGCTACTCGACTCTCAAAGAGGGCAACAATAACAAGTTGACCCACCACTTCTATGGCCCATACCGGATCCTGAAGAGAGTTGGTGACTTGGCCTACCGCTTAAAACTCCCCCCTACCACCAAAATCCACAATGTGTTTCATGTCAACCAGTTGAAACCCTTCATGGGCTCCTTAGTGGACTATGTGAAAAACTTCCCCCCATAGATGAAGAAGGCATAACTTAGTATATTCCTGAAGCAATCATCAGGCAACGAGATAAGCACTTATGGTCTCGATCCATTAAAGAATACCTCATCAAATGGCAAGGCCTACCCCTAGAAGAAGCCTTCCTGGCACCCATCAACCATTGTCAATGAATTCCCTTACTTCCATGAGGCCCCACGGTTGGAAGACTAGCCGGTCATGCCCCATTTGAGGACCCTCTACATGTAGATTGTGCACTATTTTAGAAAAAAATTTACTTACTAAAATCTCAAGCATGTGCATCCTACATAGGTTGAAAGTACTCATCATAAGCTCCGTTTCTACATATGGTACACCCTATTTGGAGCACCCTATCAAAAGTTATGACATGTTTACTTCAGTAGGCTGCGGTCCTAGACAGCACACTATCCCTACTCTCTACCCACCCAATTTTCATTTTTGAAAGGGCTCAGAGTAGTACTCTGCAACCCTCCATTATCCTACCCATCACTCCCCTCTAATTCTCCTTGTTTTTTAGGGAAAAACCTTCAAGGTGGGGATGGATTGTAACAAGCGAGACACACACCGACTAGGGTTTAGACACCCACTCACACTGACCGGGGTATATAATCTCTCCTCTTCTAGTCTTCTTTCCTCTTCTTCTTGCTCTCTTTCTCTCTCTTCAACTCTCCCCCTCTCTCCTCTCAGCTTCATTCATTACAGAGATGATGCTATGCCTAAAGTTGAAAAATCCATTGGTTTCTAGAGACCCTTTCACATAAAGGGGAGGCTCTCACAGCATCACAAAATTCTTTAAAAGCTGATCCCGAGCTATGGTCTTGGTCTTGAAAGGAAAATCTATGTTTTATGTTGTGTAACTAGATCCATGGGTCTAGAAAATCCATGTAATGGGTGTTTCTTATATGGGATGTATTCACCTTTTCAAATATAGAAACTTTTACTCACATGAGAGTCCCTCCAAATCTCCCTAGAGGTGTAATTGATATCATTTCTTGTCTTGAGCTAGTCTAAAATATGTCCCTTGTATATTTTATTGTATCTACTACTCAAGGTCATTACCTTGTATCTTATCTTGGCTCTTGCACCCATGATTTAGGCCATGATTATTTATGGTTGTTGTGCATGGTTCCCAAAGAGGAGTTTTCCCTAGACTAGTAGGTGGCTCTTGTATAGGGTTGTAAAAGTGTACAAGATTGCACACTTTAGTGTTTATGTGTGTATCAATGGAAGAATAAGGAAATTGTACTGAGGGTCTCATGATCCTTTGTGCAAATTCTCGAGTTTCTATTATATTATGAGCTTTGGTTTTTGGGGTTTTTTGTTTCCTTATGTGGGTGGGTGGCTGTAAATGTTTAGTTGTTCATCTCTATCAACTTCTAACAACATTTCAAATATTGATATGATGTTTGGATATTCAACTTGGATTATCATGAAAAAACTTGACGTAGAGTAGCGTGGCATTGTGTTTTTATTTGAATTGTATAGAAGGGGTTATAAAAATGAACCTCATCTCAAAATTTAGATTTACAAAAGGAATATAAATACTACCTTCAAAATTCAAAAAAGGGGTATATAAAATGGTGCAAGTTTTTTAAAAAGGGGTTTTAAAAATACCATTTGAACGCACATTATAAAAAGGGTTAGGTGGACTCCTCGGGATACATAGGAGATGACACTCAGCATGAATAGCCCATACAAGAGTTGTTCCATTCGTTATGCCTAATGGTAAGAATAAGAAATTGTATGATGTTTTGCATGTTTCATCAATCACAAAAAAGTTGTTATCTTTTGGCCAGATGGCTAAACAAAATCTACAAGTATGGTTTAACAAAGATGGCTATTTTATAGTGGAATATGGCAGAGGTTACAAGCTTATTGCAACAAAGGGAAAAAGACATGGGAGAATGTTTACCTTGGATGCGAATATTCTTGAGCTAAAAGCTACAATGTTTGCTCATGATGATGCAAGTATCAGACATAGATAATTGGCACAAGTGCATTGGACATATAAATGTACAAAGGCTAAAAAATATGCATTGGACACATAAATTTATGAAGGTTGAAAAATATCTAGCAAGCAAAAGGATATTGTTTCAGGATTGCCAAAGTTCAAATATGCTAATTTGGGGCACGTATGTTCAACTTGTCAATTTGACAAACAAGCATGGTTTCTATTTGTTTGACATACACAGAAAAATAGTAGAAATTTATAGCTTATTCAGTCAGATGCACGGGGACCTGATCGTAATGTATTTCTTGGAGGGTCTAAGTATTATGTGACCTTTGTGGATGATTTCAGCAGGTATACTTGGGTATATATTCAGAAACATAAAGATGAGGTTCTTGATAACTTCATGGATTTTAAACGACATGGAGAGAAAAATTTCAACTGTTATGTCTCATGCCTATGGTCTAATGGTGGAGGTGAATATGTGTCAAAGGAGTTTGACATGTACTTGACTAAGTATGGGATCAAAAGATAGTTGATATGCAGCTATACTCCTTAGCAAAATGGAGTAGTTGAAAGGAAAAATATGGCCATTATGGAAGCAACTAGGGCAATGTTAAATGAGAAAGATATGCCACTTTCTTACTAGACTAAAGCAGTTCCTACTATTGATTATATCATGAATCAAACACCCACAACTCGCATACATGAGAAGACACCATATGAGTAGCATTATGGTCACTAGGGGAGATTTGGGCCTTTTAGTTTTTTAGAGAGAAAGCCTCTCAACCAATAAGATGAGAGCTACCGTTATGGTGAAATAGGGCTTTTTTAAATTTGAAGTCTTTTATCTCGTTTTTATAGATTTTTGAAAAAAAAATTAGGTATTTTTGGAGCATAAATTCGTGGAGGCATAAGAAATAAGAGGTATTGGCATAATTAAAGATAGTAGATGGAGACATTTCTTGTTAGTCCCACACAACCTTACAATATCTCGATTATTTTCTTGAAATTCTTGAATAATACATCCAAAGGTTTTCTCTCTAGTGTAGTATCCCTCCCTTTTTTTCCAAGAACTCAAATAGTTTAGCAAAGTACCTGCTATCCCTTCATTTTTGCACAAGATTTTCTATACTATTTCCTCTTTTCACTCAACATCTTCTACTACTTCATCTTCTATGTCAATGAAGCCTCCAATCCTCAGCATCTCTCCTCTTCTATCAAAGCAGTCACACTCTATAACAATTTTGATCTTGACAACAATAGGTGGATTCCTACTAACATCTCTATTGGTAGTTGGTTTATGTTGCAAATAAGAGAAGATGTCATGAAAATGAATTCATTGACACCTACAAGGGGCGAGTCAAACATTTCACGGGTTGAATGATTAGGAAAAAAAAATCAAGGAGATGCTTATACAACATGCATATATGCACTTAGAACTGTGTTTGCAGAACTCGCCTATTCACATGCCACATCGTAGACCAAACTGTAAGTTCAAAAAATTTCAATAGGCTTGAAATTGAATTTTTATGTTTCAGGAATTTACTAAAGTTTGTTTAGGGTTGTACATATATATCCATCAAACCTTGAAGACTCACAACTTATTGAAAGTATACTTGGAATCTTTGATACTAGTCATGGCTCTATTAGTGAGTAGTTGTACAACACAACCTCTATAATAGTTCATTGGCCAAGGATGGAGTTTTTTTGAATGACAAATTGTATAATGCACCATTAAGCATAACAAAATTGGATCTCTCAGCCCTCTTCCACTCCCAGCTTTGGATAGTGTAGAGTGGCCAATCCTGGAAGCAGAAACATGTGAATCTTATATAGTAAAGATTTATACATATATTCAAATATATTTATGGCCTAATTAGCTAGCAAACAAGTGAATATCACAATCTTCATGCCATTACATGTTTTTGTGGATATTTTAATGATGATAATGTTCAAAAAACAATATCAATGTTAATATGTAAATTAGAGAAATGTATGGACTTCCTTGGTTAAAGCTGTGATATAAAAGAAGTGTGTGGGATTATGTCCAAAGTGGAACGGAAATCTATTGTTTGCAAATATATGATTCCATCACAAAATTTTATTTTGAATTTATATTACATGAGATGGTATTATGTGAATGGAAAGATCGTGACAATTGATTAAGACTTGCAAGATAATGCTGATAATCCTATGACAATGTTAGAGGTTTGGTTGGAGGATGAGCTCTTAAATTATACTCAACGTAAGGGCAAATATCTCTTTACATCAAGTGCAAACGGACCTAACGAATGAGGATCTAAATATCCCTACTACTTATTTGTTCAAGTGTAGTGGTTACAAGGTAAATAGAATATATAATCCAAAAGTGTAGTACATCGTCTAATATACATTTTTCTTGTTTGTAAATAATGTGAATCACAGTGAACCTTATGTGCAGGTGCCCCATAGAAAAGAGAGAAATACTCTATGTGAGGATATTCACACTATATAAGTTTTCCTCTTTCCTCAATCTATCCAATAATACAAATGGAAATATAGATGTAAAATTGTAAGAAGGATGAAAAGTGATACAATCTTTTCATCCTCTATATATCTAAAGTGTCCAAATAGCCAATGTCACAGTCGAGTGCAGTATCATAGAAATGAGACTAAGTATAATCTTGTTAATGCTATGCGGGGTTACATTAACAAAAAGTAAACTTACATCACCCATTTTCTGCCCAAGTAGATGTTCCAAAAGCATTTTTGCATTATAGCAAACTCTCACTCCGTAGCTATGACCATCATCCTGCTCTCTCGCACTCTGCAAAGAATAATTCTTGTTTTGTCCAACATTTTGTTGTCTTGAATCACTGCCTCAAATCCCTTTACTAACTTTTCCAAAGAACTGTTTTGGTAAAGGAAAACACAGTTAGTGCTTTTCTTTCTCCCCCTCTCCCTCTCCCTCTCCTTCTCATGGAACTTATTGCTTCACATTGTCATGGTATCCTTCAGTTGAGTTGGCTAGAAAGCATGTATGCGTGGGAATATCATAAACAATTAGGCTCCAATGAGATCTACAAGGCAAGGAAGATAATAAAGTTTGGCTTTTAAAAAATATTTGAGATAACTTAAAAGAAACATACCTAAAAGGATTTACCTTTCATGGTGTGCCATAATTAGATTTTGTGCGAGATCCAAATTGCAATCTTGGTACCATGGGCACATGTCCAGATACGATGTTCTCTCCTGGGTCAAAACTATCGATAGGAGAGAATCTATGACAAAAACCTTCTCTTGAACATCAAAGGAAAGATTTACAAGAATTAAGCTGCAAAAGCAAATAAATATTAAGATCTAGGCAATCCTCCTCTTGAGCTATTCCAAGTGCATGGTTCTTGTAGGATCTTGGTCTCATGGTGATACATCCGGTCTTTGCCTGCTGGTATGCCCCCTTTGGAGCACTCTTTCCTTGCTAAGACTACCTTTTGAAACAAACTTCATGAAAGAGAACCTTTGAAAACTTTTGACTTTTGTTACTTGTTTATATTGAAAGTAACATCTACATCTTGAAGAGGGTAAGTTGATAGATGGATAATGAGAGTTGGAGTAGTCAATTGTGACAATATTAAGGATAGTAGACTAAAGCTAAGACAAAGCACATGGATGAGATAAGCTAATATGTGAACATGCTTATAAGAGTGAAAGAGGTGAAGTATTTAAGGCTATATTAGGAGTGTTATGAAATGAAGTAAAATATTGGTGGAACGATAAATAGAATTCTAAAACAATGCATGAGACATGGCAGTCAATATCAGTGACATGAGAGGTAATTGGAGTTGCGAGGTTGATGGCAATGTGTTGGCAACGTTCCATGCATCACTAGTGATGTTGGCTAGGTGATTAGGGAGATGCTAATATGGTCGGTGATGCTAGCTGATTATGGGCGAAGGATGAGGTGGTGATGTTGGAGGTGGGCATGGCAGGGTGTCAGAGTTGATGCTCCGTCGTTTGGAGAACGAGAGTTGTCCGCTGACTCTGGCATGTTGATACTTCTTGTGCAATTTTTTGGCTTTGGTACTGCACATCCACAATGGCATGTGTGGATAATGGCGCGTAAGGAATATGGCCAGTGCCCGGTAGGATCACCAATTAGTGGTTGTTGGGACGAACACTGGTCGGTGATGCAGATGACGGGGTATGAAGCCATTGGGATGATGGTACTAACGGGGCCAATAAGGTGCTACTGATGGGTTGGTGAGGCCGAAGAAGAAGCATGAAGATGACGTTGAGGTCGCCCTCACAATCTGCAACCGAAGATTCACAAAGATCGATGATTGCATGATCGCCATGTGGTTGCTGGGCCTTGCGGCCCAGCCTTATCTCCCTGATGACCCTCAAACCAATACACCAAAACAGAAAGAGAAAGAGAAAAAGATTCGAGAGAGAATAAAGAAGAAACTTCATTTTGAGAATGAGAGAGAGAATGGACATGATAGAGATGATGCAATTGTCTTTCATTCATGAGCATAACCTCTTCCCTTCCTTACATTTTTATAGCCCATATTTTTGACCCCTAGCACCACATAAAGGTGCATTTACACTCATTAATGTGGTGTCCCTTTTAGCCCCTAACATTGTTGGCACCGCTTACGATGAGCTCTAGTCTACAAGGGGGTCATCCTCTTCCCAGAATTGGATCCCTACAGTGAGCTTAGGCCAGGGACCGATGCATCATCCTGCACATTTTGTCCAAAGGATGCTCCTTGCTATGCAATGTGTGGGTCTTTGGACAATACTACCCTCATAGTCTACTTTGTTCTAGCCATGTCTACAAAAGAGTACAGACATAGTATTAGAATTCCTAATGAGGAAAGGGAACAAAACTAGGGAAATGGGATAAAAGAGACTGAACCTACACAATGCAAGGGAGGAGGATTGCAAAATTAGGAGCTCCCCCCCCCCCCTCGTATTATGCAAGGTGGGAACTGTATAACATTAGGGGGGGTTCCAAAATTAGGAGGCCCCCCTCGTGTTGTGTGGTCCTAAAATTAGGAGACCACAAAATGCGAGGGGGGTGTCCTAAAATTAGGAGTCCCCCCCTCACATTGTGTAGGGTTGGATGAAACCGCACAAAGAAAGGGTAGGGGGCACAACATTAGGAGGGTCCCATCCTCGCGTTGTGTGGATCCTAGCCACTGGGGGAAACTACACAATGGGAGGGTAAGGATCACAACATAGGAGACCTCCCCCTCATGTTTTGTGGCTCCCGAGTGGCAAGGTGGGGGAGGACCACACAACAGGAGGACGAGGGGTCACAAGATTGGGAGGGTCCCCCCTCGTGTTATGTGGCTCCTATCAAGGGGATGGCATAACTCTTGACGGGAACCATACAATGTGAGGGAGGTGTGTTGATATTTTTCCACAACTCCCCTTGCATTGTGCAAGACCTTGGTAGGCACAACGTAAGGGGAGGGTGATCTTTTAGCTTGTTATGGCCATATTGCATTATGCGAGCTTTGCAAGGGGGGAGAGACTCACCATCGTAGATGAGCACCGAGAGCTATGGAGGTTCGAGAGGCTTGCAATGTGCAAAGTGAAAAATCAACCAACTGTCAAATTTTGTGTTATATATGACACTTACATGTGTTGACATCACTCGATGCTATATTAGCAAGAACGTGCATCCACACATGTGTGAATTAAAGATGCATGCCATGTGTTCCCCATTGTGGTTCCTTTGCATGTGAAGAAATGAGTGAGGCGCCGCATGTTCACTATTGAGTCTTCTTGCACGTATTGCAATGAATGTGCACGTAATCACCATGTGTACAATACTCGAGGCTATAAAGAGCTGAGCTAGGAGAAAGCAGATTCGTACCCCTATTTTTGCATTCACTCACACTCTCTCTATCGCTCTACTCTCTCTCTCTCTCTCCTACCCTCCCCCTAGCCCATGTTGCATTTTCACTCTCTATCCTAAGGTGTGGCCCTTGTTGCACTCTCTTTTGGACTTATATTGTTTTGATATAGTAGCTTACACCCCCTCCCCCTCCCCTAGGCGTTGGAACTACACAATGCATGCGAGGAGGGGGGTTTCAAAATCTCAAGCCCCCCCTCGCATTGTGCAATCCCTCCTCCCAAAACTACCACGAAAGACTAGCACAACGTGAGGGGAGGGCCTCGAGATTTTGAAACCCCCTCATTGTTGGGACCTAAAACGGTCCTGACGACACTAGCTATAGGCACTAGCCTGGGGCTCCTAACACTCACAAGACAACCCCACACGACCTCGCAACCAAGACCATCCCAGAGACACACTGCCCTAATTGCTAATGTAAATATTGCATTTGTAGTGGAACGTAGTCCAACAATTGCCCTTCCTTACTCCTCAGAGGGAGATTCCACACATCTCGGTGTAGTACACCAACATGATACAAACATAAAGGAGGCACCCCTCTAACTAAATGTCATGACCCCACTGCAACTCTCCTACACCTCGGGGATTGGCCCCAAGATGCACTACTCTAACATAAAGCACATACGAACATACTCCGCTCTTGTTTTAAAATGATCCAAGAGATAAAATTTTCTCACTTGACAATTTCCCAAAGAACCCAATGCCTAAACCTACAGTAGCTTAGGTGCCTCATAACTCAGCGTGGGTCATGTATATTAGAAACCAATTCCAATGCATCCAGGAGTTACCATGTGATATGCACAATGCAATTGTGGATGACACACCTCATGCTCAAGCATTTTATGATGAAAAACCAGCAATGTGAGGTGCAAAGGCAATCCTTTGATTATTTCCAAGCTACTTGTAATTGTAACGTTGCTAGAGACTAGCACCGAGTTTCCTCGTGCTACTAGACTCTCTTAAATTAAAATGGCAATTGGCATGTATGCTATGCATAATCAAATAAATCAGGATCTAAAACATTTTCTATGACTACCCCCTCTTTCCTCCTACCATTTAGGTTTTGCATTTGTTGGTTAGATATAGCATTCATTTTTGTGTACTTTTTCATGTAATAATAAATAAAAACCATACACTAACATAGAAACAAGACTGAACTGAGGCTATCTCTAATGTTTTAGCCTTTTTATATGTTCACAAACATGAAGTATATTTTTTCCTAATTTTTAAGATGCAAAAATCTTTTTTTTTTATTTTTCTACTATTTTTTCTCATTTATTTGTTCATAGAAACGTGGTATTTTCTGATTTATGTTTCTTGATTGATCATATTGACTTAAAAATGGTTCTTATTAGTTTTTTATTCCATATATGAACTTCATCTCCCAATGCGAAATGAAAGAAACCCTCATTTTCCCTCTTAAAAGACACATTTCGGATTTTAAATGATTTATTACGACCATGTGTGACTATGGGTTCTACATTTTATCATGTGCAACCCTCAAACATACTTTAAACATGATTCATATAAATTTTCTTTCCATGCACACATTGTTTAAGTCATTAACCATCAAACCAATAGAATATTCTTTGTAAAAGATGAGCATGCCGCTTATTTGCGTGTTATTTTAAATAGTTTCAGGGTAGCCAATGAACCCATCATCAATTCCCCAATAGTGTTAGACATTGCCTCTCAACATCCTTTTGATCTTGTAGCAATCCAGTCCATGTTGGAATAAGCATCCTTCATCCCCTCCTCTTCATGATTCTCTACATGATGTGATCAGCCTCTTAGAGGAGAGAGGAGGAGAGAGAAAGACTGAGTTTTTATCTCTTCATCTGGGCAGCCATTTCATAAACGGAGACCAGCGATTAGAGGTGGAAAATTGATGAAGACCATGCCTGAGATCTGTTGTGGGGTTCTTCTTTGTCCCACAATGTCCCCCTTCCAAGAATCGTCGCCATATGGGGGGGCCGGGGGGAGGGGGAGCAACATCTCGCCACACCATTTGAAAAAATATCCCCGCCCCTCCCCACAAAATGAAAAATTTAGGGGGCCTTTGGCTTCCCCAAAGGTCCCATGCCCAATGTTCTTTAAAATCTTTGGCCATTTTGACTTGGCGGTGTCTAGCCTCCTGCATTTCGACCTCCCGACCTCCAAATCGAGTTGTCTACGCGACTTAGGGTCCCACACTACTGGCCACTTGCACTAGTCTGACCAGGCACATGGAAAAATTATGAAAAATATACAATTGCTCTTCGAGACCACTTTCAAATTCCGTCTTTCACGGCTTGTAAAAGTTGGCAAATCCATCTCTGCTGCTTTCAATGAGGTTCAATTTCTGCCTTAGAGTAAAATATTTTGGCACATTTTTGACACTTTTCACGATCTAAAATCCATCTCTCATTGGCAACCACGGGATAGGGAGACTCAGCCCTCGTCAAATCCCATGAATTCATCTACACAAACATAATCATAAAGAGCATCAAGCTGATATAAACAATGTAATCAATAAAGCACAAGAACAACTCTCACCCTACCCCCTGACATAATCAAGGCATGAAAATCCACAAGGGATAGGTCCAACATAATCTGATAGAAATCGAGAGCGAGTCGCTAACCAACTACTCTAACACACACTTGCCAAAAACCCTATCAAAGAGGTTATCCTAGTGGTGGTCTGAACTACCTACCTAACTTAGGACAAGTGGACCAGTACCTCCTACTAGGCAATGACTCCTATAGCTTGGTCATCATATTTTTCTCTTAAAAAGAAAAAAACACATTTTCCTCCCAAGGTTTCCATACTTGGGCATGTAAAAAGGAGGGAGCTGAGTGTAGAGTGACCCAAGAAGAACAGGGCATCGGCCTCAATTCCTGACTCGGTACCCATGAACCTACCAAGCCCTCGCGAGGCGACACTTAATCCTTTGTTAATGCTCACTTTTATTTTTGCCCCAACCTTCCTTTATTTTTTTTTGGCTAGTTGCTACCCCTAGGAACACAAGGCATCATCCCTAGGAATCTAACAGGCCTCCATAAGGCAATAATAAATTGCTTGTATGAATTTTCTTCCTTTTTCTTTTCCCTTTCTTATTCAGAGGTTAGAACCCCTTTTTACACACCTCTGTTTTGATTTTATTTCTTTAAATATATTCAAAACTTGCTTATTTTTTATATTCTGGCAGGCTTATCTAATTGCCTCACACTAGAGCAAGGACTCCTAGGACAGTTGCCTAGCAAGTAGGAAGGACAGGGTCACAAGGACTACCCTCTATCAAAGGTCTTTATCACCTAACAATATCCTTTGATAGGAGGCAACGACTACTCAAACCTCCCTCAAATAGACCTACTAACCTAAACCTGGGACTTCATGCCTTGATTGCCGGTCCCCAAGAATAAAAAAATTCCCACAAGTACAGAACACATGTAGCATAAAAACAAGGTACTTGTAAAAGGAAAGAGATCACTTGGATTGGGCCACAAGAAGCTTCGGCGTAGCAAAGGCTCCCCCCAGGTTTTGCTAAATCTGTCTAGCGCACAAGACTAAAACATAAAACTATTAACCGCACCTGCAGTAGATAGATACATGGCACTCTTGGCCTAAAGAAATAGAACATTTTAATCAACCAAATACATGGTTTTCTTGGCATATACATTACATCTTATTTGGCTAGCTAATGTGAACTAAAGATGTCATGAGATGTAAGGGCTAGCCCCATCTCTTATGCCGTGCAGCTCAAGGCTTGATGTTGGGATTTTCTGGATCCACTAACCCAAGCCTTTCTACTGATATCTTAGCAATAGTGCCCATCCCTTCTTGGGTACTATGAGCTGAATGAGTGAGCTCCTTGGGCTTATATATCTCATTTCCTTGGTTATTATTCAAATGGATCAGTCGTCCTAACTTTCCTAAAGCTCCCTCCTTAACTCAAATGCTAGTCCATCCTATATGTTATGCATAGATAAATAGATCAGAATTTGAATCATTTTTAGCAACTAACCACTCTTAAAAACCCTCTTCCCTCCTACCATTTATATTCTGCATTCGTTGGGTAGGTGTAACATTCATTTTTATGTAAAAATCGATAAAAACATACTCTAACATAGAAATAAGGTTTGATTGAGGCTTAATCATCATGCTCCAGTCTTCCTATACATCCACGAACATAAAATGTATATTTTCCTATTTTTTAGGTGCAAAAACTAAAATTTCCCTTATTTTTCTTAAATTTTTCCATTTATTTGTCTAAAAAATATAATATTTTAGAATTATTTTTTAAAAAATCAAGTATACTTAGCATTATTTCCATATTCATTTTCATCTCATATAAATCCAAAAAGCCCAAAAAAAAACACCAAATTCTATTATTTCCATGAAAAGTGCAACTTGTGGGTTTTGCGTGTTTAAGAGAAAGTTATTATACTACTGAATTTTTTGATTTTTCCTTAGCATTTTTGAGAAAACACAGCATGGGAAACCAATACCAATCATCCTCAAGAAATTTCTTCAACCATTTATCATAAAACAAAAGAAAAGATTACTTACGCATAGAATCCGCGATTTTGAGGCTCGTATCTCATAGATGGGAGGCCGCTGATGCTTGTTCTTTGCTGCTAATGCACTCTCTTAGCCCGATCTACATCCTCCATCACTCCAAAATCATCATTTGATCTGCATCTTTCAACACACTCCACCCCCTTCTCTCATGAATCGATCCATATGAATGAACAGTAAGGAGAGAGAGAAGAGAGGAGAGAGAAATACTAGATTTTCAGAATTTCCTTCCCTTCATCATATTTCATAAGATTATAGCCAAAATCTTGCTCTTCTTCCATACATCAGAGATCCATCATCATCTCTCTTGATTGTTGAGGCATGGAAAGGCACAAAAATCCCGAAATTTAGGGCGCAAATTAAAAAATGCCCCCCACCTGCTCAACATGAAATTTGCATGATTTTTTAAAGTTTCATTTGAGTTTCATTTCATTTATAAATTATCTAGCTCAAAACTTCCATGTTCACATTGCGAACCAAGTGGTTTTGACCACTTTGGAGGGGCAAACAGACTTGGAATTGCGATCCAACTAGCTGGATGGCTTTGTGACATCGAAATCTATAAACTTGTGCCTCGTCACACACTTTCCAACTCTTGAATCACATAGTTTATTTAGAACGCCTGTAACGTGTCCACTTGTATTTTCAGGACACGTCTTAGCAGTCCATCGGAAAGGATGTCTAGAAAACTCCGCCCGGCACTCCCATGGAATGTTACGGGGTTTGTGATCTAGGGCTTTCCGCGTCTGCCACATAGCAGAAGTATTCCGACCGTTCCCACTTAGGATCGACCTAAATTAGGGTTTTTCTGATTGGTCATTTTCTAACAGCAACTAGCGTCAGACCCAAGCGAACTATTTTACGCAGAAATGCCAGGTCCGAAGCGGATTCACGCTGCACTTGGTTCGAGGAGAATGGGAAACGAGAGGGATGCTAAGCTCAATCTCTCTGTCATAAGGCATCGTCCCATTCCATTCCCCTAAAACAGCGTAAATCGGGTTCAATCGTAACTCTAGGTCACGATGGACAGTGGGAAGATCGTCAAAGAACACGAACAACAAAAACGTTGACCTAGAGTTACGATTGAACCCGATTTACGTTGTTTTAGGGGAACGGAATGGGACTATGCCTTATGGCAGAGAGGTTGAGCTTAGCATCCCTCTTGTTTCCCATTCTCCTTGAACCAAGTGTAGCGTGAATCCGCTTCGAACCTGGCATTTCTGCGTAAAGTAGTTTGCTTGGGTCCGACGCTAGTTGCTGTTAGGAAATCACCAATCAGGAAAACCCTAATTCAATTCGATCCTAAGTGGGAACGGCCAGAATACTTCCGCTACATGGCAGACGCGGAAAGCCCTAGATCGCAAACCCCGTAACATTCCATGGGAGTACCGGGCGGAGTTTTCTAGACATGCTTTCCGATGGACTACTAAGACGTGTCCTGAAAATACAAGTGGACACGTTACAGTTGGTATCAGAGTGAACCAACAACGGAATTGTTTTATGAAATCTTAGTAAGAAGAAGTAAAGCAAATCTTGATGTTCCAAACATTTCCTTACCTTCAATGCTGTCTTGCAAAATTACAAAGCGTGGAACAAGTTCTTGGTATTTCGAGTCATGTTTATGACTGCAATGCATTCTCCGCATTATAAACAAAGGGTTGAGATAATGAACATCCTAGAGCAAATCTATAATCCATCACCCTTGTACATGGATCGAAGATGGACAGGTGCTTCAGGAATCTACTATATAGCTGCCCACCGGTTTGCTTATCTACAAACCAGTCTAAAGAGGATCAAGTGGTTGGAGGACCTGAAAGTCGTGAAGATGTTCATTTTTGTGGAAGCTCACATAAACTCAACTTTACATATTCGAGGTCAGAGGGTGGGTGGAGATGAACTCATATGTATATGAGGAAGTATCCCGTGTAATCCCCGCCGATCGGATTAAAGTGTTAGGGCGCCATGAAAAGAATGGGTTCCAAAGGAAAGGATACCCTGAACTTCCAATGATTTACCGATTCCTGAAGATCCATGACCCGAAACCATACTATTATACAGTTCCAGTATATAAATGTAATACAACATTGTTCTCCCCAAACTAAATGTAACAGTTGGCTTATCATCGCAAGAAACGTTGTATTCCGAAAGGGCTATGCCCATATAAATACGAATAAGACTTCTTTTTATCAATGTTTGATTGTGCATGAGAATTGATAAAAAGTTAAGTAGCTACATTGCTTACGTGATAGCAACATTGAAGATGTAATATAAATCAATAGCAATTATCGTATAACGTTAAGAAACCTTTATCCAGGCACAACCCCAGGTACAGGTTCCTAGCTTGCCTCCTACATCAAGTACTGCTGTAATCTAGGAGAAGAAGTTTCTTCTCAAACAGATTAAGCCACCCAAGTTTGACGGGAGAGGCAGGTCCGTTCAAGCCGATGCTGAAATTTGGATTAAATCCATGGAGGATTACTTCGAAGCAGCCAGTACTGCACCTGCTAATCAAGCTATGCTCGCCAAGCTAAAGCTCACCGATGAAGCCAGGCTTTGGTGGAAGCAATGGTGCAGGGATCAAGGGATCGCGGAGGGATCCATTACCTGGGAGAAGCTGAAGAAATTTGTGCAAGGAAGATACTTACCACTTGCATATCGCACGCAGAAAATGAATGAGTTCTACGAGCTAAAACAGTTGGGGCTCACTCTTGACGCATACTACTCTAAATTCGTTTCACTTTTAAAGTATGCGCCACAAATGGACATGACACAGCAGGTGTCCAAACTTTGTGCGGGTTTAAATCCACCAGTGAATACCCGTCTCGAATCTATGTGTCCATCAGATCTTCAGGACACACTCATTCGAGCTGCGCCTATAATTCAGGAGGTGCAGGCTAGACCAAGGGGTAACAAAACTTGGTCTTATAATGACCTGAACAGAGGAGCATTCAGACCTCAGATAAAGAGAGTTCAAGGTCATAATCAGGGACAAAGAAAGAAAGCAAGGACTAACAACGTCAACAACTTTGTTCCTACTCAAGGCAATGACCGAAACCTCCGTTGTTTCCACTGCAACGAGCCCGATCACTTCAAGAGGCAATGTCCCAAGCTTGGTGGAGAACATCGCCAAGCACCTTTCCAAGGAACGGGCCGTGGTCAAGGAGCCGCTACACAAGGCAGAGGAAGAACGGCCTGCGTTGCCAATAGGCAATTGTGTGAAGAAGAAGAAGAAGATCCGACCATGGAAGCAGAGTTTGAAAGGGCGACAGTCCATGCTGCTCTACACAAGAAAGACCCGAATCGCCAGTTCTCGGTGATTCAGACACCGTCAGACTATCAAGGTAAAAGTTTTAAGGCCTTGATTGATTATGGAAGTACACATTCCTTTATCTCACCAGCTTGTGCAAAAAGATTAGGAATAGCCACAGTAGAAGCACCTACCTTGCTTGTGGAATTGGCAAATGGTCGTGAGGTTACGTATACCAGGCAAACTGCTAAGGTGGAATTCGTTCTGGGAGGAAAGAAGACTTCGGTCAAATTCAGAGTCATGAACTTAGGTATCCACGAGTGTCTACTCGGAATGGATTGGCTTAAGCCTAATGACACCCACATTCACTGTGGAAAGGGTCAAGTTTCCTTTCGAAACTGTGAAAGGGAATTAGTCACAACCCAAGGTGAGGCTGGAGTGCCAAGAATCCAATTGGCCAAAGTATCTCGGATCATAAAAGGAGTCAGAAAAGGATTACATGTCTACTTGATCAAACTCAACAAGCTAGATCAAAAGCAAGAGTCTAATGAAGGACCTTCTTGGCTAAAGGAATACACGGATGTATTCCCTGAAGAGTTGACAGAACTCCCGCCTCAAAGAGAAGTGGATCATGAGATTAAGTTAGTACCAGGAGCTGTGCCAATTGCAAAGAGACCTTATAGAATGTCCATACCAGAAGCAATTGAGCTAAAAGAAAAACTCAAGTAATTACTAGATCAAGGCTACATCCAGCCTAGCAATTCACCATGGGGAGCTCCAGTACTATTCCAGAAAAAGAAAGATGGAACACTTCAACTATGTATTGATTACCGAGGATTGAATCAATCAAACGGTCAAAAACAAGTACCCTATTCCTAGAATAGATGAGCTTCTTGATCATTTTCAGGGGGCAAAGATCTTCTCCAAGATTGATCTCATGTCAGGTTACTATCAGATAAGGATCAAGGAAGAAGATATTCCCAAGACGGCCTTCAATACAAGATATGGGCACTTTGAGTTCCTAGTTATGTCATTCGAACTTACGAACGCACCTGCCACCTTCAACAGATTAATGCAGGATATCTTTAGGCCATATCTTGATGACTTTGTGCTCATCTTCTTCGACGACACTTAAGTCTATTCCAAACAGGAAGAAGATCATGAACCCCAACTTTGGATTATCCTTGAGACAATGAGGTCACATAAGTTGTATTCTAAGATGAAGAAGTGTGCATTCTTCAAACGTCAGAATGAATATCTGGGATTCATAGTATCAGCAGAAGGAATCTCAGTGGACCCAGCCAAGGTCAGAGATGTGCTAGAATGGCCAATACAAACATCTGTCAAAGAAATACGCAGCTTTTTGGGATTGACAGGATGGTATAGGATCTTCATAAAAAACTATGCTTTGATTGCAATGCCTCTGACGGACTTACTGAAGAAGCAAACTTCCATTGCATGGTCAACTCCCGAACAAAATAGCTTCGACAGATTGAAGTAAAGTTTGGTATAAGCACCTATTCTAAAACTTCCAGACCTCATTAAAGAGTTCGAGGTAGTAATTGATGCTAGTATACTTGCCTTGGGATGTGTGCTTGATGGGACCTAAAATGGGCCGGCACTGACTCATGCACTAGCCGGGCCTCTATCATGCACTCAACAACCCCACAGCCTCGCAGCCAGGAGCGTGGATGACACATACATCATCTTCCTAAACATCTTACATTTGTATCACGTCTCGTAGTCCAACTCTAAGCCAATTAACACTCCTCAGAGGGAGTCCCAGCACATTGCCAAATAGCACGAAGTACAAACATAGGAGGTCCTCCCACGGCTGACTGCCGCTACCTCACTGCGACTCTCCTACACCTTGGGGATTGGCCCCTCGATGCGTCGCTAAACATATATAACACAATATCGCACACATTTCCACTCAAGGTACCAATTGATCGTATCGAGGAATGTACCATACCTCACTTTACTTTCCCCTTAGACCCAATGCCTAGTCTACAGCTTGGACAACCTTACTCACTCAATGTTGGTCATATTCCTCTAGAAAGCAATTGCCATGCATCCAGGAGGTATTGTCTGACACCTTTTATCATTTTATGCTTCATGCAAATTGTGAATGTCCATGTGCTCAAACAATTAAGAAAATCAGCATTGGTGCACATGTGAAAAACATTTCTTTCAATGATTTCAACTATCGCTCGTATGCGGTGTTGCATGAACCTAGCACCGAGAAACCCTCGTGCTACTAGGTCCTTAATTTTTAACTATCGACCAACCTAAATGGTATGCATAAAAACCAGCAAGCTTTTCATCATTTCATTCAGCATTTAAACACCTTTTATACACTCTACCCCCTCACCCGTTTAGGTTGTGCATGGTGCATAGGTTTAGGGTTCATTTTCCACATTTTTATTGTATAAAAAGCCATAAAAACTCACTAAAACATAAAGGTAGGGCTGAATTGAGGCTAAACCTCATACTTCAGACCCCCCATACATCCCCAAACAGGATTCTTAATTTTCCTTAATTTTTGGCACTCAAAATCTATTTTTTCCTTATTTTTCTCCATTTTCTCTATTTTTCTTGTATTTTTTGCAATATTAAATGACTAAAAATACAAAATGAGTTATGGGTTGTGGCCCTTAGGTTCATTTGCAGCCAAAACACAAATTTAGTTGGTGTGTCTTACTATAATTTCCATTGATATATCAAAAACACCCAATTTTCCCATATTTCGGGTATTTTACGGATTTTTCACTATTAATTTCATCCATAACACTTATGATTTTCTGATTTTATGATTTCAAATAGTTGGAAGATATTGCAAACAACATTTTAATGCATAATCATCCCATGGGAACAAATATTTATAAAGCAATTTGCATAAAACATCAGTTTCCTTTGTAAAAATGAGATTACCGTTCTTTGCGGGTTGCGGATTTTTATTTGCCATATCTCAGGACTGATTTTCAGCCACCATTAATGCTCATGACAGTCCACAATCAGCAATCTTCCTTCCTCTTGAACCACGGAGCAATCCGGCCTTCATTGGACAAGCATTCGTCATCCATTCTTCTTCTTCTTCTTCACCACATGAATCTGCCTTTAGAAGAGAGAGAGGGAGGAGAGAGAAAGACTGAAATCAGAGATCTTCATAGAGACCGCCATTGGAGGAGCGAAGCACGGTGATAGGATTGGCATCCAAGGGGGATTGAAGCCCCATGATCAATTGGCATGGTTGCTCTCAGCAAGCATGATGCCCCTCCATCAACATAGCGCATTTTTTGGCGCTTGTTTCTCACGCCCTCCTCCTTCTCAATCACGTTTTTTTTTCATGCTTTTCTTGTTAAGTGGCATAAAATGTTGGGCTCCCAAAAGGCATCACCCATTTGACCACTCTAATGTCCACCTCTTCGCATCTTGACCGGTTTCTTGGCCATTTTTCCGTCTGGACTCCGAATTGAGCTCTGAAAAAACCTAGGCGTCCGGCTCGGCATCCCGCATTGGCCGGTAACTCTTGTCAACCTGCACAATAGTCTTAAAAATTATTAAAAATCAACAAGTGTCACTCGGGCGCCTTTAAAGCACTTTGTCGCTTAAAATCGTCCTAGATCGAGCCGCCGCCTTTGACGTTGAATATTTTACCCTTGATATTCATACTTTTTTGCTATTTTAAAGCACTTCTCAGCACCAAAATTCCGCTCTCATTGGCGACCACGGGATAGAGCGACTCAGCTCGTCGAATCCCACAGTAGATCTGTACAAAACAACCAAAGGAAGCATCAAGCTGATACAAAATAGATACATAGTAAACACAGCACAATGTTCTCCCTACCCCCTGACAGAACCAAGGCATGACATCCACAAGGAGTAGGCCTAGCATAATCTGATAAAAGGTCCGAAGCTAGTCACTAACCAACTGCTCCAACACTGCCAAAATACAAAAAACCATTAAAGAGGTTGCCCTAAGGGGTGGTCTGAACTACCTACCTAACTAAGGACAACACAACTAGGAGCTCCTACTAGGTGAGGACTCCTATAGCCTGATCAAGAAGTATTGGCTTTTAACACATTTCTTCGTCCCGGTTTTTTATTTTATTGACATACGCGGGCATGTAAAAAGAAGGGAGCTGAGCCTAGTGACCCAAGGAGAACAGGGCATCGGCCTCAGGACCTGTCTCGGTACCCAAGAACCTACCAAGCCCTCGCAAGGTGACACTTAATCCTTTTTTTACGCTCACTTTTATTTTCGCTCCAACCTTCCTTAATTTCTTCTTTTTCTAGCAAGAAGCCACCCCTAGGAAGACAAGGCATTGGCCCCGAGTCTGACTCGTCCCCAGGAACCTACCAGGCCCTCACAAGGAAATGATCAACTGCGTATAAAGTTTTGCTTCTTTTCTTTTATTTGATAGGGGTAAAAACCCCTTTTTACACACCTTTGTATATATTTATTTTCTTGAAGATATTCAGGGAGTTATTTCCCTTTATCATCATTATTTTCCTTCTGCAGGCTTCCCTAACGGCCTCACAACTAACAAGAACTCCTAGAACGGCTGCCTAGTAGGCTAGCAGAACAGGGTCACTAGGACTCCCTTCTAAAACAGGTCTTTCAATGCTCAACAATGTCTTTACAGGAGGCCACGACCACTCAGACCTCCCTCAGACATACTAAACCTAAACCTGGGGCTTCATGCCTTGGACGCCGGTCCCCAACAAGAAACGAAAATCCCCTTAACAAGTATATAAACACATATAGCATAAAAACCACAGTACTCATAAAGGAGAGATATCACCTGGAGAGGGCCACAAGAAGCTTCCACGCAACAAAAGGCTCCTTCCAAGCTCTTCTTCCGAACCTGTTTAGCACAAAACTCAAACAAGAAACCATTAAGCGCACCCGCACTAAACAGGCAACTGGCCCTCTTGGCCTAATGAAATAAAGCACTTCACTACCAAACTGAATCGGCCCTCTTGGCCTAATGAAATAAAGCATTCAAAACCTCGCAACACTGGCCCTCTTGGCCTAACGAGAGCAAACAAAGTAGCACCTACACATCCTTCCCTGGAAGAATCCAGATATACAATAATAGGCTCCCTTCCAAGGAGAAAAAACAGGCTCGTAGCCCTAAACTAAATGCATAAGGTTATGACCCATCCCTCTTGCATATATAGCAAGAGGCGTATGCATAATATGTTGTCTAATCAACCTATGGGTCCCAGATAATAACGGTGGATTGGTCTCGGCTACTCTTTGCATCACCCATATCAACCATTGTCTGCCATATATTGCGTGTTCTGATAACATTCCCCACAAGCGACTAGGCCTGTTTCATCATTGATAACAATATCTAGACTAGGACCACAATTAAAGAAGAGATCTTCTTCATAAGAAAGATTTGCTAATGAATCCGCAAACTGATTCCAGTAACGTGGAATCAACTGAAAAGACACACTCTCAAACTCCTCTAGTAGGGTCATAGCAGTCCGATGATACATACAAAGAATGGGATTCCGCACTGTGTATGTCCCATCTAGCTGATTCAGGATCAACTGGGAATCCCCTTTTACTAACAACCGATGAATACCACCTTGTTTGGCAATATGCAGTCCCATAATCAAGGCTTTATACTCCACCATATTGTTAGTGAATCCTACCCCGAGATAAGCAGCTAACTTCATCGTCACTCTACGTCGGGGATCTCGGATTACTACTCCAACACTTCCTTTTGTATTAGGGCCCATGGACGCTCCGTCAAAATATAATGTATACGTCCACAATGGGTTTACACAAATGGCCATCACGAACTCCTCTATTCATAATTATGGTAATCAAAGTTTAGCATATTGAGAGGATGAACTGACGGCTCCATCCCACCTTCTTCATTGAACTCAACAGGGATACTCGTCAACAGCCGTAAGCAGTGATGGCAGAAGACTTTAATCTCCCACACAAAGGTTCCGTCTTCTTGCTCAATCACTTTATATCCTTTGCTCCACCAGATGAGTTTCCCCTGATGGTATCTTTGCTCCAGATATGGATGCTCCAAATAAGGGATTAACCGATCCATCAACCGTCTTTTAAACTCTATCGCAGGTCTCAGATCATTCCTAGCATGGACCTGCAATGCATTTTCTTTGTATTAGCATACTTAGAAGTAATAAGGTTTAATATTATTAAGATTAACCTTATTCTTAAACTCTACTCCCTGTAAATCAGCTAATAGGGTTGTAGACCTGTTCTTCCCTAACCTAACAATTTTTTAGGGGCCATCCCATTTAGGTTCCAGCTTCCCTGGAAACAACTCCTTACGCACATCGTAATACAAAACCAGTTTCCCCTTCTTAAAGGTATACTTCTTTGCTTTCAGGTCATGCAACTGTTTCATGCGATGTTTAGCCACCTCTTGATGTAATAGACTTTGCAACTTAATTTCATCTAGGTGTGCTAAGGTCATAAATCGCTCTAATAGGGTGTCTTCACTACCCAAAGAATGGTTTATTGCAAATCTAATGGTCGGTAACTCAATTTCTAAGGGTAAAACGCACTCTTCACCATAAACTAGTTTGAACGGCGTGTGGCCAGTCGCTTGAACATGGTATTATATGCCCATACTGCCACATATAGCTTCTTATCCCAGTCGCGTTTCTTTTCAGATACGACTTTCAATAGGATACCCACAAGCTGCTTGTTGGTACTTTCAACCTGCCCATTTGCCTGCAGATTATAAGGAGTCATTTTATTGTGCTTGATTTGCCAAGCCTCAATCAAGCTTTTGATAACCTTGTTCAGGAAATGGGTTCCACGGTCCGACACTAATTCTTTCGGTGGACCAAAACGGCATATTATCTGCTCTAAAAGGAAACTAACAGTTTCTTTAACATCATCTTTCCTTGTTTCACGGGCTTCTGACCACTTTGCGAAGTAGTTAGTTGCTACAATAATATACCTCTTTTGCGTAGTTGACGACGGAGTAATAGGACCCACAAAGTCTATTCCCCACTTCTCAAATGGAAGTATCGCCATAATAGGGGTGAGTGGTCTTTTCCTATTCTCTCGACTATCATGTCGTTGACAAATATCGCATCTCTTAACATACGCAAATGCATCCTAGAAGATGGCAGGCTACCAGTAACCTGCTCTTAAAGCCTTTTGTGCTGTAAGCCGTCCAACAAAATGGCCTCCGCAAGCGGAATCATGGTACTCTTCCAAAATGAATGGCACCTCGTCAGTCATCACACATCGACAATAGATGTCATCAACCCCTTGCCGATATAATGTACCTGCGATCAAAGCAAAATGGCCTTTGCAAGCGGAATCATGGCACTCTTCCAAAATGAATGGCACCTTGTCAGGCATCACACATCGGCAATAGATGTCATCAACCCCTTGCCGATATAATGTACCTGCGATCAAAGCAAACTTTAATACCTACTGCTTAATTTTCCTTCTCTTAGCTTTAGATAGTTCGGATCCAGCCTCTCCTGTCGATAAATAATGCGTTATTGCAGCATACTAGGAGGGAATAGACGCCGTATCGATCTTAAATAATGACTCCATGTCACTACCTTCGGCCACAGATTCTTTCGGCTCCCTAAAGTCCACAAGACATTCCACAATACCCTGCAACCTTGGTGGCTTACTCCTGATCTCATAATCAAACTCCTGCAAAGTGATTAACCACTTCGCTAGACGATCAGGCGGCTGTAGCTTATTCATCAATAATTGAAGCCCCTCCGCCTTCGTATAAAGCACAACTTTCTCATAGAGGATATAGTGCCTGAATTTCTTGGTCCCAAAGACCATCGCAAGACATAACTTCTCCATGTAGGTATAATTGATCTCTGAGATGCCCAATTTTTGACTAGCAAAAGCTATCGGATGATACCACTTTTCCTCCCAAATTTTGGCTAAACAACAGCTGATACTATGCATGGTGGCTGCTGAAAATATATAGAATACCTCACCTCTTTTAGGTGCTTTTAAAACGGGAGCTTTTACTAGCTCCTGCTTCATATCCTCGAAAGCTATCTTACAAGAATCGCTCCATTCAAATAAACAGCTAAAGAACAATAGATTTGTAAGCGGCAACGTTCTTTCTGCCAAGGCGTTTATGAATCTATGATAATAACCAACCGAAAACAAAAAGCTATGATGTTTAAACTGATATTCCTATACCTTAAATACTTGCCCACATTCACTGAATGTAGGGACAGTGAAACTGTAATTGGAAAGTGAACTAAGGTTTGTCCCTAAGAATCTTACAAGATGGAACTTGGAATTCTAGGACTGACAACGTTAGCCTAACGTAATCAGGAATAGATTGTTTCGTGACTCCATTAATGAGTAAAATAAGTCTCATTGTTCGATGCGACACTTGCGCAGCAAGTGCGGAGTCATACGATCTTGTGATCAGATCACAAGGGAATGGCCAAATTCTCGCAATGAGGTTGGCAGGTCCTTACACAAGTTATCTTGCAAAAGGATGAATAATCATCCTAGTTTAGTATCTTTCTTGAGTAAGGAAGATTGATTGTAAACTAAAGACTAGCCGATAAACTGAAATAACCAATGAACTTAAGGTTTGACCAAGTCAGGTTAATAGGGTACACCTTAACCCAGGATATAGGGAACCTTGCCAAGTTGCAAGTCATCCCGGATCGAGTGCTGGACGCATTCGAAAGAAAGGATTCATTCCTTAGTAGTTTGCCAACTAAAACGATCAATGGAAACGTTTGTGCTTGCTACAGATTTTAGAGTACTGTTTGGCTTTGTTTAATCAATGAATTAAAAGATAAATGGATATCTATACTTTAGGTTGAAGGCCTGAAGGGAGAGGTAGCTTCAGTTACCCCCGACTGCCTGCCTGACCCTAACCAAGGGGGTTGTTAACCGCACCGGGAAAGTGGACCGAACCCGCCGCGAGAGGTCTCTCCGTTGAGCGCTACTTGGAGCAGGAGGCCATAAATCCCTCTCCTTCCGGGCCCTGCACAAGAGGCTAACGTGACTCGAGATTGGATCTCGAGGCCCGCATACTAGTCTACGGGAGAAAACTTGGATTAGTGATCCCTGTGGATTGCTGGATAGCCTTCGGGCGGATTGTGGATAAGCCTATGGGCTGGACTCTTTGTAGTTTAAAGATAAATATGATAACCTGTTAATAAGGAACTTGTCTGATATTGTTTTTCTATGTCAAGTGATAAGATTACGTGAAGGAACCAGTGCCTAACGGGTTAATTAAAGAAGCTGGTTGTTACATGTCCAACTAATGTGTTAGGTAATTAAATAACTAAAACAACCCGAGGAAAGTGCGGAGGATGGGCCATAGGCCCGTCCTACGGATGGATGGTCCCAGTTGGCCGGGAACTTTTCTCAAATCACGATGGATAGCAGGAAGATCATCAAAGAACACGAACAACAAAAGCATTGACCTAGAGTTATGATTAAACTCGATTTTTCAATAATTCAACCTTCACAAGAGTAGAATAATTGGGATTCATACGCCTCTGTCTTTGCCTCACAGGTTTGGCATTAGGCTCTAGATCGATGTGGTGTTGGCATACTATGGGATCAATCCCCTTTAGATCTTTATACGACCAAGCAAACACATCTAAGTTCTCCTTTAGTAGGTCTCACAAGATCACTAGTTCTTCTCCTAGAAGATTTTGGCCCACTTTCAGGTGACGTTCAGTACCGTAAGCATCCAGGAACGTCAATTGCCTTTCACCTTCCACTTCGTGGATAAATGTCCCACGGATTGCTTCTGGATAGAGGTCTGACTCCTTCAAGGAGTAGTGTCATCGTTTGATGTTCCACTAGAACAAGTGTCCTCCTTCTGAACAGATGACTCATTTGTCTTTTGAGATTGCTAGAAGGGTATCAAAGCTTTTTTTGCTTTTGTGTGAGTGGTGATTTCTTTTGGACTTAGGGATTCATCTTCAAAGGATGCGTCCAGGAATGTCACATAGCACGGACCTTCTATAAGCCGTGGCTCTGATGGCTTTGGCTTCTGTTGACAAGGGGCATCATCATCATCTTTTCTCTAGAATGAATGGTCAGGGTGACAAGAGCCACTGGTGAACTAATTTTTATACCTTTGATCCATTGATTATGAAAATTATGCATACTTTTTGGTCCATTGGTCAACCCAAATGGAACCATGGTCATTCCATCCAATACCCCAAGATCCTCGGCCTCTGAGGTCTCTATAGGGACATCAACAAGATCGTCCGCCATCAGAGGATCTTCTTCAACTACACTTTGATAACTTGCTTCTTTTTTTTCCTCATCATTTTCATCCTCTTCCTCTAGAGGCTTTGTCTTGACTTCTGTAGAGGCTCTATAGGAGAAGAACAGGTCCTCCATCTCTATGTATGCTTCTACTTCTGCCTCTATCTTTGGTTCTGTCTCTGCTTGTGACTATGCTTCTGTCTTTGCGACTGCCATGTAACAGGGAGAACAGTACATCCATGCTTCTATTTCGCTATTAGAGTGATTTTAGAAGTCAATTCGAGTTGAGGCAAGAGGTATTCTCCCATGGATAAAGACTTTGCTTCTCTCGGTAGTTGGCTTACAGTGCCCACTGTTAGGGACTGTGCCTATGTTTTCTTGGGAAAGATCTGTTTGACAACCTCTTCGTCTCCTGATGTACCATCTGTTACTTTATTGAAGGAGTTTATTATGACTTTGATGGACATAGATCCATTTCCTTTTTGCGATCCATACAATTTCAATACCACTTTATTGGGTCCTCTGCCTAGGGTTAGGGTTCCTTTGAACTAGTCTATCCTTGCTCTTGCTTCGAAAAGCCAAGGTCTTCCCAACAACAGAGGGTATAAGGTCCCATTAGAATTTGGTTTGACCACCAAATATGTCAGCCAATAGTCTCTTCCTGCAAGGGTTGTTCTTACGTACGGGAGGATGCCCAACGGCTTGATTTTGCTTTGGTGTGCCAATCTAATAAGCCACTGTGTAGGTTGAATTCCTTGCAAACCTAGATCTTTCATTGTAACATCTATCATTATGTTTACTGATGAGCCTCTATCAATCAATGCATCTCAAATAAAGCATCCTTCTATCCATATACTAATCTCTGGGGTTCCAGGATCTAGGAATGTGTTAGCCACATCCACTTCCTTCACAGGTTCTGAGGCTCTGTTAGACTTTGTTGTTGTTGGGGGAGCAATCCTTAGTCCACGTCTTCTTGTCAAGAAGCTTTTGAATCTTTTTCGGCAATTGGGAGATAGCATTAGAAACTGTCAGAATGTTAGGTTTGGTTTAAAGGTGTCTAGTTCTTTGACCAAATCATACTCTTTAATAGGATCCACAGGCTTTTCCAATCGACTAGGAAATGGGGCCACACCCACATTTATCTTCTCTTTTTCTTCTAAGAGTGGCAACATCTGCGCTTCTTCTTCATGAGGAGGTACTTCTGCATCCTCTATTTCCTAGACCTTTGGTCTTGTCTCTGCTTCTGTCTCTGTAGCTCTCCATTGCTTTGTAGTGTTCTGTACTTCCTTATTTTGGATTGCATTGTTATGTTTTTCCCGAGGGAGGTTGAACTTCATAGTCTTGGCAGAAGGAACATTCTCTTTTGGAACTACGGGTTCTCCTTTCTTTGCTCAAGTTATTGCGGCCACTTCCAATTCCACCAAATTGGAAGTAGGTCCTTGAGTCTTCTGTTGGGTATCAGAAGTAGATTTCAGAGGGGCTAGACTTGGACAATCTTTTGCAGTATGGCCTTCTCCTTTGCATCGGCTGCATAAGGGCTTGTAATCCATTGATCTTCTAGGGTTTGGAAAATTTGGTGAGATATGACTCTTTTCTCCACATCTGTAACATTCCACCTCTAATCTTTGACCACTGCCAGCAGATTGTCATCCTCTATAACTTTGAGAGGGAAACCTCCTTGGACCAAAATTAGAACCAAACTCCCTAGGTTTTGGTCCAATGTCTTGCGTTGTCATTTTGGATTCTAGCAAGTTGAATCTTGCATTTTCATATTTTTGTGTCATTTGTGCATCTCTTTCAGAGAGCAGATATCCTCTGTATGGTTCTTCCTCAAGTAGTATGAACAAAAGGCTCCAGGAATGGTTGGTTTTTGGGTACATTCAATTGCTAAATGTCTTGCTTGATGGCACTTTTTGCACCATGTATTTGAACGCATCACATCTCTCCCTCCTCCCACAGGAGTAGATATATTGGCGGTATTTACCTTCAGTGTTTGTAGCAGTTTTGTAATCACATCCATAAGCTCTTTCTTGATACTTGCCACTAAATTGGGCAGGTACTCCTTTAGATTTTCACCTCCTAATGTACTTGTAGTAGGGTTTTGGGAAGCTTCTGTAATTATTGTATATACGAATTGGGTTGATCTAGGAGGTCCGCTGTTCTGCTTCTGATTCAGAGCTCTTGTTGAGACTTGGGGTTGTTGATTCCAATGGGTAGGGTTCCACTGTTATTGAGTCACCATTGGAGGAACTGTTTGAGACCACTATTTTTGTGGTTGGACAATCATTTGAGGCATTGTCATTTGCAGCTGGTTGTAGTCCTCTAAGGAACACTCCTTTCTGGATGCCTTCATCCAAATGATGGTTGGTCCATATCTTCAGGATGGATTCCATTCACGATACATAAGCTTCTACTCTTTCTCCAAAGGACTGACTTAGGTTCATGAACTCCTCTCACATCCTCTCTTCAAAACCTTCACGCCTGAATTTAGTGAGGAAGGCCAACTTCAGGTTGTCCCATGTGCCAAAATTTCCTATTGCTTGTCTCTCATACCATTGAAATGCCGTGCCCTTGAAAGTAGCGGGGAATATTGCTAACCAATGCTCAAGGTTTCTGGCATTGTTAGCCACACATGCTACCATAAACTTTGCTACATGAAGATCAGGGTCCATTGTACTCTCCCTTAAAAATTGGTAATGGGACTACTTTTGTTGGTTTGTCATCAATATTTCTAGGATGAATCTGACTAGGAAGGGGACCTTGAGTCACCATGGGAACTTCTATAAAGAGTGCTTTTAGGGTGTCAAATGAGGCTTCTGCTACAAGCTCATTCTCAACCTTGATTCTTGCCTTCTCTCTTCTCACATACCTCTAGACTCGTTCTAGCTCTTTCCTCTTAATTGCGTCATTCATCAGGGGATTGGCTCCAACCAGTTGGTCTGTACTCAGCAGAATAGAATCAAAGGGAGACTTTAGTCTCTGGAGGATTCTTTAGCCAACATCTCTTCTACTTCCTTATTTTCAACATCTCTGAATTCGACTTTCAAACCACTACAAAGGGGGAGATATTCCATTTTAAAAGTATCAAAACTCATTCTTCTTAGGATCGTTGTTGTGCCATAATTATAATAATGTCAGCTTCTAAGGGTTTCAACAGTGTATGTTGTAAAGAACACTCTATCTACCAACTTCTAGTAGGTTGCTAATTATACAAACATAAGATTTTTAGAACACCAAGCATCCCACATGTCCTGTTGTTGAGCATCCATGAACAAATTCCAACTCTTTTTTTCCTTATTTTCGTGAACCTCCACTGACCACGACTCCTGAAGTTTCTTCACAATCTCCCACTTGATGATGTCTGGAAACTTCTCAATGAATGTCAAATCTTCCATGGATGGTCATTCTCTATGTTTCTACTCTTCAGTTTTTTCCCAAACAATTTGCCACCAAGATGCACGTCTCTGTTGCTTCAACAGGAAGAGAAAATAGTCCACCACATAGAGCTTGCATCATGATGGTAATATGTTTCTGCCATTGTGGGATGAACTTCTTGTAGAAAGTGGCTTTGGCAATAAGAATCTCCAACTCTTCAGTGGAAGAAGAAACTTTGCAAGTATCCATTGAATTCTCCTCTTCTTGGTAATGCCATTTTCTTCCTGTTCAGCCTCTTCTGATGCTTGTTGATGGCAAGTTTCCCCGGCTGCACACCAAAAACATGGAGCCCCAAGAGGAACACTAAGGAAAAGGGGTTTCTACTGCAAGAAAATCTATATTGTAACATCAACAAGATTTTATTTCATTCTTTTGAGAACCATAACAATGAAAATAACAAATATTCACACAGCATCATAGTAGATATCTCCCACGGATTTGATAGAATCAACCATAATCTTCAACATCTTCACAGAATCCATCAATAGAAAAAGAAATACAAAAGAATGCACCATTTTTGAATGGAAATAATATCACATATGATTCATCTTCATTGTCTTCATATTTCTCTCTCAATCTCTCATAGATAGATGCATTGTTTTGATAGAATTGACTATCTCTGACTCTCTCTTTCTCTCTCAATTAATAGTACATCATCTCCTCACTACAATACTCAATAATATCTCATAATAATCCTCTTAGGTCATGGATGCACCTCCCAAGAGGTATGGGAGGTATTAAAGGGCACCAAAGTCACTACAATGTCTCTTCATAGCATGGATAATATGGTATGAATGATCTATAAAATAGAATAGAACAGAGCAGAGGTTCTACAGAGGGTCTAAAGAGGATTATTACAGAAGGTCATCAAAGGACATTAGAACCTCATAACTCATACTAAAACCATCCCAAACTATCAAAAATTTTTCAATAAGCTTTCAAAATATCTCAACCTTCATCAATCATCAATCCATGCTTCATACAGAAGAAAATCAAAACAAAACAAAAGCTAAACAGAAGGTATCAGAACAAATCGGAACCTCAACAAAACCTATTAAAACATCACACTGCCTCATATTTCTACTAAGAATCATCTTGAGCTTCCAAAATATAATCAATATCATCCAAAACACTTTCAAACACTTCCAAAACAACCAATCATCACTCAAAATCCATCAAAAATCAACCATTCAGGCCTCAAAAATAACAAAAATCAACCAAAAAATCTAGTCATTTCAGCATTCAACATTGTCCATAGGGTATACTTGGTGCTAAGGGAATTTTCCATTCTATCTACGAGATTGGTGAACCCTCTCATGCGCATGATGAGCCCCTGTTGAATTCGCCCGTCCACCATGCAACCAACATCCATTTGAGGCCTTCTCCCACCCTTGGTTGAATTTCCCCGCTCTCCCTAGGAGCCCCCATACACCCCATATGAATCAGCCCCATCAAGGACAATATGGTACAAATGACCAACCTAGCAATCATGGAAAGCATGGTTATAATGGACATCATGGGCTTAATGCACCACATGGAATGTATGGACATCAAGGCATGTATGGCCATCATGCAATGTATGGACAGCAAGGGTTTCATGGGCAGCATGGTCCAAATGAATTGCGTGACAAGATCATCCTCACGAAGTACAATGGGCAATCCCCCTCACCATCGGACTTAGAGGAATGGATGTCCAAGTTGGAGTCCTACTTCAATATCTTCCCTCACACAGATGATCAAAAAATCCTTTTTTCTTCTCTCCACTTGGAAAGATTTTCCCAGACATGGTGGCGCTATATCAATTGAGCGAATCAACAGTTCATTGACTGGGAAGATTTTAAAATACATATGGTCTAATTTTTTGTGTCTCCTATGGAAAAAGAGTGATTGGCAAGATGGTGGTACACCCTTGACCAACGTAGCCTCATTGTACGTGAATATACAAATCAGTTCATTAACTTGACCATGTATGTGGAGAGCATTAGCAATGATGCTAAATTGCACAAGTATATCTATGGATTGGAAGCAAGCCTATCAGCAAATGGCATGGCCCAAAAACCTACCACACTGTTTGATGCAATTGAATTAGCTGAGAGATATGCCAAAAAGTACTATAAGAATGAAAATTTTCAGCAAGGTGTTGGACAGCCCCGCATTCCATCACAACTAGTCCCATACAGAGGTGGTTTTTGCAGCACTTCTATGCCCAATACCAACCCCAAAGTACCCGCTTACCTTGCCTTCCATGCTAAAAGAAAAATGGGCACTTCAGCATTCAGCTCTAATGTTGAGAATAAGTATGCTGAAATTAAACAATCCACTGCATTACCTTCCCATGGATCCAATAGCCAATAGTTCATCTCCCTAGATGTTGTGAAGGAACGGAAGGAAAAGGGCCTATTCTTTAAGTGTGGAGATAAGTACACTGCGGATCATGCTTCCAAATGCCCGTACAAGACAGCCAAGGTCAAAGTTCATGGCATGTATGCCATGGAAGATTGGCACACTGAGGAGGATGACCTCCAAGCTAAGCCTATGGAGGATGTTGATCACGAGAAGTTCTATGACCCAGAGGATGGGCTTCCCTTTGACCCAGGCGGTGATCCATCACAGATACTTGATTTGGCATCCCACCCACCTACCACTTCCCTTTTCTCAATCTCTTTCAATACTTGGATGGGTTCCCGAAGTCCCATCACCCTTGGCATTCAAGGCCGTATCAATGGAAAGCATGTCTTTATCCTGGTGGATAGTGGTAGCACTCATAGTTTTGTCAATAAATTAGCCATTGATCAGCTAAAATGCACCCCTCTGGCACTACATCACCCCTTGAAGGTCCAAGTAGCAAATGGAGAAGAAGAAATCAGCATACATATATGTCCTATAGTTTCCTTATGCTTGGCTAAAAATTATGTGGCACTGGTTAATCTTATTGCCCTAGATATGGGCCCCATTGATGTTGTCTTGGGCTATGATTGACTGAAACAATTGGGGAAAATTGCTATGGAAATCTTTGTCTTGCACTTGAATAAGGACAACTCCGATTAGCCCTCTGCAGTATCTAATGATTTAGCCTTGCAGGCCTTACTTGAGTAATACAATGACCTAGTTCAGATACCTATAGCCCTCCCTCCTAAGAGACAAGTGGACCACCCACTTTACTTAGAGCCCCATTCCAAGCTAGTAAACAAGCCCCCTTACAAACTCTCCAAGTGTGAGCGTGAAGAGGTTGTGAAGTAAGTTAAGGAGTTATTAGAGATGGGTTTCATTGAATCGAGTTCTTCCCCTTATGCATCCCCTATCCTGTTAGTCAAAAAGAAAGATGGATCCTTTTGCATATGCATTGACTACAGAGACTTGAACAAAATCATGGTGAAGAACCACTACCCCATCCCATGGATTGACAACTTGCTGGATGAGTTGAAAGGGGCATGCTTTTTCACTAAGATTGACTTGCGCTCTGGCTACCATTAGATTCATATGAGGGAGGGAGATGAGATCAAAACGGCCTTTCGAACTAATCGTGGACTTTATCATTTTCTTGTGATGCCTTTTGGATTGATTAACACCCTTGCCACATTTCAAAGCCTCATGAACAAAGTCCTACAATCCTTTCTCTTCAATTTTGTGCTTGTTTTCTTTGATGACATCCTCATTTACAGCAAGCCATTCAAGGAGCATTTGACACATGTCAGAAGGGTTGGTATTTGACATATTGAGAGAGCATTGACTCTTTGCTAAGGAGAGCAAATGCACCTTCATGTAGACATCCATGGAGTACTTGGGACACATTGTGAGCAAAAATGGCATACAGGCTGACTCGAAGAAGGTGCAATGTGTTAGAGATTGGCCCACTCCTTCCACCACCACTTCTTTGCGTGTCTTCCTTGGTCTCTCCTCATTTTATAGACACTTCACTAAGCACTATGCCACCATTGCAGCACCTTTGACTGATTGCTTAAAATAGGAGTCATTCTTTTGGGATGCCATTGCTGGCTTCAAACAATTAAAGGACACGCTCACTTCAACCCCCATCCTTGTTTGCTCTGACTTCTCTAAGCTATTTACCATTCATTGTGATGCTAGTAGCCAAGGTTTTGGTGCAGTACTATTGCAAGACCATGGTGTGATTGCATTTGAGAGCCACAAACTTGATGAGAAGGAGATGCAAATGAATGTATAATGACTAGAAAATGCTGGCCATCTTCCATGCCATCAAGAAATGGCACCACTACTTGTATGGTAGCCGCTTCCAGGTCAAAAGTGACCACCGAGTCCTCCAGTACTTCTTGACTCAGTCCACTTTGACTCCCAAAAGCAAAGGCGATGGGTGGAAACCTTATAGAACTATGAGTTTAACATCTCACACACTCGAGGCAAGGATAATATTGTGGCTTATTCACTCTCTCAAATGTGGGCATGTAGAGTATTCTTTATCTCCAAATTGCACAGTAATTGGGTTGAAGAGCTTCAAGAGGCTTACTTGTTAGATGATCACTTCAGCCACATATTTTAGAAATTACAATATGGGGTCATGGCTGAAAACTCCCAATATCAGCTCAAGCATGGCCCTCTATATCTTTCAACAGAGCGTGAGACAGAGGATGGGCTGAGTGTGACTGGTGTTTCTCCTCAATCAATTCCAAGAGGTGAGGTTGAGGGACATTACAACAATTGGAGTCAGGTACTTTTCTGTTTTCAGATGCATACACAGGATGGGTCTCTGCCATCATCACAGGACATGTCACCCTGTTATGTGCAGTGTACTACAAGGCTCCCTAGCCTTCCTCCTTGCACCTGTGCTGCCAGATGGGTGGGATTCACAACTGCACCAACAATTGTAAACACTGGTGTACTTTCCCCTACACCATTCCCCTTGCTGATTTCTATACTAGGTGTGAGATATGGGTTTCAATCAGTATTCATCGAGGGCTATGAGTGCTGGGGAAGTGACTGTTCTCTCATTTCCAACATGAGTGATTGTGACGTGTGTGCCCTGTCCTTCACCATCGATGGCTTCCCTCACCTTCATCAGTAATGCGACATCCCTGGATGGTGCTGTATGTTCCTTGCCATGTTGGAAACATCTGTTGCAGTAAGCTCTGGTACCTCCTACAGACGACTATGACCCAGCGTGCGTCATTGACAATTACTCTCAACTATCTGCAAAATGGGCCAAGTTTTTCTAACCCTATCTCCTTCTGTTTACCAATGGTGGTCATGTCTTAAGTGTGGGGACATCCAAGTCCACTCTGTTGTCAAGTCTTAGGTTCCTGTTGATTAGTCAACCCTGCCCGGTACGATCTTAAGTGTGAGGATGCATCCCTACACATCTGATGTGCATATCCCCTACATATGTTATTACCCAATCATGTGTGTCTACCACGTACTAGTTCTGCCTTGATGGGGTCCCTTACCTGCCCAACTACCCTCATATCCCCTGCCGTCAAGGCCATTTCCCTTCTAGTTGCTTTTATTGCACAATTTTTTTCCTTTCTTATGTGAACATCCCCTACGTTCACCACACTCCCGATCCAACTTTATAGCCATATTCGTCCCTTTGAATGACACACTTTTCCTTTTTACATCCCCCTGTTTCGACTTCTTGTTTTTGAGTTATTCATTTTTGAAGCTTTTCTCGCACAATTGGATATATTTCCATGTGAACGCACTGTCAAGAATCGCATGGTGGGGAGACTTGCTTGAGCTACTGCGCCAAACACACACTGTATACACAAGAGAAAGCTCACTCAAGAACACAAGAAGAGAGATGAAGGCCAAAACGTTTTCTTGCTGGTTTTTTCTTCTTCTTCCACACCCTATACAATGTGCACAAAGTATAGATAAGATACAACATAAAGAAAAGTGGCCTACAAAGTCAAACAGTGCATAACCAACTACACTAATCGACTGGCACTATGTCTTTGCCAGCTGTAGGTAGGTGTAACAAACTAAATATAATAAGTGACAATTCAGTGGCCATGTGAGTATCATAATGACCACCAACGTGCTAAGTGTAGACCTGCAGACCCATCTAGCTAGGTGGTCCATCATCAATGTCCGCACGTGTTGAGCTTGCCATCTCAACACTCCCCCTCAAGCTCAAATCTATCTCTGCAACTCGAAGTAATCTTCGAAACTTTCGAAGCTTCTCTGCACCCAATGCCTTTGTGAAAATGTCAACTATCTGATCCTATGTGCTGACATATACCAAGTCAATCTCTCCTACAAGTACCTTCTCTCTCACAAAGTGGTAGTACACCTCAATGTGTTTTGTCCTAGCATGGAACACTAGATTCCTAGCTAGCTGTATGCTGCTCATGTTGTCACAATGAATGACAACTGGACCATCTTCCTGCACGTCCAAATCACCTAATAACTTTTGCAGCCATATCACCTCACATGCTGCCATAGCAACACCTCTATACTCAGCCTCTATACTCGATAAAGCAACTGTAGGTTGCTTTTTGCTGCTCCATATAACTGCTGCACTACCAAGGGAAAACATGAATCCACTTGTAGATCTTTTGTCTGAGATGCTACCATTCCAATTTGCATCTGTGTATCCAAAGACCTGTACGTCCTTACCTACCTCATAAGAAAGTCCATAATGTAAAGTGGACTTCGCATACCTCAATATACGTCTAATTACATCCAAATGAGGCTTTCTAGGCATATGCATAAACTGACTGACAAGACCAACAACATAGCTCAAGTCTAGCCTTGTGATAGCCATGTAAATCAAAATCCTTACTATCCTCCTGAACATAGTAGGGTCATCTATCTCATCTCCAACATCAGCACTCAGCTTCACATTTTTCTCCAATGGTACTAAAAGAAGCTTACATACTGTCATACCATACTTCGATAACATATCCAAGCCATACTACCTTTGGGATAGCCATATACCATCATCACATCTGATCACCTCAATACCAAGAAAGTATCTCAGCTCACCCAAATCTTTCATCTCAAACTTCTTCTTCAAGAAGTCCTTAACTTCACCAATCCCAGTGTCACTGTCACCTGTAATAATCAAGTCATCCACATAGATGACTATGATGACCAAACCTGCATCTCCCTTTCTCACATAAAGTGAGTGATCAGCATCAAAAATACAAAATCCAATATTGACAAGATACTCTCCAATCTTGTTAGACCATGCTCTAGGTGCTTGCTCATATGTGGGATGCTCTAAATCCTCATAACCTGTTGGCTACTCCATATACACTTCTTCTTGCAATTCGCCATGCAAGAAGGCATTCTTAACATCCATTTGCTACAAACTCCAACCTTTGGCTACTGTGAAGGCAATCACACACCTAACAGTTGCCATCCTAGCAACTGGACTGAATGTCTCTCCATAATCTATGCCATATGTTTGAGCATAGCCTTTTGCAACCAGCCTAGCTTTATACCTGCTAATTGAACCATTTGCATTATGCTTGACTTTGTAAACCCACTTACATCCAATAGCTTTCTTACCCTTAGGTAAGGGTACCAAATCCCAAGTCTTATCGGCTTCTAATGCAGCCATCTCCTCATCCATTGATGCATCCCAATGAGCATGACCAACAGCATCCTCAAAACAAGTGGGCTCAACATCCTCAACTAGTTTCACCATATAAGCATAATGGTGAGCTGCATAACCTTCAAAACCAAATCTTTTAATAGGGTATCTGACCCTGCTAGATCTGCGTACCACCAGATCACTCAATGGAGCCTTTACATTACTATGAGCTCTCTGTACACCTGGTGTCCTGACAGAAGGAATACCAAGCTCATCATCCAATCTCTCCGAACCACTAGAATCTCTATCCAATCCCAAATGACTGGTAGATGCATCATTACCATCCAACACTTTTTTCTTTCCTTTGTCCTTCCTTGCAGCACTTATAGATCCACCTGAAGATGTGGGGCTACTCCTTAGTCTCCCAGACCAAGGGCTCACTATCGGTGTAGTACCAAATGATGTTTCTGGTCCACTAAGACTCCGTGATTCTTGTTTATCTTTCTGCACATAGCTGTCCTGATCATTATCATCATCCAAAACATCACTAGCAGGTGTATACCAACTTCTCATCTCATCAAAGATAACATCCATGCTCACTCTGAACTCACCTGTGACAGGGTTATAACAACAATACCCTTTCTTCTCTAAAGAGTATCCAATAAAAACACATTTTTCTGCCTTTGGATCAAGCCTCTTCCGTAGCTCATCTGGCACATGAATGTATGCAACACAGCCATATACCTTCAAGTGCGATACATCAGGCTTCTTGCCAGTAAAGGATTCTTCAGGAGTCATCCCATGAACTGCATCTGTGGGAGTTTTGTTCATAATGTAGACAGCAGTATGGATAGCCTCAGACCAAAAATGTTTGGGCATATTCTTTTCAGCCATGAATGCCCATGCAACTTTTGGAATATGCATGTTTTTTCTTTCTGCAACACCATTTTGTTGTGGGGTATACCTGTAAGTAAATTGCCTCTTTATCCCATGAGTCCTCCAGAAGCCACTGAACTCATTAAAGAGGTACTCTCCCCCTCCATCTGATCTCAAGTACTTTACTTTTAAGCATGTTTCTGTTTCAACAGTTACCTTAAAAGATTTGAAGTGCTCAAACACATCACTGTTTTCCTTCATAAAGTATACCCATAACTTACTTGAACAGTCATCAATAAATGTGACAAAATATTTGATGCCACCAAGAGATATATTATGTGTAGGCCCCCAAAAATCTGTATGTACTACATCAAGTATTTTTCTACTCACTTCTCTGTCATGCGTGAAGGGTTGTCTTGCATGCTTACCAAACTGGCATGCTTCACAGACTTTATGCAATTCTGCAACTCTAAATAAAGGCAACCCTGTAACCAATCCTCTGGACTGCATTAATTTCAGCCTTTGTACATTTTCATATCTAATATGTTTATGCCATATTTCAATATCTGCAACTACTCCTTTTCCTTTAGCATACATAGCAACATCCATTGCAAGAATTCCAACATCTAAAGTGAACATTCGGCCAACTCTACTTCCTTTTGCGACCAACCTGCACTTATCATTAAAGTCTTCTACAAAACAACTTTTTGCATTGAATCGGACCTGCAACCCCTGCTCTACCATTTGGCCAATAGATATTAGATTCTTTGTAATTGATGGCACATGTAATACATCTGTTGGACTCTTTGTCTGGCCATCATACAAGGACAAGGAAACCTTTCCAATGTGTGAAATTGGGTAGCATGAATCATCACCCGTCTGCACATAACGTGGATTTTGTAAGTCATGCATCTCTCCAAACCATTCAGCATGACTAGTTATATGATTAGATGCACCTGAATCGACATACCATATATCATCATGTGTCCCCTTTCCTGTAACTACATTCATCATATGCTGCATAAGAAACAGACGCTCATTTTTGTCTTCATTTTGTCGTGAAGACGATGCATAGTTTCCTTGCTACAATTTACCACTGCAAATATCATCCTTCTTTGCATAGCACTGGGCTGCAATATGGCCTGTTTTGCCACAATAATGGCAAACAATAGCAGAATTTCCAAAACCTCTATTCTCCCATCCACCTCTTCCTCTAGAGCTCCCCCTGCCTCTAAAGTTTTCTATGCCTCCAGAAACCTGCATTTCACCAAACTGTTGATCGAACCTGTTTTGCTGGTTATCGCTAGCACGTCCCATACCACAACCTCTCGAAGAGGATCTACCACGTTCCCTTCCTGAACTCAAGTAAAATGCTTGGACCTGTTCACCGTTTCTTTCAGATGAATCACCCTGCATATTGATCTCTTCAGTAATCATGAGAGAGATCAGCTCATCAAAATCTAGAAATGGCTTCCGTACATATACTGAAGTAACAAATGATTTCCATGCCTTCTCATTGTTAAGGCCACTCAGAGTGGATGAAACCAAATCATCATCATCCGGCATCGCATCAATTGCTGCTAAAGCATCTACAATGCTCCTCGCCTTCAACACATACTCATTGACAAACATTTTCCCTTTCTTCAAGGCATTCAACTCTTGCTTGAGTTGAATCTTTCGTGCCTTTGTATTTACTGAAAACATGCTCTCAAAAATTGTCCAAGCTGCATGTGAAGTTTCTACATTCCTAATATGTCCCAGCATAGTATTATCAATGATTGCAGATAGCCAGTACGTCACCTTTTTATCTTTCGCATTCCACTCTTTCCATGCTTTTAATTCATCTGCAATCGAAGGGACACCCAGCTCTAGCTCCTTTTCTTCACCTGAGACAAACTCATAAAGGCCCTTTCTGATGAGGAAGTTCGTCATACGGAACTTCCATGAAGGGTAGTTGTTCTTGTCGAGCTTCTCAATAATGGGATTTCCACTGTTCTCTGCCATTATCACAAACAAGGATACAACACAGCAAGCTAGTCTTCTGCAATCTTTCACAACACGTGAACAACACTACATCAAGCAACCTTTTTCACTGATTGCTCAATAGTACATGTAATCTACAACCTGTTTCCAGATAAACCTTATGTTTACTTCTTGCAAACACCTCAAAAATTACAAATTCACAATCTATAACCTGTGCACCCACTTTCGGTCAATACAGCCAAAATCACAGTGTACCCTGAAACTGTTGTCTGCAACCTTGCGGCTCTAAAACGGGGCCTAAAACGACCTCAGATGCCCAAAATAACTATGGGAAAGCCCTCATAGCAAACCTCACAGCAATCTGAGATTTTTGCTCGACCCTGCTTCCGGTGCCTCTATAGGCACTATCCAAGAGAGAGAGTGGAAGAATGGGAGAGCTTCTTACCCATTGCTTGCTTGCTTTAACCTTGCTTCTTCTCCTTCACTTCAGCCTTCAAAATCAGCCTCTCTTAGTGGCGCGGCTTTGATACCATGTCAAGAATCACGTGGTGGGGAGACTTGCTTGAGCTGCTACGCTAAACACACACTGTATACACAAGAGGAAGCTCACTCAAGAACACAATAAGAGAGATGGAGGCCAAAACGTTTTCTTGCTGGTTTTTTCTTCTTCTTCCACACACTATACAATGTACGCAAAGTATAGATAAGATACAACGTAAAGGAAAGTGGCCTACAAAGTCAAACAGTGCATAACCGACTACACTAATTGACTAGTGCTATGTCTTTGCTAGCTGTAGGTAGGTGTAACAAACTAAATATAATAAGTGATAATTCAGTGGCCATGTGAGTATCATAATGACCACCAACATACTAAGTGTAGACATGCAGACCCATCTAGCCAGGTGGTCCATCATCAATGTCCGCACGTGTTGAGCTTGCCATCTCAATACGTACCCTTATCGCTTTGGCACAATGATCTAGCATACCAACCATGTCCTACGCCTTCCCCTAGACATTTTTCCTTTTATTCATCTTTTATTCTACTATATGGTTTATCCGTTATTAATTTTTGTGTGGTTTCGTACCTTTTTCGCATTCGTTTTTTACTTTTTTCCATGTGAATCTATCCTATTCTCTTCGGAATTCCATTCTGACTAGATTGCCTTGTTAGGCCACCCTTCCTGCACAATTCTCCTTTTTCCTCCACCCTGTTTTGCCCTCTGGATTTTTTGTTATTAATTTTTATTAGTGTTTTTTAGCTCCATTTTCTTGTTTTTTCCATGTGAATGCCTCCTAACCCCATCTGCCCTGAGATTTGATATACTAGCTCTAAAGCTTATATCTGTCCTAACATTTTTTATTTTTACTGTCCCCCATTCCGGTGCATGGATCATTCAATATTACTTTTGGAATCCCGTTTTGGATACGATTTTTGGGTTTTTTCAATGCGAACGGGGTTTCTCTTGATCGGCCATGTGATCTGATGTGATTGGATTGTCGTGCACATTTTTGTGCACATTTTTCCTTCTTCCCTCACTTCGTTTTGGCTAATGGATTTTTTTATATTCATTCTCATATGTGTTTTCGGGTTTGATTTTTGCCTTTTTTGCATGCGAACCCCTCCTCATTCCCCTGGATATGCATTTTATTGTGCTCGCCCTATGAATCCCCTTTCCTCAAACATTTTTTCTTTTTACTGCCCTTCGTTTTGGTGCCCGGATCTTTTTATATTAATTTCTGCATCCCGTTTCGAAATTTAGATGAATGGATTTTCCGGTATTAATTTTTGTATACGTTTTCGGGCTCGATTTTTGTGTTTTTCCCATGTGAACACCTTGACTTGTTCTCGGCCACCCCATTTCACTTTTATGTTGTCTTCCCCTCGACTTCTAGCACCGTTTTCCTTTTTACCGCATTGTGTTCCGACTCACTGTTTGCATGTTATTAAATTTTCGTTGTTTTGTTGTGTTTCCACGCGCCTCGCCTCACGCATGAATGTGCGTGTTTTTACTTTTACACACCTCGCAATGTCCCCGTGGCATCCGCGTCTTTCCCGTTGCCATCCCGGCTATGTACGGGTCCCATCCTTGCAAATTTCTTTCTCCCCACCCCGTGCTTATGCGCAAGATGAGGGGGTATCTTTTTCTTATTATTTCTTTAAATGTTTTTTCTTCTTTTTTTTTTAAACCCCTCCGCCCGACGGTTTCACCCCTCCTCTTGTCCTCTCTCTCTTTCTTTCCCTCTCTCTTCTTGTTCTTGTCTCTCCCCGACTTCTCCCTCTCTCTTTCTTTCTCCTTCTTCTTCTTCCTTCTCCTTCCATCACCCCTCTCTCTCCCATCTCTCCCTCCTTCTGCTCCTTTCCTCCTCTCCTCCTCTTCTTCTTCCATCTCCTCTCCTTCTTCTCTTCTTCTTCCATCTCCTCTCCTTCTTCTCTTCTTCCTCCTTCTCCCCCTCTTCTTCTCCTCCTTCTTCTCCTACCCCCCGCCCGCTGCCTTCCTTCTCCACCTCCCCTACTCGTCTCTCTCCTTCCCACAGCGCCACCCCGCCATCTCTCTCCCTCCCACAGCGCCGCCTCGCGCTGTCTCACCCACTTTTGCCTCCACCCTGCCATTTTCGCCTCCCTCCAGCCGTTTCCACCTCCCCCACCTCCTTCTCCTTTGCCGCCTATCCGCTGCTGCGCCACCTGGTTGCCGCCACCTGGGACCCATTCCTTACCCCCCCTTTAACCTTACCTCTTACCCCTCCCATTTAACCTTACCCCTTAAAACTCCCCCCCCCCCCCCCCCCCCCTTAACCTTACCCCTTCCCCCCCCCATTTAACCTCACCCCTTACCCCCCCATTTAACCCTCCCCCATTTCACCTTACCCCCCACCCTTTACCTCATCCACCCTCCCAATCACCGATTAACCCTCCTCCTCTTAACCCCCCTCCCATTGATCTCTGCGCCCATTCTCTCCTGCCCGCCTGTCCTATTAACCTCACCCCCCATCTAACTCAACCCCACCCTCATTCCCCTCCAATTAAGCTCCCCTTCCCACCCTCTCACCCCCACCCCTCTTCGCCCCCTTCGTTTGTGGGTGTTCGCATGTCTTGCAGGAGTTGTACACCGTTGTTCGCGTGCCAACACATGTTTGTGTTCGTGAGCTCGTTCATGCGTTGTTTCACGGGTGTTCACACGCGAGGATGCACGTCCGCTTCGTTCGTGGGTGGGTGCATCTACTGTTCACACGTAGCCGAGTACACCATTTTTCAATAGAAAACTCTTAAAAAACCCTTAAAACACATAAAACATAAAAAAATTAATAAAATTTCTAAAAATTCATTAACAAATTCCAAGAAATCAGCTGAAATTTTCCTTACCAAATTGGAAAATTTTTTGGCTTATTTTTTGGGTTACCATACAGAGAATTAATTACAGAAAATTAACAACCCTTAAAATCCTTCAAATTTCATTGAAAATTGAGAATAAATTCATTAAAAATCAATAAAAATCAGAATTAAATTCAAAAAAATCCAAAAAAAATCATCAATGCATTTGACTACTTTTTGAATATTTTATAAGTTGGAAACGCCCTGACACAATATCACCCTATTAATTTAAGACCAAAATGCTAAAATTTTTACTTCAATTCATAGAAATTTCATTTTAAATTCAAAAATACTGAAAATACAGATCCATTCTTAAAGCCTGATGGTTCTCACTCAGGGTTGATTACCAAAAGCTAGTTATTAATTTTTTTTAACCATAATAAATCAAACATAATTTTTTTTAAACACAAACAACGAGAAAAAAACACATAAATCACAATAAAAATAATTAAAAAAACTCAAACACTAATCTGAATTAACTAAACCAAATATGACCCAACTAACCTCGCCTTCATATTTTTTTTACAAAATACAGTGTTTCATTTTTTTCAATAGTGGCTTTTGATTTTTTGTTGGACTCATTGCATCTTGGGATCCATCCGTGCACCCTCAATCTCTTGCATACACACCCTTGCCAAGTATTTATATTTCCTACTTTATTTATTTTTTGTCACCCCTTAACCACAGTTAATTGTTAAATGAACTTAAATCACTCACTTTTCCATGCACACTGGAACCAAACACACATTTTTCTCAACAATTAAAATGAACCAGTGTTCACTTAGCATGCACTTCGTGCCCTACAAATATATCTAAGTTTATTAAAAATGAACCTACCATCACAAGTACACGCACTACACAAAAAGTGCTAAACACACATTTAATTTTTAATCAGTGAATATGCATTTAGAGACCTTAATCTGGGTATCGAAGTCCAAGATCCGTTTAAAGCATCGTTTCACCCTAATAATTTGTAATTAATATTTTAAGAAGGAACTGCCATTTTATTATTAAGGTTTACAACCTAATAAATTTTCACCCATTTTTAATAATTTATTTAAACAAACCCTTCACTAAAATCATTCTCCTCACTGCACTTTTTTTCATTTTCAATAAATGTGCTTCGTGGGATGGGCACGTGCAGTTTTTTGAGCTGTCATTGCTGACAGACATCTGGTTATGTCTTGAGTGGGTTATTGATATATTATGGTTTGATTATATGATACGATTACAGGTGCGGTCTGTAGTTTTCTTTTCTGCCTGTTACGAGGTCTCGGGTGCATGTCTATTACATAGCATGAAGCTTTCGGTTGCATATGTGGAGAGATCATGCCAAATTTTTTCTAGGATGTGGATTGTTTAGGGTGGTCACTTGGTTAGTCACATCTGTGTGTGCTCATTCTGGTCGATTTCTTTTTTATAGATATTATGTTTTTTTGCAGGCATTCACTGTGATTGTCTATATGTGTGGTGTGTGTGTAATTTATCTGAATGGCACCTCAAGCTCCTCCTCCAGACCAGTACGTCCCATTGGTCTCTCACGATTATTATTTATTGCTGGAGTCTGAACTTATTGGCAAAGCAGGCTTAGCCAAGTTTATCGCACTCTCATTACCACTCATCCTAGAGGATACTGATACTTGTGATCAATTTCTAGCCTCTTACAATAAGAGGTCTGGTCATGTCAGAGGAACCGTTGTCCAATTGACGCCTAAAAGTTTGGGCAAGGCTCTGTCGTTACCCTATCAGGGAGACTCTTTCCCTACTACTAGAGAACTGTTCTTGAATGAGGATATCCTTAAATTGTTGCAGAAGCAAACCCATGATGCGTTAGATCCCAAGAAGGTTCTTACCACATCTGGTATCAGTTTCTCCATGATCTCCAATCTTGTGTGGAAGCAGTTATGCCAGTTCCTTCAGGACAAGTTTATGCCTACCAAGACACCTCTAATTACCTTTCAAAGGAGTTGTTTACAGCTTCTAGGATCGTGTTAAAAGGCATAATGATTTATTGGAGTTCCTACCTTCTGTCCAAAATGGATCAACACTTTGTCAGAGCTACCATGGGTAATGTAACTAATGTTACATTTGGTTCCTACCTTCATGTCTTTTTGGCATATGCCGCCCCTTTGAAGGAAGTTCCTACCTTGATAGTTGATCCACCAGATTCTCCTCCCCCTATAAACACTCTGATGTCATATTGAGGATCTTGATCCTATCCCTCCTGTGGTAGCTTAGAGGAAACGCTTAAAACGAGTGGCTGAATCAGCCCCAGCTCCTCCTCCAGCCTCCATTCCTGATCAATCTAGCAATCACCTACCAGTTCTCACAACCCCTAATCTTTTCAGAGCACATCATGAGGGTACTCAGGAGATTTCCATCCCTTCAATGCAACGCTTGGTAACTGGAGATGCAATTCCCTTCCTATGTCAAGATGTTCAGCGTTCTATTTATCTCTCAATGAGACTGCATGTATTCAACAGCTCTATTCCGCTTGCTATGATGAAATCCAACACACCAAAGAAGAGCTAACAAAAGCAAATATCGAGCTAGCTTTTGCTCATGAACGCTTTTCTGATCTTTGTACCCAAATGGAGTAACATAATAAGATCATTGATGCTCAAAAAATGGAAATTTCTAGTTTGCACACTCAATTGGTTGACACCAAAACCCAAGTGGTTAATGTAATTGAGGGACAAGATAGATTGTTGAAGGAATCTCACGAGCTTCAGGCTTTGCTAGCCGCCTAGACAGAGAAGCTTAAGATAGTAGATACCACCTTAGGCCAGAGTAGAAACCAAATTCAGTGTCAAGATTGTGGGAGAGAAGGAAGGAGTCTCGCTTGAAGCTTTCTTGCTTGCACAATGGGGGAAGACACACAAGGGTGGAGGCTGAAAACAGTTTTCCTCTTCTTAGTTGTGTAAGCCAAAAGAACTCTAGTACAAAGAAATAGAAGAACCCTATATATGGGTCTCAAACCAAACTCAACTAACTAAGGTGGCATACTAACCAAGCCACGAACTAGAGTAGATAAGGATAGCTGTCATCTAGCTATTATTCATGGGCGGTGTACCAACCGTGTCTGCAACTGACAAGTCGGTGACATAAATACACAACGGTCACCCTGGCGTATCACGAGTGGAGCTCGATATCTCAACACTCCCCCTCGAGCTCAATCCCAATTCCTGCACACCAAGCAGGTCTCTGAACGTGCGCAGCTTCTCTGCGCCCAATGCCTTCGTGAATATGTCAGCTACCTGATCCTCTGTGCTGACATAAACTAGATCAATAAGACCTAGTAAAACCCTCTCTCGCACATAGTGATAATGCACCTCAATGTGCTTTGTTCTAGCATGATAGACTGGGTTATTTGCCAAGTGTATACTACTCATGTTGACACAATAAATGACAACTGGCCCATCTGTAGACTGATGCATATCATTAAGTAGCTTATGCAACCAAGCTACCTCACATGCAGCCATTGCTGCACCCCTGTACTCAGCCTCTGTGCTCGACAAGGCAACTGTAGGCTGTTTCTTGCTGCTCCAAGTGACTGCAGCACTCCCAAAAGAGAACACATATCCACTGGTAGATCGTCTATCATAGATACTACCAGCCCAATCAGCATCAGTGTATCCATGCAACTGTATCTGAACCCCAGTCTCATAAAATAGTCCATACTGCAATGTGGACTTCACATACCTGAGTATGCGTCTAGCCGCATCCAAATGTGGTTTCCTTGGAGCCTGCATAAACTAACTTACCAATCCAACAGCATAGCTCAAATCTGGCCTGGTAATAGTCATATAAATCAAACTTCCTACTATGCGTCTGTACATAGTAGGGTCTTCTAGAAGCTCACCTGTATCTGTGCTCAGCTTCACATTCTGCTCCAAAGGAACTGAAATAGGCTTACAGCCTGTCATCCCATATTTGGACAGCGTGTCCAATCCATACTGCCTCTGCAAGAGCTGTATCTCACGTGGTGATCTAATCACCTCAATGCCCAAGAAATAACGCAGCTCTCCCAAATCCTTCATCTCAAACTTCTGCTTCAATAGCATTTTCACATGAAGGATATCTTCATCACTGTCACCTGTCATAATCAAATCATCAACATAAATGACAAGTAGCATAATACCTTTCTCTGTTTATCTCACATAAAGTGAGAAATCTGCCTTGGAAATCTGAAAGCCAATAGTGACAAGATACTGTCCTATCTTGTCAGACCATGCTCTAGGTGCTTGCTTCAAGCCATACAAAGCTTTCTTCAACCTGCAAACAAACTCAGGATGAACATCATGCACATAACCTGGTGGCTGCTCCATATAGACCTCTTCTTGCAAATCACCATGCAAGAAGGCATTCTTTACATCCATCTGATGTAAAGACCATCCCTTTGACGCAGCAATAGCAATGACTGCTCTTACGGTTGCCATCCTTGCAACCGGACTGAATGTTTCTTCATAGTCAATGCCATATGTTTGTGCATATCCCTTGACTACTAATCTTGCCTTGTATCTCTTCACAGAACCATTAGCATTGTGCTTCACCTTATAAACCCACTTACAGCCAATTGCATTCTTACCTTTAGGCAAAGGTACCAATTCCCATGTAGCATTTGCTTCCAAGGCATCCATTTCTTCATCCATGGCTTTCTCCCATTTTTCTTTTCCCATGGCTTGCTCAAAAGAAGTGGGTTCTGGTTCGTGTATCACCTTGACCATATATGCATAGTGAATAGCTGTAAATCCATCATATTTCAGCCTATCCACAGGATACCTAGCTCTCGTAGACCTGCGCAAAGTAGGTTCACTCCCAGGTGCTCTCAAAACATCCCTGGTCTTCCTTACTCCAGGTGTAACAATAGAAGGAATACCCAACTCATCATCAATGCTCTGTTCTGAGCCACTGGATTCACCATCCACATAAGAGTGACCTGCATTCACATCAAACATGGGCTGATCAACCTTCTCTTTTCCTTTTCGTGATACCTGCATACCACTATCTGCATTGCTTTGAGAAGATTCTCCTTATCTCAATCTGCTTGTCCATGGCGAAGAATGTGAACCACTGCTAGAGGACGCTCCAGGTCCACTAATATTTTGTGATTGCTGTTGTGAATTCTGTGCAGCATTACCATTTTGTGCATCTACATCATCAATCACATTTACTGGTTTATACCAGCTACTCATCTCATCAAAAACAACATCTCTGCTCACTGTAAACTTACGAGTAGAAGGGTTATAGCATCTATACCCTTTTTGCTGCAGAGAGTAACCAATAAAGATGCACTTCTCAGCTTTTGGATCCAACTTGGATCTCAACTCATCTGGCACATGTACATAGGCAATGCAACCAAAAATTTTCAAATGAGAAATATCTGGTTTCCTACCAGTATACCTCTCCTTTGGAGTCATTCCATGTATTGCTGCAGTGGGAGTCCTGTTCATTATGTAGACTGCTGTAGCAACTGCTTCAGCCCAATAAAAATCTGGCAGGTCTTTTTCATTGAGCATGGCACGAGACACCTCTCCAATATGTCTGTTTTTTCTTTCTGCAATTCCATTTTGTTGTGGGGTATGACTGCATGAATATTGCTGCTTTATGCCATGCTCCTGCAAGAACCTTGCAAACTCATTTGAGAGGTACTCTCCCCCTCCATCTGACCTTAGGCATTTTATTTGCAGGCCTGTTTCTTTTTCAACCATAGCTTTAAGAGTTTTGAAATGCCCAAAAACTTCACTTTTCTTTTTCATAAAATACACCCAAATTTTTATGCTATAGTCATCAATAAAACTGACAAAATAATGACAGCCTCCAAGAGATGCAGCTTTAGTAGTCCACACATCAGAGTGGATTAATTCCAATGGCTGCTCACTCTCTTGAACATGTCTAGGAAATGGTTTCCTTGCCTGTTTTCCAAACTGACAGGCTTCACATACCTTATGCATTTCTGCAACCTTGAATTTGGGCAATCCTGCAACAATATTTTGGGCCTGCATTGATTTAAGTCGCTGTACATTAACATGACCAATGCGTTTATGCCAGATATCAATATCTGCAACTACACCGGTCCCATGTGCAAACATTGCTGCACTCAATTCAGGCATGTCTGCATCCAATGTAAACATTCTACCCTTCTTCTTTCCTTTTGCTATCAAGCGACCTTTATTTTTCATATCCTCAACAAAGTATCCATGAGGATTAAATGTGACCTGCAAGCCCTGCTCAACCATTTGACCAACAGAAACCAGATTCTTGGTGATATTCGAGACATGAAATACATCGGACAGGTATTTCTTTTTCCCATCCTGCATAGACAAAGGAATTTTTCCAATCTGCACAATAGGATGTGCAGTATCATCACCAGTCTCCACAAATCCTGGTTTTTCCATTTTCCTTGCATCCTCCATCCATTCTGCATGACCTGTCATGTGGTTTGATGCACCTGAGTCAACATACCACACATCGTTGCTTTCTTCTACACTTGTCACAGAATTGTTCATGTGCTGCACTATAAACAAGTGCTCATTTCTGTCATCACCCTGTCTACTAGAAGATGCATAATTTCCTTGTTGCAGTTTTCCATTCATGATGTCATTCTGCTTTTTATAGCAGTCTTTAGCCATATGACCCATTTTACCACAATAGTAGCATTCAACATTACTGTTTGCATTTTGGCCTCTTTGCCATCCACCACGACCTCTTTGGCTCCCCCTGCCTCTAGAGTTACCACGTCCTCCTCCATAGGACTGGTTTTCTTGAGTTTGCTGCATATTCTGATTTCTGCCACGGCCTCCAAATCAGCCTCCTCTACCTCTGCCTCTACCTCTTCCAGCATTTGAGTAGAAGACAATTTCTTTTGAAGTTCCTCCTGAAGAAGATGCACCACCATTTCTCTGCTCCTCAGAAATTAGAAGAGCAATCAACTCCTCAAAATCAGGAAATCTTTCACGGACGGAAATGGATGTTCGGAACTGTGCATAATCCTTTCCTAGACCATTTAAGGTCACGGAAACTAAATCATCATCTTCCACTGGCGACCCAATGGAAGCAAGTGCATCTGCAATCTTCTTCACCTTCATGTGGTAGTCGTTGATGCTCATACTTTCTCTTTGCACATTATGCAACTCTTGCTTGAGCTGCATTTTCCTGGCTTGCGTATTTGTGCTATACATTTTTGACAAAGTATCCCATGCCTCCTTTGGCGTACTTGCATCCTGAATATGCACAATCATAGAGTCTGAAATACTGATAGACAGCCAATACATAATTTTCCTAGCTCTCTCATGCCATGCTTTAAATGCCTACATTTGCTGTTGATTGGGAACATCAGGAAGAACTGGTTCTTCTTCATTTCCTGCAACAAATTCCCAATATCCTTTTCCCATAAGGAAATTCGTCATTCTAAACTTCCATGCTTGGAAGTTGTTCTTGTCAAGCTTTTCAGTGACAATCTGTGAAAGAGAATCAGACGCCATTACGGAACACTGCAAAAAATTCTCTCACTGCAAAAAACACAGCTTCACCCTCACAAGAGCGAATCTGCAAAACTGGCGAAAGTGGCATTTGACCACACAGTCACTTCCTAGTGACGATTTTGCATAAACAAGAACCAAGGATGATTCTAAAACTCCCAATGTCTCTGCGCACAAGCATACGATGCAATTTCTACAGTAACTTTTCACCAACCTGTAGAACAGTGGCTGCACAGCATAAAACTGGCCTTTTTCTGAGTGCGTTCAGAAAACTTACGCCTCCATTACAGGCCCCGAAATGGCCTCGAATCAAAAAAACAAGGTCGCCGAGGGCTAAAGCCCTCGCCCGCAGCATATACTGCTCTCTTGCTTCACCGCGAAGGGTGTCTCAACCTGAGACAATGCACTCCTGCACTTTCCGGCTGTGCTACCTGTAGAGATCTGCTCCCAAAACAGAAGATGAAAGCAACACTGCTGCTCTTACCAGAACACCGCGAGCTTGGCTTGCTTTCTTGAGCTCCTTATCACGAACAAGGCTCTGATACCATGTCAAGATTGTGGGAGAGAAGGAAGGAGTCTCGCTTGAAGCTTTCTTGCTTGCACAATGGGGGAAGACACACAAGGGTGGAGGCTGAAAACAGTTTTCCTCTTCTTAGTTGTGTAAGCCAAAAGAACTCTAGTACAAAGAAATAGAAGAACCCTATATATGGGTCTCAAACCAAACTCAACTAACTAAGGTGGTATACTAACCAAGCCACGAACTAGAGTAGATAAGGATAGATGTCATCTAGCTATTATTCATGGGCGGTGTACCAACCGCGTCTGCAACTGACAAGTCGGTGACATAAATACACAACGGTCACCCTGGCGTATCACGAGTGGAGCTCGATATCTCAACATTCAGCACCTTAACGAGCAACTGGTCCAGTCACGTTCTTCTTCACAGAGCCCTATTGTACAACCCGTTCATTCTTTGACCCCTGCGGACTTGGTAGTTCCCCAGAGACAAGCCACGTTATGTCTATTATTTCAAGCTAAAGTGAAAATAATGCAATCTAGGATGGATTTATTATGGTCTACATTTGAGCAATTTCAGGAGTATGTTCCTCTCGACCATTCCTTTTTTGTCCACTATCAGCTGTAGAAGTTAGCCTTCTATATTAAGCTCTCAACGATGGATCTACCTCTTCCAGAGGATTGTTGGAGTGAAACTTGATTTTCTGATTTGCTGACAGAAGTTTTCTGTATGGTCTTTGAAGATTCTGTGACTTTGGATACCATGTTGCTATCTTATATGTATCTATGAGGTGATCTGTTAATTCCAGATGATGTAGACCTGGCTTGGTATGTAGGGAATGTGGTCTTACAAGCTGTCTTATATGTCAACCATTTGGAGTTGAGGATAGATGAAATGTTCATGTGCTATTCTTCTAAAGTGGTTGCTTGCCCTGGCACTTTATGGCATTCAATGATTGATTCTGTAATCTTGAACCAATGACCGAATAAAGCCTCTACTCATGTGCAGAACACTAACCAACTGAGGGTGGATCCGTTAGTTTATCTTTCCAAGAACCACCCCTTTGATTCATCTTTCTTTGATACCTACCATCATCGACAATCTGTTTTAGGTCCCTCTATTCCTAGCTTATTTTTTTATAAAAAAATGGCCCATCGCTATGATGCTTATTTTTCTCTTTATCAATCCAACTTAGTAGCCATCTTACCTCTCCTTTTTCAACCTCAGGGTGCTTCTCAAATTCCAATCTTTACCTATTGTTCTTTCATTGAAGATCAAATGTTTTCCCCTTCTCCGTCTTGTCCTTCCCCATCTATCCATATACCTTCCACTTTTCCTGCTTATCAATTAACGCCTTTCTTAACTGATTCACCTAAATTTTCAGCTAATCCTTCTTTAGCTTATTCCTCATTTGATGATTTCTCCTATCCATCTCTTCATCCTCTTTTACTCATTCCTCTTCCATCTCTTGCCACTTCTATTTCTCAACCCCCTCAGTTGGTTAGTGGGTATGAAGGATTTGATCAACATATTCCCAGAAGAAGAAGATGGAGCTCAACTGATTCTCTAACGGGACCACAAATTAATTAGCCATTAAGTCCACGGGACTAGACAACTGCTAGTCAAGCATACCAAAATTATCTCCATTTTTTCCAACAATATTCACAATCTCTAGATCCTTCGGTGAGATTGACAGCCCATTTTTCTTGGTACTTAGCATATATGCATAGGCATTCCCATAATGATCAAAAGGCCATTCCCAAGCTTTGTATGAATGCCAATGTGAACATTGATTCCCAACAACTAGATGTCCTATATTTTCATGCCCTTGGTCTCCCTAGCAGATACCTTGTTTTGCTTGAAAGGATATATTGCCTTCAATTCTTTTAGAATCCTCCAAAATGTTTTGTAAATGAATCCTTATCCATGGATCGTTTTCATAATCATCAAGCTTTCAAGAGGGATCATCTTCATCACTGATACCCCTAGATGTATCTTCTATGCTTCTTAATGATATATCTTTTTTTTGGAGGTGCCATTCAGATGGTTGTTTTAAGTTTGTGCTGTATTAATTTTTATGTGATGAGTTCATGTTGGTTGAATAATGGATTTGTTCGAGAGCTCCCTTTTCGATTATTGACACTAATGGTCAAGGTGGATGGAAAACCTACGATGCGATGCAACGATGAGTAACCTCTTATATCCTTTACAAATTTTTCATGACTCTCTATTGTTTATAAGATGTGTTACTGAATAACTATGTTTTCCTTTAGTTGTATTCTTTCTTAGATACAGGTGACAAAGTTGGGGTCGTGGTTGGGTGATTATTGAAGACCAAAGATCGAATTGATCTCTTTATTGAACTTATATTCTTCTTTTCCTTAGGTCGTGAGGACGCTTCATTTCTAAGTGTAGGGATATGTTGAATGCTGAAATGACTAGATTTTTTTGTTGATTTTTCTTGTTTTTTAGGCTTGAATGGTTGATTTTTTATGGATTTTGTGATGATTAGTTATTTTAGAAGTGTTTGAAATTTTTTTGGATGATATTGATTATGTTTTGGAAGCTCATGATGATTCTTAGTAGAAATATGATGCTGTGTGATGTTCTGATAGGTTCTGTTGAGGTTCTGATTAGTTCTGATACCATCTGTTTAGCTTCTATTTTGTTCTGATTTTCTTCTGTATGAAGCATGGATTGATGATTTATGAAGTTCAGATCTTTTGAAAGCTTATTGAACATTTTTTGATAGTTTGGTATGGTTTTAGTATGAGTTATGAGGTTTTGATGTTCTCTGATGACCTTCTGTAACCTTCTGTTAATCCTCTGTTGTAGACCCTTTGTAGAACCTCTGTTCTGTTTTGTAGATCTTCTGTAAGTGTTCTGTGGAATGTATATGTGACTTTGGGAAAGTTTTTCAACTTTTGAAAAGGATGAATCTAAGCTCAAAAGAGGTAAAACAAATGGAAGAAGTAGATACTGAAGACTGAAAAAAGGACTAGAGTTAAGTGACAATAGTGAGCTATGAAGAGACACTGTAGTGACTCTGGTGTCCTTTCATACCTTCCATACCTCTTGGGAGGTGTATCCATGACCTAAGAGGGATTATTATGAGAGATTATTTAGTATTTTAGTAAGGAGATGATGTACTATTGATTGAGAGAGAAAGAGAGAGTCAGAGATAGTCAATTCTATCAAAACAATGTATCTATCTATGAGAGATTGAGAGAGAGAACTATGAAGACAATGAAGATGAATCATATGTGATATTATTTACATTCAAAAATGGTGTATTATTTTGTTCTTCTTGTTCTATTTATGTATTTTTTGAAGATGTTGAAGATTATGGTTGATTCTATCAAATCCGTGGGAGATTTCTACTATGATGCTGCGTGAATATTTGTTATTTTCCTTGTTGTGGTTCTTAAAAGAATGAAATAAAAGCTTGTTGATGTTACAAGATAGATTTTCTTGCAATAGAAACCCCTTTTCCTTGGTGTTCCTCTTGGGGCTCCAGACCATGCAATGGTTCCCGATGTGGAGGATGTCTAGACTCATGCCTAGAGTCATTGGCCTTCTCTTGAGATGAAGCGGTCACTAATTAAGCAATAAGAGTAGTGAGCTACACCAAGATCCGTTGAGTCTTTGAATTTGAGAGAGCCATGTGCTTGATCACTTCATCAATCTTGGACATCATTTGGCGGTGGTTGGTGACCATATCATTATGTCTTTCTATATGACGAAGATCATGCTTACAAAGGGTGTGATTGAGAAGGGTGTATGTGTCCGTTTCAAGCATTTCCTCCTTCATGTCACCATGGTAATCCTATGTAGAGCTTGGTTCCTCATTCATGGAGGTCTGGGAGTCTCTAATCTCCCTCTATAGTTCCTCTTGGGCTTTGCTTTTTCCTTTCTGGCCAACCATCTGGATGCAGTCCACAGGACCTACTGTCAGTAAAAGGGGCATAACTCTTTGTAGGAAACTCCCATTGATTAGGTTTTTAGCTCAAGTTGGAGGGGAAAAAGTCCTCTTCAACATGAACTATTAACCTTTGTGACAGAAAATGATCAAAAAAATTTGTAATGGATTTACTGTGACTATCCTAGAGCAGTTTGCTTGTCCATAGTGACCCTAGTGCACAAAAATGGGCGCAACTTTCAAAGCATAGCTTTGACTGGGGATGTTTTTTATTCAAACCTGAGGAAAAAAATCCCTCTTTGAGATGAGCTATAGGATTCACTTCCAAATTCAAAACAGAATTTTCTATAATAAGATATTTGTGATTGTCATGTAGGATTGTGACCAAAAACACTATATGTCCCTTATTGTCAAAGCCTTGTATGGATAGAGCGTAGTCCAAGGGGCCTGATCAGAAACATCAATATCATACTAAGCATACTGAGCATGATCCCAAGCATCATTTCATACCCATCAACTCTTCCATTAATGCATAAGTACATTCACTGCCATACATCTCTTTTGACTGCATGCACTTCAAGTGTCATACATGGGTGCCATTAGCATTGTGGGGGTGTCCAAGGGGGGATCGGTGCATCAGGGAGAGTGGAGCTCATGGGAAGTACCTGCACCTACATACAAGTATTGGGCTCTAGATCACTGGGAGGTGGGCAAAGTTCCCCTAGGCCGTGCACCCCTTCAAAGTCTATTAAGTGGTAAGGGAGGGTCACCTCTCTTTTGTCTTATCACCTCGCCTAGCATCGGCCTTTTTCCTCAGTTGGAGTACACATGGTAGATATTTTTATTAAGAAATCATCATGAGATGCATTGGGAAGGAGACATTGGGCCTTTTCATGAGATGCAAGGAATGACGAGGTTTGGGTAGGGATTACCTTTGCAGTCCAGTGACTCACTGGCTACTACTTACCAAATTTACAATGGCTATTATTAATTTTGGGCTCATCCAAGATCACAAGACAAAATGGGGGTTAATGTCAACCAATACAATAAATTTTAGGAAGAGATATGGTGCATGCACATGAAGAGGATTGAACTATTAAACCTATGCAATCTTGAATCTCTCCAATAAGGGATCAAGCTCAACAAGTGGCTAAATTGAGAGATTAAGATCAGATTGTCATATCTCTTTACTGCTTGGGAAGACCGTTGAAGCATAAATCACCATGATGCCTAATTTCTCCATCGATCAAGTCTGGTTGGTTGGGGGCATCTATGGAAGAAGACTTTAGCATTCGAATGCTCCTACTGATGAGGAAGGCTCTTGTGCTTGTCCCCAAGCTTGAGCTTCAAAGATGGGAAGCTTCAAGTGAAGCTTTCATGGCTGCCCACAAAGCTTCCATGCATACTGAACTTCATGTCTTCATCTGGGTGAGAGAGATCATTCACGGGTGCTGAAGGACTTGTGGGGTTTGAGCTCTTAGGGTCAAAGGTGGCTTCAACTTGAAGAATCCATGTCTACCCCAAATGGTCCAATTGCTGTCCACCTTAAACATTGAATTCGGGGATCAAAAGTGCCAAGGGGGAAGAGAGAGGTATGCTGAATCAATGCCCAAGATTGGCAAGGATTGGCCAGGCAGCAGTGGGGGAATGGCAAGAGGGCTGGGGGGAGGGCAAGGCAACTAGCGCAAAATGCGCCACAAATTGCAGGGGCTTCCCTGTAGGCATTCTAGGCAGCAACTCCCCCAATCCACTACTTGATCAATAGCTTATGGGGTGGGGAGCACCCTCAGGTCAAATATTGGGGTTTTTTTTGGGCTTGCAGCCATGGCAGTCCAACTCCTAGGACTCTAAACTTGGCATGGAACCCTTAAATTTTTCATAAAAAGAAGTGACGACCTGTTATTTTAACCGTTTTACATCCAAATATGTCTGAGTCTCCAGCCATAGCTCGTGCTTGCTCCAAAAAGCTAAAGTTAACTACAGTCCTTCTTGATGTACCCGTACCTGTAAGCTGAGTAACTAGGGTTTTTGGGATTTGAAAATGAAGAAAGGGGAAAGGAGAAAAGGACCAAATCTTGAAGCTTTGATACCACTTGTAATGAATGAAGCTGAGAGGAGAGAGGGGGAGAGCTTAAGAGAGAGAAAGAGAGCAAGAAGAAGAGGAAAGAATACTAAAAGAGGAGAGACAAAGACAAAAAAGAGGAGAGAAGGGGGGAGGAAGCCATGGAAGCAGGAGATGAAGGTGAAGAGTATGATCTTGATAATAACTGGTTGCCCTAATATGGGGCTCTTACACCTTATATACCCCGATCAGTGTGACTAGGTGTCTAAACCCTAGTCGATGTGTGTCCCGCTTGTTACAATCTCGACCCTCACCATAGAAACAAGTGATAAACTAAAACATAAAGAATCCATATGAATTTTCAAAATAGGCCCGATAAAATCTTGTGATTGTAACCTCCAATCCATACTTGTGTTTCTTCCATGTGGTTGAAGACCCCATCTCTAGTGTACCTGCCCATGTCAAAGGGCCCAAAAATATCTACTTTTTCAAAGGTCTCATTACAAGGTTAATAGATATAAAAGAGAGGAGGTCTAGTCTAATGAACAAGAAAGGAGGATAGAAATGCATCACATCATGATGGTAGCCTATTAGCATACCCCACTATCAATTAAATGATGCATTTCTACATATTTGATCATTGTTTGGCCATGGAAGTCCTTCACATGGCAACACGATGCTACATTCATGCAAGGACCCCATATCACCATTAAGCTATCAATTCTCCTCATTCATCTCATCCAACTTAGCTAGCAAGCCAAAGAGATAATGTCACTATTTACATGCAAAGCATGATTTGATTCATCTCAAATCCCTACCTCCATCTCACATAGCTAGATAATATCTTTTTCCCCCCATACATCCCTTATTAAGGATTAAACTTAAAATCTTTTAAATTCCTACACCCCCATTCACACAAGGATTTATCTACATAATATGTAAACCCATAATAGTCAATATATAACCTCCTCCCTCCCCTCCCAATAGATACAAATTCATAACATATGTAGATGGCATTGCATTCACCATTACAAATGAGAATCCCAAAAACTTCCAATCAAGTAGTATAAGTATACTGTCAAGAATCACGTGGTGGGGGAACTTGCTCAAGATGCTGCGCCGAACACACATAGAATGCACAAAGAGAAGCTCACTCAAGAGACAAGAAGAGAGATGGAGGCCAAAAACGTTTTCTTGCTGATTTCTTCTTCTTCATCATCACATCTAATCACCTTAATTCCAAGGAAGTACCTTAGCTCACCTAAATCCTTCATCTCAAACTTCTTCTTCAAAAGTTCCTTGACTTCAGCAATCCCACTATCACTATCACCTGTAATAATCAAGTCATCCACATAGATGACTATGATGACCAAACCTGCATCTCCCTTTCTCACATAAAGTGAGTGATCAGCATCAGAAACATAAAAGCCAATATTGACAAGATACTCTCTGATCTTGTTAGACCATGCTCTAGGTGTCAAGATGTGGGAGAGAAGGAAGGAGTCTCACTTGTAGCTTTCTTGCTTGCACAATGGGGGAATACACACAAAGGTGGAGGCTGAAAACGGTTTTTCTCTTCTTAGTTGTGTAAGCCAAAAAGAACTCTCGTACAAAGAAATAGAAGAACCCTATATATGGGTCTCACACCAAACTCAACTAACTAAGGTGGCATACTAACTGAGCCACGAACTAGAGTAGATAAGGATAGCTGTCATCTAGCTACTATTCATGGGCGGTGTACCAACCGCATCTGCAACTGACAAGTCGGTGACATAAATGCACAACGGTCACCCTGGCATATCACGAGTGGAGCTCGATATCTCAACACTCCCCCTCGAGCTCAATCCCAACTCCTGCACACCAAGCAGATCTCTGAACTTGTGCAGCTTCTCTGCGCCCAATGCCTTCGTGAATATGTCAGCTACCTGATCCTCTGTGCTGACATAAACTAGATCAATAAGACCTAGTAAAACCCTCTCCCGCACATAGTGATAATGCACCTCAATGTGCTTTGTTCTAGCATGAAAGGCTGGGTTATTTGCCAAGTGTATACTACTCATGTTGTCACAATAAATGACAACTGGCCCATCTGTAGACTGATGCATATCATAAAGTAGCTTATGCAACCAAGCTACCTCACATGCAGCCATTGCTACACCCCTGTACTCAGCCTCTGTGCTCGACAAGGCAACTGTAGGTTGTTTCTTGCTGCTCCAAGTGACTGCAGTACTCCCAAAAGAGAACACATATCCACTGGTAGATCGTCTATCAGAAATACTACCAGCCCAATCAGCATCAGTGTATCCATGCAACTGTATCTGAACCCCAGTCTCATAAAGTAGTCCATACTGCAATGTGGACTTCACATACCTGAGTATGCGTCTAGCTGCATCCAAATGCAGTTTCCTTGGAGCCTGCATAAACTGACTTACCAATCCAACAGCATAGCTCAAATCTGGCCTGGTAATAGTCATATAAATCAAACTTCCTACTATGTGTCTGTACATAGTAGGGTCTTCCAGAAGCTCACCTGCATCTGCGCTCAGCTTCACATTTTGCTCCAAAGGAACTGAAATAGGCTTACAACCTGTCATCCCATATTTGGACAGCATGTCCAATCCATACTGCCTCTGCAAGAACCGTATCCCACTTGGTGATCTAATCACCTCAATGCCCAAGAAATAACGCAACTCTCCCAAATCCTTCATCTCAAACTTTTGCTTCAATAGCATTTTCACATGAAGGATATCTTCATCACTGTCACCTATCATAATCAAATCATCAACATAAATGACAAAAGTAGCATAATACCTTTCTCTGTTTTTCTCACATAAAGTGAGAAATCTGCCTTGGAAATCTAAAAGCCAATAGTGACAAGATACTGTACTATCTTGTCAGACCATGCACAAGATACTGTACTATCTTGTCAGACCATGCTCTAGGTGCTTTCTTCAAGCCATACAAGGCTTTCTTCAACCTGCAAACAAACTCAGGATGAACAGCATGCACATAACCTGGTGGCTGCTCCATATAGACCTCTTCTTGCAAATCACCATGCAAGAAGGCATTCTTTACATCCATCTGATATAAAGACCATCCCTTTGATGCAGCCATAGCAATGACTGCTCTTACGGTTGCCATCCTTGCAACCGGACTGAATGTTTTTTCATAATCAATGCCATATGTTTGTGCATACCCCTTGACTACTAATCTTGCCTTGTATCTATTCACAGAACCATCTGCATTATACTTCACCTTATAAACCCACTTACAACCAATTTCATTCTTACCTTTAGGCAAAGGTACCAATTCCCATGTAGCATTTGCTTCCAAGGCATCCATTTCTTCATCCATGGCTTTCTCCCATTTTTCTTTTCCCATGGCTTGCTCAAAAGAAGTGGGTTCTGGTTCCTGTATCACTTTGACCATATAGGCATAGTGAATGGCTGTAAATCCATCATATTTCAGCTTATCCACAGGATACCTAGCTCTGGTAGACCTGCGCAAAGTAGGTTCACTCCCAGATGCTCTCAAAACATCCCTGGTCTTCCTTACTCCAGGTGTAACAATAGAAGGAATACCCAACTCATCATCAATGCTCTGTTCTGAGCCACTGGATTCACCATCCACATAAGAGTGACCTGCATTCACATCAAACATGGGCTGATCTACCTTCTCTTTTCCTTTTTGTGATACCTACATACCACTATCTGCATTACTTTGAGAAGATTCTCCTGATCTCAATCTGCCTGTCCATGGCAAAGAATGTGAACCACTGCTAGAGGACGCTCCAGGTCCACTAATATCTTGTGACTACTGCTGTGAATTTTGTGCAACATTACCATTTTGTGCATCTACATTATCAATCACATTCACTGGTTTATACCAGCTACTCATCTCATCAAAAACAACATCTCTGCTCACTGTAAACTTACGAGTAGAAGGGTTATAGCATCTATACCCTTTCTACTGCAAAGAGTAACCAATAAAGATGCACTTCTCAGCTTTTGGATCCAACTTGGATCTCAACTCATCTGGCACATGAACATAGGCAATGCAACCAAAAATCTTCAAATGAGAAATATCTGGTTTCCTACCAGTATACCTCTCCTCTGGAGTCATCCCATCTATTGCTGCAGTGGGAGTCATGTTCATTATGTAGGCTGTTGTAGCAACTGCCTCAGCCCAGTAAAAATCTGGTAGCTCTTTTTCATTGAGCATGGCACGAGATACCTCTCCAATAAGCCTGTTTTTTCTTTCTGCAATTCCATTTTGTTGTGGGGTATGACTGCATGAATATTGCTGCTTTATGCCATGCTCCTGCAGGAACCTTGCAAACTCATTTGAGAGGTACTCTCCCCCTCCATCTGACCTTAGGCATTTTATTTGCAGGCCTGTTTCTTTTTCAACCATAGCTTTAAGAGTTTTGAAATGCCCAAAAACTTCACTTTTCTTTTTCATAAAATACACCCAAACTTTTCTGCTATAGTCATCAATAAAAGTGACAAAATAATGACAGCCTCCAAGAGATGCAACTTTAGTAGTCCACACATCAGAGTGGATTAATTCCAATGGCTTCTTACTCTCTTGAACATGTCTAGGAAATGGTTTCCTTGCCTATTTTCCAAACTAACAGGCTTCACATACCTTATGCATTCCTGCAACCTTGAATATTGGCAATCCTGCAACAATATTTTGGGCCTGCATTGATTTAAGTCGTTGTGCATTAACATGACCAATGTGTTTATGCCAGATATCAATATCTGCAACTACACCGGTCCCATGTGCAAACATTGCTGCACTCAATTCAGGCATGTCTGCATCCAATGTAAACATTCTGCCCTTCTTCTTTCCTTTTGCTATCAAGCGACCTTTATTTTTCATATCCTCAACAAAGCATCCATGGGAATTAAATCTAACCTGCAAGCCCTGTTCAACCATATGACCAACAGAAACCAGGTTCTTAGTGATATTCGGAACATGAAATACATCCGACAAGTATTTCTTTTTCCCATCCTACATAGACAAAGGAATATTTCCAATCTGCACAATAGGATGTGCAGTATCATCACCAGTCTCCACAAATCCTAGTTTTTCCATTTTCCTTGCATCCTACATCCATTCTGCATGACCTGTCATGTGGTTTGATGCACCTGAGTCAACATACCACACATCGTTACTTTCTTCTGCACTTGTCACAGAATTGGTCATGTGCTGCACCATAAACAAATGCTCATTTCTGTCATCACCCTGTCTACTAGAAGATGCATAATTCCCTTGTTGCAATTTTCCATTCATGATGTCATTTCTCTTTTTATAGCAGTCTTTAGCCATATGACCCATTTTACCACAGTAGTAGCATTCAACATTGTTGTTTGCATTTTGCCCTCTTTGCCATCCACCACGATCTCTTTGGCTCCCCCTACCTCTAAAGTTACCACGTCCTCCTCCATAGGACTGGTTTTCTTGAGTTTGCTACATATTCTGATTTCTACCACGGCCTCCAGATCGGCCTCCTCTACCTCTGCCTCTACCTCTTCCAGCATTTGAGTAGAAGACATCTTCTTTTGAAGTTCCTCCTGAAGAAGATTCAACACCATTTCTCAGCTCCTCAGAAATTAGAAGAGCAATCAACTCCTCAAAATCAGGAAATCTTTCATGGACGGAAATGGATGTTTGAAACTGTGCATAATCCTTTCCTAGACCATTCAAGGTCATAGAAACTAAATCATCATCTTCCACTGGTGACCCAATGGAAGCAAGTGCATCTGCAATCTTCTTCACCTTCATGTGGTAGTCATTGATGCTCATACATACTCTTTGCATATTGTGCAATTCTTGCTTAAGCTGCATTTTCATGGCTTGCGTATTTGTGCTATAAATTTTTGACAAAGTATCCCATGCCTCCTTTGGCGTACTTGCATCCTGAATATGCACGATCATAGAGTCTGAAATGCTGATAGACAACCAATACATAACTTTCTTGGCTCTCTCATGCCATACTTTAAATGCCTGCATTTGCTGTTGATTGGGAACATCAGGAAGAACTGGTTCTTCTTCATTTCCTGCAACGAATTCCCAATATCCTTTTTCCATAAGGAAATTCGTCATTCTGAACTTCCATGCTTGGAAGTTGTTCTTGTCAAGCTTTTCAGTGACAATCTGTGAAAGAGAATCAGACGCCATTACAGAACACTGCAAAAAATTCTGTCACTGCAAAGAACACAGCTTCAGCCTCACAGGGGCAAATCTACAAAACTGATGAAAGTGGTATTTGACCACACAATCACTTCCTAGTTACGATTTTGCATCAACAGGCAATAAGGATGATTCTGTAACTCCCAATGTCTCTGCACACAGGCATATGATGCAATTTCTACTGTAACTTTTCACCGACCTGTAGAACAGTGGTCGCACAGCATAAAACTAGGCCTTTTCTTGAGTGCGTGCAGAAAACTTCCACCTCCAAAACAGGCCCCGAAATGGCCTCAAATCAAAAAAACAGAGCAACCAAGGGCTAAAGTCCTCTCCCGCAGCATATACTGCCCTCTTGCTACACTGCGAAGGGCATCTCAATCTGAGACAATGCACTCTTACACTTTTCGGCTGTGCTACCTGCAGAGACTTGCTCCCAAAACAGAAGAATGAAAGCAACACTGGTCCTCTTACCAGAACACCGCGAACTTGGCTTGCTTTCTTGAGCTCGTTACCACGAACAAGGCTCTGATACCATGTCAAGATTGTGGGAGAGAAGGAAGGAGTCTCACTTGTAGCTTTCTTGCTTGCGCAATGGAGGAATACACACAAAGGTGGAGGCTGAAAACAGTTTTCCTCTTCTTAGTTGTGTAAGCCAAAAAGAACTCTCATACAAAGAAATAGAAGAACCCTATATATGGGTCTCACACCAAACTCAACTAACTAAGGTGGCATACTAACTGAGCCATGAACTAGAGTAGATAAGGATACCTGTCATCTAGCTATTATTCATGGGCAGTGTACCAACCACATCTGCAAACTGACAAGTCGGTGACATACATGCACAATGGTCACCCTGGCATATCACGAGTGGAGCTCGATATCTCAACACTAGGTGCTTGCTTGAGCCCATAGAGCGCCTTCTTCAACCTGCACACATACATGGGATGCTCTAAATTTCATAACCTGTTGGTTGATCCATATATACTTCTTCCTGTAAATCACCATGCAAGAAGGCATTATTCACATCCATTTGCTGCAACCACCAATCTTTGGTTGCTGCCAAAGCAATCACACATTTGACAGTTGCCATCCTAGCAATTGGACTAAAGGTTTCTTCATAATCTATGCCATATGTCTGGGCATAGCCTTTTGCAACCAGCCTAGCTTTGTACCTACTAATAGAACCATCTGCATTGTGCTTAATCTTATAAGCCCACTTACATATAATAGCTTTCTTGCCCTTCGGCAATGATACTAGATCCCAAGTCCAATTGACCTCTAATGCAGCCATCACCTCATCCATTGATGCATCTCAATGAGTATGACCAACAGCATTCTCAAAACAAGTGGGCTCAACATCCTCAACTAGTTTCACCATATAAGCATAATGGTGAGCTGCATAACCTTCAAAACCAAATCTTTTAACAGGGTATCTGACCCTGCTAGATCTGCGTACCACCGGATTACTCAATGGAGCCTTTACATTACTATGAGCTCTATGTACACCTGATGTCCTGACAGAAGGAATACCAAGCTCATCATCCAAGCTCTCTAAGCCACTGGAGTCTCCATCAAGAACTGCATCAATACCATCTGACACTTTATTCTTTCCTTTGTCTTTACCTATAGTGCTACTAGATGCACCTGAAGATGTAGAGCTACTCCTTAGTCTCCTAGACCAAGGACTACCAGATGATGTCTCTGGTCCACTAAGAGTCTATGATTCTTGCTTTTCAGCCTGCACATGAGTGTCATGATCATCATCATCATCCAATGCATCACCACTAGATGCATACCAACTGCTCATTTCATCAAAGATGACATCCTTGCTCACTATGAACTTACATGTGACAGGATTATAACAACGATACCCTTTCTGCTCTAAAGAGTATCCAATAAAGACACATTTTTCTGCCTTTGGATCAAGCTTCTTCCGTAGCTCATCTGGCACATATGCAACATAGCCAAATACCTTCACGTGTGATACATCAAGCTTCTTGCCAGTAAAGCATTCTTTAGGAGTCATACCATGAACTACAGATGTGGGAGTTCTGTTCATAATATGGACAGCAATATGAACAGCCTCAGACTAAAAATGCTTAGGCATATTCTTTTCAGCCACATCAAGGCGCGTGCAACTTCTGCAATATGCATGTTTTTCCTTCCTACAACCCCATTTTGCTGTGGGGTATACCTGCATGTGAATTGTCTCTTTATCCCATGAGACCTCAGAAAATCACTGAACTCATTCAAGAGGTACTCTCCCCCTCCATCTAACCTCAAGCACTTTACTTTCAAGCATGTTTCTCTTTCAACTGCAGCCTTGAAAGTTCTAAAGTGCTCAAACGCTTCACTCTTTTCCTTCATAAAATACACCCACAGCTTTCTAGAACAATCATCAAGGAATGTGACAAAGTATGAACTGCCTCCAAGAGATACATTTTGTGTAGGCCCCCAAATATCTGTATGCACAACATCAAGGATATTTTTGCTTACATCTTTGTCATGTGAAAAGGGTTGTCTTGCCTGCTTACCAAACTGACATGCTTCGCATACCTTATGAAATTTTGCAACTCTAAATGTAGGCAAACCTGTAACCAACCCTTTGGACTACATTAATTTCAGCCTTTGTACATTTGCATGTCCAATACGTTTGTGCCAAATTTCAATATCTGCAACAACACATTTTCCTTTAGCATACATAGTAGCATTCATAGTAGGAATTCCAACATCCAGAGTAAACATACGACTCTACTTCCCTTTGCAACTAACCTGCACTTGTCATTGAAGTCTTCTACAAAGCATCCCTTTGCATTAAATCTAACTTGCAGCCCTTACTCTACCATCTGACCGACTGACACCAAGTTCTTTGTAATAGATGGCACATGTAATACATCTAAAAGACTCTTTGTCTTACCATCATGCAAGGACAAGGGAATTTTTCCAATGTGTGAGATTGGGTGGCATGAATCATCACCCGTCTCCACATAATTTGTATTTTGCAAATCCTGCATCTCTCCAAACCATTCTGCATGGCTGCTCATATGATGGGATGCATCTGAATCAACATACCAAACATCATCATGTGTTCCCTTTCCTGTAACAGCATTCAGCATATGCTGCATAACAAACAGATGTTCATTTTTGTCTTCATTTTGTCATGAAGACGATGCATGGTTTCCTTGTTGCAACTTACCATAGCGAATATCATCTTTCTTAGCATAACATTGGGCTGCAATATGACCTGTTTTGCCACAGTAGTGATAGACAATACCAGAGTTGTTAGAACCTCTATTCTGCCATCCACCTCTTCCTCTAAAGCTCCCCTTGCCTCTAAAGTTACCACAATCTCCTGAAACTTGCATATCGCCAAATTGTTGATTCAATCTGTTTTGCTGGTTGTCACTACCACATCCTGTACCACGGCCTCTTGAAGAGAACCTGCCACGTCCCCTTCCTGAACTGGAGTAGAAAGCTTGGACCTGTTCACCACTTTTTTCAGGTGTCTCACTCTGCATGTTGATCTCTTCAGTGATCATAAGGGAGACCAACTCATCGAAATCTTGAAATAGCTTTCTAACACATACGAAAGTTACAAAAGAATTCCAAGCCTTTTCATTGTTAAGTCCACCCAAGGTAGATGACACCAAATCATCATCATCAGGCATTGCATCAATCGCTGCCAAGGCATCTGCGATGCTCCTTACCTTCAGTGCATACTCATTGATAGACATCTTCCCTTTCTTCAATGTATTCAACTCTTGCTTGAGTTGAATCTTTCATGCCTTTGTATTTATAGAAAACATACTTTCAAGTACGGTCCAAGCTGCATATGAATTCTCTGCATTTCTAATATGTCCCAGTATATTATTGTCAATTACTGCAGACAGCCAATACATGACCTTTTTGTCTTTTGCATTCCATTCATTCCGTGTTTTTGTCTCTTCTGCAGTTGGAGGATCACTCACCTTTGGCTCCTTTTCTTCACCTAAAACAAACTCGTAGAGGCCTTTTCCAATAAGGAAGTTCATGACACGGAACTTCCATGAAGGGCAGTTGTTCTTGTCGAGCTTCTCAATGATGGGGTTTCCACTGTTCTATGCCATTATCACAAAACTGATACCAAACAACAAGCAAATCTTCTGCAATCTTTCACAATACATGCACAGCACTACACCAAGCAACCTTTTTCACTCACTGACTGCTCAATAGCACATGTAATCTGCAACCTGTTTACAGATAAACCTTATGTTTTCTTCCTACAAACACCTTAAAAAATTACAGATTCGCAATCTATAACCTGCGCACCCACTTTCGGTCAATATAGTCGAAATCACAGTGTACCTTGAAACTGTTGTCTGCAACCTTGCGGCTCTAAAACGGGGCCTGAAATGACCTCGGATGGCCAAAATAGCAGTGGTAAGCCCAAAAAGGGCTTATCTGCAGAATACACAATGCTCTTCGCGCACACGAAATCTCACTGCAATCTAATATTTTTGCTCTGCCCTGCTTCTGGTGCCTCCATATAGGCACTGTCCAAGAGAAAGAGTGGAAGAATGGGAGAGCTTCTTACCTGTGGCTTGCTTGCTCGAACCTTGCTTCTTCTCCTTCACTTCAACCTTCGAAATCAACCTCTCTCAGTGGCGCGGCTCTGATACCATATCAAGAATCGCGTGGTGGGGGGACTTGCTCAAGATGATGCACCGAACACACACAGAATGCACAAGGAGAAGCTCACTCAAGAGACAAGAAGAGAGATGGAGGCCAAAAAAGTTTTCTTGTTGGTTTCTTCTTCTTCTTCCACACACTTTACAATGTACACAAAGTATAGATAAGATACAACATAAAGGAAAGTGGCCTACTAAGACAAACAATGCATAACCGACTACACTAGTCGAGTGGCGCTATAACTATGCCAGCTGTAAATAGATGTAACAACCTAAATATAATAAGTAATGAGTCAGTGGTGGCCATGTGAGAGTCATAATGACCACCAACGTGCTAAGTGTAGACGTATGGACCCATCTAACTAGGCGGTCCATCATTAAAGTCCGCATGTATTGAGCTTGTCATCTCAACATATGCCACTGTTCCAATAGGAAAGTTTTAGTCCAAGAGTTTACAACATTAAAATCTCTATATCAATCATGATATTTTAGCTCACAAACATATCAAACATCTCCAAACATATGTCATAACATTTGGAGATAGTGACATTGCATATAGATAGCATTGACTACAAGTGGACATGTAGGTATGCCTCAACATCTAGTGATGACATATCTAGTCTATAGTAACCAGCTGTATTTAAAGTCTACACAAATCAAAGTATTCTCAACTCAAAACACCTTCAAATCATAATAGACATGTGCCAATGAATTTGGGAGTCAATAATCGTCATAGAAGCATCACTGCTTGTCTGGTCTTCAAGTAACAATGTCAGATATGCTTCTCACATGCTATAAATAGCCATCGCTTTATTATAACCATAGCAATTAACTGATCCAAATCTAAGCATTCAATGCTTAGTACATCCCACAACTCATGTGACAAGGTCCAAGCATTTGCAAGTACCCATAAAGCTTCAATATGCTCTAAGATTTCAAGTGCAATTTGTCAAACTTCTAGGCTAGATTTCAACCTGTGAATACACTTCAAAACTAAGCTTTCATTCCTCATACCTATGCCTCAAGTATACATGAATGATGCCACATTAGTTCCCAACTATCTATTTGATATTGGATATGCCAAAGTCAAGCAATGATTGGCTAAAATCCTCTGATCATGATATCCATAAAGTAGACACAAATTCCTAGCTCCACATTGATTTTTGGAGACCATGTGGCTATTGATAATGAACTTTTTATGAGCATACACAAGTGCTATATTTCCTATACTAATGAGCTTCAAGTGGCCCTAAATGATGCCAAATATGTTAGCCCCATTGCCCATGAAAACTACTTGCTGATGCTACCTATTTCACCCCCAAGAAAACAAGTAGAGTCTAAATCAGATCACATTGATCTACTGATGAAGGTGTTGGTATTTTTTAGCTCATTCAGAGGCTCTAGTGAAGGCCAATGGTCCCTCTTTACAAGCCTCAATAGGCTCTATCAAATTTAGGATTTAAAGACAATGATACATACCATTCTAGGTGCATGCTATGGCTCTCAATGCACCTCTACAAGGTTCCTTCTTCAAGTTGTAGGTCAAGGTCACTCTTCAACTTTTGCTCACTACCACACACGGCCTTCCTGTTCTAATACCATGTTCAAGATGCAAAGGGAGAGAGAAAGATACAGTGTGAGTCAATATCAAAGATTAGAGTGCTCTCAATAGTTTTCTTCAGTATTCATTGAGTAACCCACATACTACACACAACTACAATAGAGTGCAAACCATAATGCCAACCTAACAATACTTCTACCTACAGTTAAATCCCAACTCATTTATTGAGGCACACATGACATCCAACTAACCTACAATTGGACATCAAACAAATGAGCTTGATTCTTCACACATATTTGGTTCACTAATAACAAATATATCACAATTGATGCAATTATTGACAAAGGTGCCAATTACAACACCCTTCCATATTTGGTTGACTACCAACAAAGATATTATGATTGATGTAGTTATTGACAAAGGTGCTATTACAACAACCTTCCATACTATTATTGGCTAGAATTAGGACAACCAACACTACAATCCACTAATGCAAAGCTACAACCCTATGGAGATCAACCTTATTCACTATTGGAAAAGTGTAAAGTATAGTTGACTGTGGAAATAGAGACCACTCCAATCTCCTTCTATGTTCTAACAAGAAAACAAGGGACCAAAATTGGCATCCTATTGGAGCACTCTTTTAAATTCATCATAGGCTACCATATCAACTAAGTTGACAAGCACATACACTTAAAGTTTCCTGCTACAAGAGTCATCTCAATCTTTAGCCCTAGGGGACTAACATTATGGCCCATCCCAAATAGGATTCCTACCACACCACCTCAATAACACACTCCCATAACTAAAATGGCCCTCCTATTTGCTAACCCAGCCTCGATCTAGTTTCTATACAAGATCCCAACCTTCTAACGCCACTTCTGATTCTTGAAAAACACACAATAAGTGCCATTTTGACCATCACAAACCATGAACAATATCCCATTTGGTTGCCAAGGTCCTCTAATCCACCCAAAGATATTATAAAGACTGTATATACCTATAGATTCCTAAGCAAATCATGCCAATGTGATCGTATTTTCAACAACCACTACTTCATCCCAAGATAATCCATACACACTCACACTTGGGAACCACAATAGCTACAATCGTGCACCATTGCTACAACTCAAGAAAAATTTGAGCATAACCCTACTAAACTCACCTTGTCATCAAGGTGGTAGAGTTTATCATGCTAGACATCACATAGACCTTCCACCACCATTGATACAAGAAGGACACTAGGCCCATCATGGTTTATCGACCCACACAAAATATAGAGACCCCATTAATCCTCCCTTAAACATTTGTGGCATAAGAAACCATGAGCCTAGCCAACAACCATATATCTCACGAAGGACCAGTGGGTGAGCTACAGTCAATTGCTCTAACCATCTCACACAAGCTCATTGTATCTTCATTTAGAGTCAGTGACAAGCCACTTCTCCTTGGCCATCTAAAGAAAGAGAAAGGCAAAAATCCAAACCTTGTCAACAATGAGCAAGAAGAATGAAATAAGAAACAAAGGGATTAGAGCTACAAAGAAAAGATCAACAAAAGAGTGGAAAAAACTAGAGGCTAAAATGAAGCAAAGCAAAGAAGAACATGTGAGAGAAATTAAGGCTTCCCTTGATGAGTTCTTGCATGGAAAAAATCAATCAATCTCTCGACAAGTAGCATAGATCTTGGCATAGAAAGGAGAGCCAAAAAAAAAGGGAAAGAAAAAACCTCAAAGGAGTCAATGTCATCTAACTCAACAACTTTTGTGAGCTAATTGTTCAATTGGGAAGCATAAAGGCATAAATGACGAGATCAAAAAAACAAAAGAAATCACAACAATAAGTATGGATAATAGACCACATCCAGAAGGATCTTCCAAAGGCACCCATGAACCACCTATAGGAGAGCAAAGTGCAATAAGTAGGGTGGGTGCAAGCTTTGGAACAACTACGTAAGGAGCTTAGAAGTGATAATTTGAAGCCATAGCAAAAAGGCAAGATTTACAAAAAAGATTGGATGAAATTCAAGAAGCTTGCAGGAAGTTTGTGATCGTATCAGAAGATTAAGTGATAGACCTCCAACTCAAATTAAGGAGAAGGACTCAAAGTTGCCAGAGAAAGACTTTGAGGTTAGACAAAAAGTTGCCAGAGAAAGACTTTGAGGTTAGACAAAAAGAGAAAGCACTCAAAATCAAGGATTAAGACATAGAAAAGCTATGCAAGTTGATACTTGACATGAACTAGAAATAGACAGAGACTTCTCTTGAGTTAACCCAAGAAAGAGCTAAAATGAAATTACATGATTCTTACATGAAGAGCAGACAATAGAACATCAATATGCATAGGACCAATCAAAGGTTGCATACACGGGATTACAAGAAGCAATCTTTACTAGCCTAGCAAAAGCTATTGGCCAAGTAGAGAATGAAACACAAAGGTTAGAGAAATCATCCTTGATGAAGCTCTCCAAAAACCTAGGTGCAACATTATTTTAGTGAAATCTAACACAAGGTATATTTGGAAGCATATAAGTTCATGGCCAAGCAACAATAACTCTTTAAAGAAGTAGCACTAATGGCATGTGCCCTATACAAAATGACCTAGAAGAACTCAAAGCTCATTTATGATTGATCTCAAACACCTCAAAATGCATGGAGAAAATTAACAAGATCACTCTAATGAATGAGGAGCACACCAAGGAAGACCTATTTCACCACTTAAGGAAGAAGGGATATGAGAAGCATGAATTGAAAGCCATAGGTCTCACATAGTCCCACACACCTAGTTACTTCTCCCATCACTCTAAATCCATCTAATGTCATGAAAACCCTTATTAGCATGCTTGAGCTACAAGAATTTGGCACATGAGAGTCAAAAGGATGATCTACCAAAGAATAAAGAAAGTAATAGAGCATCCCAATGCTTATAAGCTTCTATCATAGGAAGAGAAAGAGAACCCAAAAGAGGCTACATAGAAATATCAGCAGAATCAAGAATCCAACACTTTTGTAGTACTTGATTTCAAACTTAACAAAGAGGACAAGTTCAAAAGGTTGCTTTCCTTAAACAAGGTACAACTAGCCATATGAACAATTGAAAATATTGCAATGAAGTAGTTGAATCCCACAGATGTCACAACCTAGCAAGAATCCTACAAAGCTCAAGGAAAAAGAGGAAAATGCCTAAAAATGAATCCCAAAGAAGCATATCCAAGTCCACTGAAATTGCACTATCCCATTTTGAAAAGTAACAGGAGGGCTTGGAAAGCCTTTACTTACTTGTAGAAAAAAGAGCAAGTTCACTCTTGTGCCCCTATCCATGGATACTTGACCAAGAGTACTAAGAGAACAAACATGTTAAATATAGCTTCCCAAATATTAGAGTGACCCAAGTGACAAAACCTATCTATTCTAGCCCACTGACCTAGTCTCTTCTTTTGGCTATTTTGTAAAAGAATTTGACAAATACCCTAACCTCTCCTTCAACACCACCTATAATCACTCAAACTCCTTACCAAGCTTCTCCAACAACTAGTGACACCTTATGAAGATGGGAAACCACCTCTATTCTTGTCAAGGAGAGGACTAGAGAGAGAGAAAGAGGAGAGAGAAGTATGTTGTAGTGAGAGAAGAAGAAGTGTAGAAGAGAGAGAAAGAGAGTGACGAGTAGAGAGAAAGGCTAGAAAAGGAGAAAGACAAAAAGAGAAGAGAATAAATAGAATCTGTGAACAAGGAGGTGAGGTAAGAGACAGTAATGTATTAATGTTTCAAAAATATTTGAAAATTTACATATCTCTCCCTTTTATACCTATGGCAGTGTGACAAGGTATTATTACTATTTCTACACTAAACATCTCTTATTCCCAGCTTCTTACAATTCTTTGATATAAACGTAGGTATTGATCAAGTGTTAATGTCCACCTTCACCTCTTAGTCCTATTACTACTAACATTTTGTACTCAATTACTGAAAGACATGGTGGACAATAGGATCTCCATGTATAATCATTTCTTCTACCTAGAGTTCTCTAACTGCAATTGTGGAAATCAGTTTAAAGAATATCTTTTGAACAAGGGATGGCTTTAGTATACACCTAGACCACTCCCTAACTGATATGTATTTTCACATTCAATCACTTATAATTGGTTCATTTATCATATTAAAATTTTTTAGACCAAAAAGTGAAAAAAATAAAAATTTGAAAAGCACATTGCACCCTCACTATACCTAGGGAAACACCCTAGCCCACTCTCCCATATCAAAGCCTCAAGGCACATCAAGGCAAGATATCCCGAGCGTGCTTGGACAACTTGTTACCCTAAAAATAGTATTGATGCACAACTTCTCACGAATTGGATCCTCAAGTGTAGGATAACATTCCAAATTTGCTTGTATTTTGGCTCAACTCCCAATTGCCCTTACACTTACACATGCACAAACCACTACACAAGTAAGGGTTATACACCCTGTAGATAGAATACAAGTGAGTTAATATATATCATGGAGCCTCAGGACCCATCAACATTGGTGGTTTGTAATCATCATTATCTGTCAAACATAGAGTAACCACTACTCCTTCCCTCTTTAAGATAACCTATCTAGAACCAAGTTCTTCATTGATACCACCACTTTGACCCTACTCCTCAATTCATTTGCATCAACACGCCATCCTTCCTCTACCAAAGGTCTCTTGGCCTCTTGCCAACAATAGCATCATACATTTGGTGAAATGTCATGAGATTAACACTCATCTAGGAGGGAGGATAATGTTAATTGCAAAGAGAAATGAAACTACAAATTCTTGAAAGGAAATAGTTTTGTAAAATTCATTTCATTATTATGTTGATAGCCAAGCTCCTACTTATGAAAATTGTAACAATCAACTACTAGCACCTTAAGGTTATACTTGTATTGGTCAAATTTCTTATCAAGATAAGGCCGAGAGCATAGAACAAGGGCCAAGATGATCAAAAGGCCACAAAAGGAGCAAGATAACCAAGAGGCATGGAAAGACCCTAACCCTATATATATGTGTGTGTGTGTGTGTGTGTGTGTGTGTGTGTGTGTGTGTGTGTGTGTGTGTGTGTGTGTGTGTGTGTGTGTGTGTGTGTGTGTGTGTGTGTGTGTGTGTGTGTGTGTGTGTGTGTGTGTGTGTGTGTGTGTGTGTGTGTGTGTGTGTGTGTGTGTGTGTGTGTGTGTGTGTGTGTGTGTGTGTGTGTGTGTGTGTGTGTGTGTGTGTGTGTGTGTGTGTGTGTGTGTGTGGAGGAAGAAACTAATAGAAAAAGATATTCATATGTGTGCAAACTTTGCTTTCTTGATTTCTTGCAACTTATTACCTTGAGTGTGAGAGTGAAGGAGAGGGAGTGTGAGAGAGTGAGTGACATGGAGTGGGGAGCTCTTTGCATGCTATCTTCTTCTTCTTCTCCATCACATCATGGCAAGTGCCTTTGTGAGTGAGAACATGTGAGGTGAGAGTGCATGTGAGGCAATGCTAGGAATAGTGTAGATTTTCTTGGGTGAGACTATGCTAGAATCAAACACTTGGGTAGAATTTTAGTCAATCCTTTGTGTTCCATGTTGATCGTTTAGCTCTATTTGATCAAGCAACTAAATTTGATAAACTACATAGTGCGATGGATCTTGCTAATGTAGGAGTTATGAGTTTGTTTCTTCATTGGGTGATTCTTCTCTACCCACCCTACCGTGGACCTAGTATGAAAAAAAAACTTACTTTTTCCACTACTACTGAAATTTTGGATCACCTTCCCATGGATCAATGAAAGCTATTATTGTTAACCCTCAAATGAACGAAGGTAGAAAATCCGGAAAAGCTAAAGCAGAAGACAAAGGCCAAGGCAAAGTGAAACGGAAGACAAAGACACACAAGGAGAAAAGTCCTAAATAAGGGAGAAAGGCATGCAAGAAAAAGCGCAAGTCAATACTTTTGTAAAAGAGCGCAAGTGTATCATGGTTTAATTCAAGGAGCGACGCGCTCTCACTCGTGCAATTTGTAAATATAGACGGGTGGTGGAAAGGAAGCTAGGAAGATAGAAGGACAATGGGAAAAAGGGCCTAGGCCACGGCCGGCCATGTAAAAAAGGGGATAAGGGGATGACCGCCCAAAAGGAATTTAGGATTTTGTATATAAAGTTGAAAAGTGAATGAGAAGCTCATTCTTGTGTGTGGCCAAAAGTGGCTCTCTTCTTCTTCTTCTTCTTCTTCTTCTTCTTCTTCTTCTTCTTTCTTGCTTGAGCTTGTGCTTGAGAGAGGGAGTGTGAGAGTGTGAGGGAGTGAGTGTGTGAGGGTGAGGGACCGGGGAGGAGAAGCTCTCCATCTTCTCCTCTCTTCTTCTCTTCTCTTCTCTTGCTCACGACGATGGAGCTTGGAGCGTGGAGCTTGAGGATGGAGCTTTCTTGAAGCTTGCACTTGGATCATGGAGCTACCGGAGTGCGCGGGAGAGGAGGTAACTCGATCGGCATGGAGGTAAGCTCACTACACCCGTAGGTATGGATGGCGCACTGGCTATGTGAGAGGTAGCCATTAGTGCTCGGCTTGGAACGCTTAAAACAATAAGCGATCCGTGGGTCTTGGCGGTTGAGCAAAAGCTCCCACATTTTGGTTCCATTTTGACGAGACCAACGGATTCAAGCCTTGAGCACTTGCCCGCTTCGAATCGAGCATCGAAGTAGGGTTTTTCCCGAACCGGTGCTTGAGGTAGATAGGTAGGAAGCGAGGGAGTTTGAAGAGGTATTCGATCTCCTTAGCAAGTAGGTTTTTGTTGTTTTGGACTTGGGAAAGCATGATGGAGTAGTATAGGTATTTTTCTTATAATTTTTTCTTGCATTTAGGAAGGATAGGAGCAAAACATTGGAGCAAACAGTAGGGTTTTATGTGCTGTATAACAGGTTGAAACAGGGGAATAGGGGCACATATTCAGATTTCTGGCTGGAAGAGTATGAGGGACTAACTTTTGAGGTCACAGCAGGCTGGGACGGGGCAATAAGAGGCCCAGGGAATCAGGAAATACCACATTTGACTCCCTGCCTTCTGAGAAGAGAGTGAGCTTGAGAGCCAGGGAGAGAGTGAGAGAGAGAGAGCTATGGGGAGATCGTTGACGTGCTGATCGATTCGAGTGCCACACCGTTTCCAAGTACGCCAGGCGTTTCCATCTATTGCTTTGCATTTAATTATACGGCACGGCACGATTCAGTGAAGTAGATGTTGGCCTAGAGGCATCGCGTGCAACTCAAGGGCCGTCGGCCGCGCAATCGGACCAGTTCGTCTGAGTCCCAGAATAGGATTGCCCTATCTCTAGAGTCGGACCGTCCGACTCCGAAAATTGGACCTCCCCAAAAACTGTTCGACTCCAAAAATTGGACCACCCTTTCGATCCGATTCCCAGAATCGGACCAGTCCCAGAATTGGACCAGTCCCAGAATCAAACCACCTTCACCTGTCGGATCGGACAGTCGACCATCCGATTTTGAAAATCGGGCACTCATACCCTAGAAATCAGACACAAGGAATCGGACCACTCAGAATCGGACACCTGTCAAAATCGGACATCCGATTCCAGAAATAAGATGTGACCAAAATTGGAACACCCGGCCGATCGGACCAACCAAAATTGGACGTCCAATTCTGATAATCAGACCCCTGAAAATCGGACGTCTGAGAATCGGACAAAAAAACTGTCAAAATTAGACAAGCATCTAGAACACAAATTTTGACGCATCTAAACTCCAAAATTGACCCCAAAGGCTACGTAGAGCTAAAGGCGCATCACAGATCCAACACTGGGCTGAAACTTAGAGCAAATAGTTTAAAATTTGGCTATAAACGATCCTCCAAATTGCACATGGTGTTTATCGTAACGGCCCTACGGGCCGGAGGGGCTGCCCTCCCAAACCTGCGCAGAGGGGGCTCTGCCCCCTCCACACCTCCCCCAAGTTGGTTGGAGGAAAAACGTGCGTCGTGACAAGTCCTTCGGACTAGGCCCTAGTGTACTAATGGCTCTACACAAGCATAGATCTTCACTTACAAAGCAGCAAATAGAAGCTTACACCCAAACAAAGACAAAAAGAGACCCTAGAACCTCAACATGCCAATCTAGCCATCAAGGGCAAAAGGACCACACCACGAGAACACAAAGACATTGTGTTCATACTGTGTCTAGTCAGAGAAAAATGCAACATCAAGCTACAATAGCAAGAATGACTAGATATGACAGTCCTGACGATAGATGCTCCTTGAATAGCACTGCACTGACAATCCAAGACATCAGTGGAGAATCCATATCTGGTCGTGCAGTTGGGGACTCAAGGGCATTTGTCAAAAGGCTTAAATTTACAAGCCAAGACCCGGAAGATGAAGACATAGTACCACCTGCTTATCTTAGGGTCAAACTCACTGTGAAAAGAGAGCATACTATCAATACTCTGATTGATGAAGGAGCAAATTTTAATATCTTGACCTATGTATCATGGACCTTAATAGGCCAATCAGAGCTCACACCAACTAATGCAACTCTTAACCCTTATGGGGGACACCCACAAGCACTCATAGGAAAGTGCAAAATCCTTGCGAAAATTGAAATTGAAAGCTTGCCTATCCTATTTCATGTTCCTTCAAATAGTGCTAATTACGGGAAGGAAGCCCTCCTAGGAAGACCCTTCAAAAGGGCAACCAAGTGTGAGGCCAACTATGTAGCACAAAGGATACACCTGACACTACCGAGTGTGAGGATAGTCACAATCTTTAGCAAGGGTGTCCTCATCGAACCTCGAGGGAAAGGCAAAGAGGGTGCTGACATAATAGTCAAGCCTACTAACGAGAGCAAGGACTTGTTGGAAGAGTTTATACAAGCACAAGTCGAACAACAAGAACCAGTGAGTGAGGCCATGCCTGAAACAAGATGGTCAAGAGACAATGCCAAGGACGGGCTTTGAACTTACAAATATCGTAGAAGACCCCAAAAGAAGCCCAAGCCTTATAGACGAAGGCATCGATAGAGGGTCAGCATAACGCTGCGATGGATATCCAAAGCATTGCTACGTGCTCAAGGGTATTACACAGGTAACCGATGGGTTTGGGTACCAAAACCCCCTGCTAAACCACCTCTATTAGCTGAAGGCCAGATTGCATCAAAAGCAACAAAGCACAGGAGGAAATCTAAGAGAAACTCCAGGTCTCGAGGCAAGAAACCAAACATGAGCGTTCGAAAGAAAGAGCCTCGGCCTAGCATCCTTAATAAACAGATGTCATATGTAACCATTGAGCGTGCACAAAGACCACTAGTGCTCAAGGAGCTTTTGACTTCCCAAGAGGATAATGAGCACCAGAGACACAATGCTGCTCGTGCGAAGGCTGATTGCTCAACAAAGAAAATGGCACAATCGTCTAATAGCCTCAAGCAAATCATTCAGCTAGTGCCACGCCCACCTAAGAGTCCTAGATCTCCTACACCCTCTTTTCCCAAACAGACACAGGAAGCACAACAGTAGTCGTCAAGGGCGGCTGCTCAATCCCAATCTCTATCTCCATCTAAGCTTCCAAATGTCCAAGAGGTGGGACATGACACCATCCGTAGCTCTCGGCCCAAGGATATGCATGAGCAACCTAATACGACTAGATCATCTACACAGATGAATGCTCAAAGGGCAACAAAAGACACAACCACTTCCGATCGCCCTAGGGACTTGACACCGCAATCCACCAAGCCAGCCAACTCGACTAGCCGCTACTACTTCCAATCAGGGATCACAGCAATCACAGCCCTTGGCCGTGACAATGCCCCTTGTGGAACGCGTCCTTAGTAGTTTACATGTGGAGGAGGTGTCGCAACCAACTTCCTTGACAACTCCAGCACTTCCAAAGTGCCTAAAGCCTAGGCTGGAGGAGTTAAACACAAGGGAATTGGTTGAAAAGCTAGACTCTCCGAAAAGGGAGACAGTTGTACCCTCACAACCTAGTGAGGCTACTCAGCAGGCCATAACTATGTCCCATAAGAACACACTAGAGAAAGAGAATGCTGAGGCCCAACCAAGCACATCAACGGTTGACCTAGTCCAGGGTCTTGAGTCGCTGAGAGATGCACGTTCACTGACCAAGAAAAAGAGGAGAAAACAACAAAAACAATAGTAATTACAGGTGGTTGTGGACCCCAAGAACATTGACACCAAGAGCGCTGGAGAGCTAGGGAATAAAGCATCGAGTCCATCCACCAATGACCCCATTGGTGCCTCTCCTAATAGCGGTGAAACCTCAAACACATCCGTGTGCTCTGAAAAATCAAAGCAGTCGTTACCATCAATGGTTGCTTATAACACTCAATCCACCGACAACAGAACTCGCATTGACCAATCAAGAGTGGATACAACACTGTCATAACAGGGTGACAAACCTATACCAGCCACATCCAAGGAGAACCATGATGCAATAACAAATCCTCAGGAGAAACATGGAAACCCCGAGAGCATAAGAAATCCTAGCGTTGGCCAAACCTGCTCGTCTAGGCCTGAGCCCCCAGCAATGCTGAAGCCCAAGGAAACTCCTAGAACCTTGCATGAGATAGCAACTGAGCAAGCCCTTGTAGAACATAGAAGTGTCACAAAATGCTTAACCGAGTTGGATGCTAAGCTCAAAGTGTTTGCACGTGTCTACGTCCTGGCAGACATGGGCGCATTCCCTAAAGAGCAGCTTGAAGAATACTTGCCATTTCCCTTATCCTGGGAAGAGCAAGAACATCTTGACGAGCACTATAACAGGCTCCTGTATGAACGCATGCGACTCATCCCTGACAAGGAAGCCGACGAACTACGCTTAACTGTGACATTCAATGATGTGCTCTGCCAACCAAATCTCTTAGAGATAGAGCAACTAAAGCGACTATTAGAGGGTCAAAGTCAATTTGAACAATGTTGGTGTGAAAACCACATTGCAATGGCCGAAGTAGGAGCCCAGGTCATGACAGTCTCAGAGGAGCGATTGGCCAAATGGCGGTCTCAAAGAGACCCAACCTATGTGGCACAAACTTCCTTTCAAGTGCTAACTCTCATTCGGGGTACGGACTTAGCTGAAACTAGCCAAGAGAACTCTCTGTCTGATAAGGTTCTCCTTGAGGAGGAGTTACATGTTGCTAGTAGACTCGGACAAGGTTCCATGCTACTCAATGTTGCAAAATATCTATCGGTATTGAGTAAGATGCCACAAGTACTAGATGCATGTGCCACACTCCAATACAATCCAGAGTTCTACAATTGGCTTTTATCCTTGTAAAGTAACATGGATTTGTAGATATGTATATAAATAAACAATGACTTTTGTGACCCTATATAGACGATGTCAACACACACAAGCAATGAAAGTCAAGCGCAGGGAGAAGAGTTGGGTTTGTTAGATATGATCAATGCCCCACCCTCATTAGGTGCTACCAATGATCCATGGTGCTCAAAGTTGTAAGGCCCCCATTATGAGGAGAAGCCAAATGTGAGCCCAGACATTGGTTGACTCCTGACTTGTATATCAGATGAGGTCTATGTGACCGGATGGCAAAAAGGTGACTGTTGTGGGTCTAATCTTTGGGTTAGACAGAGTGGTTAAGCTGGTAGCAACTCGAGGCGCATTGCATCAAGTTGCAGTGTAAGGGAGTTAAAAGGGGCCCCTATTGTGGGGTCCGGGGGCCGCAGAAGCGGCTCCTGGCTGGGGGTCCCAGGGGGGCCAGCGGCCCCCCTGGCGGGGGTCCGGGGGTAGTGCCCCCGGCCCGATGGTAAAGGGAATATTCCCTAGCCGACTAGTGGAGGCTCATATGGTAGGTCATCACCAGCAGGCCGACCTAACGACCTTCGCGGGCTATAAAAGCTAAACCCCTTCGCAGCCATCTCTCACTCATCTTTCACCCAGTCAGAGTTGTTGTTCCAGCTAGCGTTAAGCTCTTCACCTATCTTCTGTCTAGATCGCCATCTAAGCTTCACACAGTGGAAGCGCACGGGTGGACAGAGCCATCTTTGTATCAGTTGTTTGGAGTTAAAGAATTTACTGATTCTCCTCTTATCTGTTGTGTACTCTCTATCTCTTTCTCAGATTTTGTTCGCTGCGCCATGTAATATTTTACATGGTATCAGAGCCCAGGGGGCTCTAGAGATCAAAGAGTGTGCAAGAGGCAAAGGCTTCAACAACAAGGAGAAACTATGTCGACTTCCGGAAGCGGTTCTGGCGCATCAGGAAGCGGTGCAGGAGGTGGTGCTGCTGTACCGGCTATTCAAACACTGAGGATTCGTCCACCAACCTTCAGCGAAGGCAAGTTAGATGGTACAAACTACACCTTATGGAAGTTCAAAATTACAACTATCCTTAATTCTTATGAGCTTCTGGAGACTGTATTGGGGGCTGACGTAGAACCACAGCCTACCCCCGACCCATCAAATCCTAGTGTGATGATTCCTCAAAATGCAGATCTTCTACGAGCTTGGAAACGAAGGAATGCAGATGCATTGTGTGCCTTAGTTACAAGCTGTTCTGACAGTGTTCTGACTTTAATTCAGCATACAACCAAAGCGTCTGAGGCTTGGAATGTACTAAGGAGTCAGTATGAAACAAGAAACCAAACAAGGATTCAAAACTTGGAGAATCAACTAGCAGGAGAGAAGTTTGCTGAAGGAGAGACGGTTGAAGCATTCATCACTCGGATTAAGAATCTGTGCGACCAGATGGCTGGCGCTGGGATACAAAAGACTAGCGAAGAGCTAGCTCGGAGGTGTCTTCGGATTTGTCCACAAAAGTTTGATGGACTAGTAACTGCCCTTAATACTCAGGTGAGACCTCAAGCTTTGACTTTTGAGGAGTTTTGTGCATTATTAATGGAGGAGGAGTTGAGGCTGAAAGCCCGAGAAGGAAGCAACAATGGAGATGCTGCATTCTCTGCCAATGCAAAAGGCAAAGGTGGTTTCTCCACTAAAAATGATGGTGACAAAAAGAAGAAGGGCGGAAAGAAGAAGTTTCAAGGAGAGTGCTTCTATTGCAAGAAGAAAGGACATGCAATTGCAGATTGTCGTGTCAAGAAGGCAGATGAAAAGAATGGTACCCTTAAATGTAAAGGGAAAGAGAGAGCCAATACGGCTGAAGCAGAGCTGGAATTATTCATGGCGACCATTGAGGAAGTGTGCTCCTCCGCGCAAGAAGAATCTACCACTGACTCATGGGTGTTGGATAGTGGGGCCTCCCGTCACATGACCAACAAGAAAGGTCTATACAGTTCTATGTAGCCTCTACAAGAATCCATCACTATGACGGTTGGAAATGATGCTAAATGCCCTGCTACGGGCACAGGTACTATTTCTTTTGTTGTTGCAAATGGTGAAGTCAAAAATCTTTCAAATGTGTTGTATGTTCTCGAAATCAGAAGAAATCTGTTATCAGTTGCTGTCATAACTGATCTTGGTCATGAAGTGAGCTTCAAGAAGACAGGTACAAAAATTCTTGATAGTGCTGGCACAATTGTTGGCAAAGGAGAAAGAAGGAACAACTTGTATGAGCTAAGTGCTCTTACAGCCACCGCTGGAGTGGGCACAAGTAAGCTTTGGCATGAAAGGTTTGGACACATCGGATTTGCAGTGTTGAAGGAGATGCAAAAGCAAGGTATGGTTGCTCATCTACCTACAATAACTGAATTGAAGGAACCATGTGAAGCTTGTATGATGGGCAAGCAACAGAGAAAGGCATTTCCACAAGAAAGCAAGAATAGAGCACAGGCTCCTCTAGAGTTGGTGCATGCTGACTTGTGTGGTAAGATGCCTACACAGGCCTTGGGGGGATCTTTTTATTTTATGTTGATTGTTGATGACTACAGTAGGAAGATGTGGGTGTACTTCCTTCATGATAAGACTTAAGCTTTTGGTAAGTTTAAAGAATGGCTAATACTTGTTGAGAATGAAACAGGAAAAAGTGTGAAGAAATTTAGAACATATGGTGGTGGTGAGTTCAACTCAAAGGAGTTTGAAGGCTTTTGCAAGAGCAAAGGGATCAAGCGTCAATTGATGACGCCTCACACACCTCAGCAGAACGGTGTTGTGGAATGCAGGAATCACACCATTGTGGAGATGGCAAGATGCATGCTAAAGGGCAAGGGATTGCCTAACCATTTTTGGGCTGAAGCTGTTAATACTGCAGTCTACATTCTAAATCGGAGCTATACAAAGGCTCTCAAGGGAAAAACACCTCATGAGGCTTACACTGGTAAGAAACCATCTGTCTCACATTTCAGAATTTTTGGATGTGAATGTTATGCATATGTTCCAGATGAGAAGAGAAACAAGTTACAACCAAAAAGCAGAAAATGTATCTTCTTGGTTATAGTGATGAGCAGAAGGCTTACAAATTATATGACCAAGAGGCAAAGAAGATCATCGTGAGCCGTGATGTGGTGTTCAAGGAGGAGCCGCATACAGTGGAGGAGGAGAAGGCAAGTTCTTCCACTTTATCAAGCGAAGAAGTAGTCCACTATGAGCCTGTCCCGAGAGCTATCCCTATCCTTAAGGAGGAGGAAGCATCATCTTCAGATGATGAGGAAAAAGTTCACCAACCTGACATCACCCCACCGAAAAAGCCATTGCCGCACTGGGTGAAGCAGCTCTATGACCACAATAATCTTATGCCTGCATCTGTTGAAGAGAAGGCAGATGGACCAAGGAGGTCTCAAAGAATAGAGGAGCAAAGGAGGGCTTCTGCTCACATAGTCAATATGGCCTTGATGGTTGAGATTATGAGAGAAGTAAAGGAGCCAACTAACTTAGAAGAAGCACTTGCAGATCTATCATGGAAGGCTGCTATGCAGGCAGAGTATGACAGCATAATGAAGAATGACACTTGGGAGCTAGTGGATCGACCAGCAAAGCGGAAGGTTATTGGCACCAAGTGGATCTGGAAGGTAAAGTACAAGGCTGATGGTACCTTAGAAAAGTACAAAGCTAGACTGGTTGCCCAAGGATTTTCACAAGTTGAAGGGTTTGATTTTCAAGAGTCATTTGCCCCAACTGCCAAAATGACCACTATTCGCACGGTACTTGCAGTGGCTGCCCACAAGAAGTAGCCAGTGTACCAAATGGATGTTAAGTCAGCGTTCTTAAATGGTGACCTCAAGGAGGAGGTGTACGTGGCTCAGCCACCAGGGTTTGAGGCCCCCCATTCTGAGAACAAAGTGTGTAAGGTGAAGAAGGCATTATATGGGCTGAAACAAGCCCCTAGAGCATGGTACCAGCGGATAGATAAGTTCTTTTTAGACCTAAACTTCAAAAGATGTGCCTCAGATGCTAACTTGTATGTTTACAGGGATGGTAAAAAGTCTGTAGTGATTTTCCTATATGTGGACGACCTTCTTATTACAGGTGACTATGAAGATATGATCAACCAAACTCGAAAGGCTTTGAGTTCTGAGTTTGAAATGACAGACTTGGGCTTGCTGCACTATTGTTTGGGGATTGAAGTCTGGCAGGAGCCAGGAAAGATCTTCATCTGTCAGAAGAAGTATGCATGGGAGATCTTCAAGGCATTTGGCATGACCGAGTGCAAGGAGATAGCTACACCTATGGAGGTGAATGCAAAGTTATCCATCGAGGATACATCAGCACTAGCAGACATTGGGAGGTATAAGAGGTTGTCGGCAGTCTAATCTACTTGTGTAACACCATACCAGATATCAGTTTTGCTGTTGGTGTTTTGAGCAGGTTCTCAAACAAACCTCATGAGAGTCATTGGAAGGCTGGGATGCGAGTGTTCAGATACTTGAAGAAAACTCTTGACTATGGTATCACATACAGTTTCGGAACTTCTCTTGTGGGGAACTATGACTCAGATTGGGCAAGAGACATTGATTCCAGGAAGTCAGTTTCTGGTTATTGTTTCTCTTTGGGTTCAGGAATTTTCTCTTGGATTAGTAAGAAGCAGCCAACAATGGCATTGACTTCTACCGAAGCAGAGTACAAGGCAGCTTGTTTTGCTGCATGTGAAGCCGTATGGTTGAGAAGGATTCTATGGCATATGGGAGTGCAGGATGAAGAACCAACTGTGCTGAGATGTGACAATCAGAGTTGCATCGTCATTGCCAAAAATCCAGTGTTCCATGCACGCACCAAATATATAGAGATCCAGTATCACTATGTGCGTGATTTGATGGAGGATGGGATAGTGGAACTGGTCTACTGTCCAACAGAGGAGAATGGAGCAGATATCTTCACCAAAGCACTTACGAAGGATCTGCTTCAAGTTCATCTTCAAAGACTCGGCATTGGGCCGAGGAGATAGTTCACCTATGGGTGGACATTGAGGGGGGATGTTAGATATGATCAATGCCCCACCCTCATTAGGTGCTACCAATGATCCATGGTGCTCAAAGTTGTAAGGCCCCCATTATGAGGAGAAGCCAAATGTGAGCCTGGACATTGGTTGAGTCCTGACTTGTATATTAGATGAGGTCTATGTGACCGGATGGCAAAAAGGTGACTGTTGTGGGTCTAATCTTTGGGTTAGACGGAGTGGTTAAGCTGGTAGCAACTCGAGGTGCATTGCATCAAGTTGCGGTGTAAGGGAGTTAAAAGGGGCCCCTATTGTGGGGTCCGGGGGCCGTGAAAGCGGCCCCTGGCTCGGGGGTCCTAGGGGGGCCAGCGCCCCCCCTGGCAGGGGTCCGGGGGCAACGCCCCCGGCCCGATGGTAAAGGCAATATTCCCTGGAATATTCCCTGGCCGACTAGTGGAGGCTCATATGGTAGGTCGGTCACCAGCAGGCCGACCTAACGACCTTCACGGGCTATAAAAGCTAAACCCCTTCGCAACCATCTCTCACTCATCTTTCACCCAATCAGAGTTGTTGTTCCCGCCAGCGTTAAGCTCTTCACCTATCTTCTGTCTAGATCACCATCTAAGCTTCACACAGTGGAAGCGCACGGGTGGACATAGCCATCTTTGTATCAGTTATTTGGAGTTAAAGAATTTATTGATTCTCCTCTTATCTATTGTGTACTCTCTATCTCTTTCTCAGATTCTGTTCGCTGCGCCGTGTAATATTTTACAGGGTTCAATAAGCTAAGCTCCTCAGGTCCTCCTCTCACCGCACATTTAGAAGTTGTGTGACCATTACTGCCTCCAGGTGGAGGGCATGTAACCCTCATCACCACCATAGGAAGCCCTGACCAACATCTCTGAGGGTGTGGACAGGGTACCATCCCTTCCCATACACCTTTCCCCTTTATGGTCTATCATTCTGAGGATGAGCCCTGCCCCACTCCCTGACAACCAATCCACGCAACTTAGCATAAGCCAAAATCTGCTAATGGCTGGAGGCCAAATGAACATCATCACAGGGGCCATCCCTCTACTACAACCACTGCATGCCTCACCTCTTCCCTCCTCATCTTATGCGCTTGATAACCCACACTATAATCCCTTCCATGCGAATGGTTTTATCCTATATCAAGGCCTAATCCTTGGTTCGCATTTTACAGGTCCCTCTACATGGGAGACATGGAGCACCCAGGGGAGTTGGCTTGCAAAGACTCTCTCCGCCATCGAAGGGAACATGCAGCACAAGCTCCTCCGCGGTGCGCTATGTGCCTAGCCTCAAAAGGTATGCAAAGAAACGAGGTCCCAAGCGACACTGCCCCGGACGTAGGCCGAAGAATCCCCAGGTCAGGGAAATAGAAGCTCAAAGAAGCACACAAGGTGTGGCAACACCAGTTGTGCGAGCCCCCCACAGACGCTCGGGCACTAGGTGCTCAACGGCAAAAAGGGCAGCTCGAGACAAGGAAGAGTTCAATGCATTGTTCAAAAGCATTTTGGAAATGGTTGCAGCCAGAGACTACACCATTCAGGTCCCGGTTGACATCTTCCCTGCCCAACCTCACAGGAGCCCCTCACCAATAGAGCCTCAGTCGCCTAACCACCCGGACTCACCCCTCCTTGTGCAAATAGAGTAGCTCCTATGATATGCAAGCAACTTAACAAAGGCCATCCTGCCATAACTTTTTGTCTTTTGAGGGTTAAAGGGGCAAGCTCCCCACTTGTACACACTTTCCTCACCTATTGATAATATATGCCAAGTCTTTAACAAGCACCGGAATAGGCATCGCAATCAGCATCATAGGATTTTGAAAAAGTAATATCTTGACATGATTGCATTTGTTCGTTATACTTGATGCATGCGACTTGCATATACTTTCATGAAGTAACAAGTGCATGTAGGATGGCATAGGTCTTTGTGCGAACGTGTCCAATGCCCAAGTCACCGCAAGACCACCAACCCTTGTTGTTCTTCTTCTTGCTTGCTTGAGCTTGTGCTTGAGAGAGGGAGTGTGAGAGTGTGAGGGAGTGAGTGTGTGAGGGTGAGGGACCGGGGAGGAGAAGCTCTCCATCTTCTCCTCTCTTTTTCTCTTCTCTTCTCTTCTCTTCTCTTCTCTTCTCTTGCTTGCGGCAATGGAGCTTGGAGCGTGGAGCTTGAGGATGGAGCTTGCTTGAAGCTTGCACTTGGATCGCGGAGCTACCGGAGTGCGCGGGAGAGGAGGTAACTCGATTGGCATGGAGGTAAGCTCACTACACCCGTAGGTATGGATGGCACATCGGCTATGTGATCAATGAAAGCTATTGTGTCTCCAAAGCCAACATTTTGAAGTCCATCTAGGCCATCTATATCATCAGATGTTATTCAAAGTTTCGCAACAAGTTATACTATCCATGGAATAAGAAGTTATCATGGAGGAAGCACATCAAGGGCTATCCATAGGACATTTCTCAAGTGATATTATAATAAATAAAATTCAATAAGTCAAACTATGGTGGCAAAGAGAGGGATTTTAAGCTAGAAAAAGATAGTGGGCAAGATTTGAAAGGGCATGGCCCTTGGAGGCCTTAGCCCCAAAATTTCATGATTATGGGGGGGGGAGGGGGGGATGGCAGCTCTTTGGGCATGGAAAAAAAAAAGAGGCTCCATGGCAACAAGTGACAATTTGTGAAGGAGGGGGATTTAGGGGGTTATAAACAACCCATAGATCTAAAGATGCAATCCTACTTCTCAAATTTTTTGCTCTCCATCACCAATCTTTGTGCAAGGAATGGCTGCTTAGTTCCAAATTCAATCTCTCTCTCTCTCTCTCTCTCTCTCTCTCTCTCTCTCTCTCTCTCTCTCTCTCTCTCTCTCTCTCTCTCTCTCTCTCTCTCTCTCTCTCTCTCTCTCTCTCTCTCTCTCTCTCTCTCTCTCTCTCTCTCTCTCTCTCTCTCTCTCTCTCTCTCTCTCTCTCTCTCTCTCTCTCTCTCTCTCTCTCTCTCTCTCTCTCTCTCTCCAAGAGGCCATTCATGCACAAAATAGAAAGAGAAGAACAAGATGAAGAAAGCTTGCCTGGCATACACCATATTGATAAAGATTGAGAGGATGTTGAGAACTGATATCAAGCAATGTGTGGTGATTGATGGCAGGTCCCGATGGCTATTCACACATTCAATTTTTGTGATCCGAAACACACAATTTAGTGATTTGTCCATTTTAAGAAAAAAATTTGGTTTGTTTTTTATATTTTATGGTCCAAATGAAGTGCATATGGTACGAAAATTTGTATAAACCTTGTTTGACATGTCTTTGAGAACTATGAGTGATAATATGTAGAACTTGTAGCTAAATGTGATCATTATCAATAATTTAAAGCTCGAAATGCAGTATTTAAGTGAAAAATTAAGGATTTGTTTTGTTTCAAGTGGAAAAATCATATTCTTATGGAATGAAATGAATAATAATGATAAATCTCTATAATGATAATTAGTTTGAATTAAAAAGTAGAAAATAATAGTAATTATTCATAAATAAATAGATCAAAATTAAAAATATATTTTAAATTGAAAAACATAAATTTTATGCCCCAAAAAGTTACAAAAATTTATAATATGTTTATGGATATTTGGTGGGCCTAAGGCATGAGGTTGCTTAGCCCCATTTTCATGTCATATTGCATGATTTCTTGATTTTTGGACAACAAAATGATGCAAAAACATTCTCTATACCTACCAACACAAGCATAACATTAAATGGTAGGGAGAGGGGGGATTTACGAGTGCTAATCATGGATTTAAATATGATTTATTTGTTGGAATTTTGCATATACTTGGTGATGTCCCTATGCAATGCTGCAAATACTCTAGTAGTATGAAAATCATAAAAAGAATTGGTTGTGCACATCCACGTTACTGATTTGATTTAATAAATTGTTTGTGCAATTGTGGACATTCACCTTTGCATTTCTTTCCATATGTATGGTATCAAACGACCATCAAATCCTGGATTATATGGCACTTGGTTTCCTAAACGTCAACCCACGTTGAGAGTGTGAGAAGTCCCAAGCTATAAGATTAGTACATTCGTTTCTTTGGGGACTAATAAAGTAAGGATACAAACTATCTCTTGGAATGATTGATGATAAAAGAGGACTATGTATTGTATGTGTTATATGTTTGAACGATGCATCTTGGGGCCAATCCACGAGGTGTAGGAGAGCCATAGTGGAGCTATGAAAGTCAACTGAGGGATGCTCCCTATGTATGTGCTACAATGCACTAGGCACCATTATGTTTGGATACTCCCTGTGAGTAGTTGGAAAGTGATCCATTGGACTATAAACGGTACAAACATGTGTTTAAGTTAGATTAGTGTGGTTAGCCTCCAGATACTCCTGAGATAGTCCGCAATGCCATGGGATGTTTTGGTTGATCATAGAGGCCCGCTAGAGCCTTAAAGCTAGTGTCGGGCCTATTTTTGGTCTTAACAAGCGGTATGTTTGCTGGGAGCAACTAATAAGTAGCAATTTCCAAATCTTGGTTGATAGGGTCCATTTGTTCAGCGTAGAGCTAAAAGGGCTACACATTTGACTAAAATCATGAGGTATTCTCCTCAACGAAGCAACCCAATATCCCTATGAGGAATGGGTCTTAGCAACACTAGTTCTATGAGTAATTCTTTAGGAGGAGGAGGAAACTCTAGTACTTCCCCTTTCCCAGTTAGTCAATCCACTTTGAGTGTGGGATAGTGGTTCCACTAGTTCAGATACCCTTAGCAAATCCAGTCATCATCATGATGCAACCTATTGTAATCCCCTATAGGGACATTGGATCCGCTAGCCTTAGGACTCCCTCTATCCATTTTTAATGGGTTAGCAAGGGAAGATGCAGAGCTTCACATTAGGGAGTTTCAAAAGTTAATATTTAGCTATCAAATCCAAGATGAGAGACATCTGATGATATTCTTTAATATGACTCTGAAAGGAAGAGCTGCAGTATGGTATAATAGCCTAGAAGTTGAAACCATAACTACAATTTATTTATTTTTTGTAGCCTTCTGAAGAAAGTTTCCCCTTGAAAGAGGAGGTCAGTATTGGCTATGTGTTCTTAATGTAACACATCAAGAACCTCATGAGAATGTTTGAGTCTATGCCAAGAAAATGAAAGAAGTGTTTCATGAATTGCAAACCTATATTCCCATCCCCGTTGCTCCTCAACTGCAATACTTTCTACGTGGGATGGATTCTAATATCTAGGTGCAGTTGAGTAGTTTTGCTCTTGCTGACATTAATATTGCTATTACATCAGCAAAGGAGGTAGAGACACATTATAAGTGGCCTATGCCTCTAGAGAAAACCTAAAGTTGAGTCTAGGGTTTGGAAATGATTTGGCATGACTAGTGGAAGTCAAGGAATACCCATGATCAATTTGAATGGGAGAGGAAGCATAATGCAAAGTGTGCCCATGCTGCCAACTCCTTCTAATGTGACTATGCCGACAACTACCCATATGGCTCTAATAAATAATGGAAGCCAAATGACAAACCATAATTTCATTCCAATCAATCAGTAGGTAGCCAATCCCTAATCAACTGGTTAGATCGACTGAACGGAAAGTAGAAGATCATGGCTATGAGTCTAGTGCATCAAATATTCTTCGTGAAGTCAGGGACATGATAAAGCATTATACCGATATGGTAATGGAATAGTACAAACAAATAGCCATAGATGTTAATTTCCTAAAAAAAGTAGTAAAACTTGATAGAAAGTGGATGCCTGGTCGACGCCCTGAAGAGGATGGTCCATCAAGTTTTAGTTGTAAGTGGTGTAGAAATCAACACTTTTTGAGAAACTACCCTAATGTTAAATGTGACATATGTGGGAAGTCCAATTATTTAGCTAGTACTTGCTAGAGTAAGATCAGCTCTCTTTAGCAAGGGAGAGTAGCCAAGTCTAATAAATTATTGAGTACAAGGAAAAAACCTTCAGCAAGATGAAGGACCAAAACAAATACTGCAAAGAGGAAAAGCTACCATAGAGGAGCTACCCAATGGTAATGGTGTCAACCTTATCAAAGTTATGTGTGTTAACGCCAGTGAGGGTTCCAATTTGTGAGTCGTTACAAGAGTACAAAAGGCTAGAGAAAAGGTGATAGGGATCATGTAAAAGTCGTTGAGATAAACTCTAAATAGGATGATAAGGGGACACAAGTCCTTAAACTTGATTTGGAAGCTAGTCCTCTAAAAGCTGCAAATGGCAAAGTTGACCCTAATAAGATGCTGTCAAGAAATAAAGTAAAAGCTAAGAAAGAGGCACCAAAATCTATTCAATGACCAAGAGAAAGAATGGTCTGGCAGCAATGGGAGAAGAGAACTATTGCTAGCTATCAAAAATTTGATTTAGTGAGTTCTCTTTACGAGGTAAAGCCTAATGTGAATCTCCTGTAGTTGATCGAGTTATTCCCAGGAGTGCATAAAGGGCTCAAGAAGAGTATTTGCATTGGGTATATCATTGAGCCCTTGGCAATAGCTTGGGTGGAAAATGATTGGTTTGAATATGCTGAAAAGCATTGCCCAAGGGTAGTAGCATATGTTAATGGCATATTAGTGGAACATCCCATTGTGGATATGGGATCCTCCATCAATATTATGATTTCAGAATTGATGGAAAGATTAGGACTAGAAATCCAAAAGGATACCTCCCCAACTTGTTAAAATATTGAGGATGCATGCTAAGGTGGATCATTATAATGAGCAAATAGACAATTATAATGAGGCATAAGTAATGACAAAGAAGAACAACTAATATTATCCAAGCATAATGCAAGTACAATTTAATGATATGACTGATGAAATGAGTGTGGGGATGAGTGCCTTTTATAGGCTTACAATAGGTGGTATTGGTAGGTGGAAAAAGGTGGAAAGTGATCATGGTATTCACCAACTATGGTTTTAATAAACCATGCATACATGACCTATTCTAAGGCTTTATTTGCAATGTGTTTCTTTGCCTTGTTTTTCCTTGCAAAGCAGCTATGGTGGATGTGATTGCACATTTCTCAGCACCCCTCCTCAATCACAATCAAGAAAGACACTAAGTATACAGAGGTTGTCATGCGTAGAACATTGGTAAGATATGGAAAGAACCAACCATACAAAGCTAAAGGCTATCACAAGGCCTCACTAAGTGTGTAGAGGTTGTAGTGTACAAATGTTACATGAGGAGTATAGGAGCTTATCGTAAGAACATTAGGCAAGTACACATTAAAAACTTTAAAAAGTCTATCAAAAAATGAGCTATAAAAGAGGGACTGGTGAGTCCTATCCTTTTGTTCTTGGGTTTCTTCTTCTTCTTATTCTCCATTGTTGTCTTCATCTTCTTTGAGTGTTGCAAGATATGCTCTTTGAGACCTTTTCTTAGCATGGAAAAACTTCTCAATATGCCCATTTTTCTTACAAAAGTCACAAACTATACTCTTCTTCCCTTTCACATAGAGGAGTTGTTGGTCTCCTCTTGGGGTGCTTGTTTCTCCCTTGCTCTTGATCTTCTTTTCCTCTTCTAGGAGAGAGGCTTTGATATCCACAAGCTTCGGATTTGGCATGTTGATTAATGTGGTAGACACATTATCAAAGTCAAGTAGAAGACTCTTGAGAAGCACTCCAATGCAAATGTTTTAATCCATCTTCAAGTTGATTCCTGCAAGTTGTGTCAACAAGCTTTCCATATAATTCAAATGGGTTGCAAGTGAGGTACTACTTTTCATGTCAAGCCTAAAAATTCAATCAGTAAGCCATATTTGGAGGATTTTGAGTGAGCTCCAAACAGGGTTTCTAATCGATCCCATGTTGCTTGAGAGATCTCACAATCATGATGATTGTAGCTGTCATCAAGTTTGAGCTTGATAATAGCTTGAGCCTTATCATCATTTGTGTTGAAGAGTCAAGCTCATAGTCTTTGGTTAGTTGTCTTCCTTAGTTGAATAAGGTTAAGTCATACTAACTTAGCCATGGTTAGATGTAGGTTGCTTGTTTGTTTGTATGAGTGTGTAGTACTACAGTTGACTTGACTTTGTGATGATAATGGATTGAATAGGGAGCATGTCTACTACCCTTGTGGACTATCTCTCTCCCTGGTTCATTTCATGGTATCAGAGCGGTTATCAAATATTTGTTATCAGCTTCATCAAACCCTCTCTCCATCTCTCGCAGTTGCAAGGTAGCGAGGACGTTCAGAGCACTTGGTGATTCAATGTGGAAGAAGACTATGATGTTTTGCATAGTGTTGAGAAAAGCGAGTGAGTGCGAGCTATCCAACCTGCAATCGAGACTGGTCCGATTATTCTTGCAATCGAGCTCATCATAAAGAGATCAAATGATGGTGATCAGTGCTGAGAATTGGCTACATTTGTAGCATAATCAATTGCAACCTATAGTCTTGTTCTCCTGCCAACGAACTACACCCTTCGCACCGTGAGGTCTAGTCAAGCCTGGAATCGAGATCAAAGAGATGCCATTCCATGACTGCTACTCGGTATCCTGTGGCAGCTGCGACCAAGAAGAATCTGAGCCAGTGAAGGAACCAGAGCTGCAGCGGCTATGGCTGTCTGATTGGTCAGCCGTCGTAAAAAGAAAGCTTTAAAAAACAAAAAAAGTGTTCTAATTTCTATAGAAGGAGCCTATATTTTGCACCCATGTCCTTAGCTAGAGGTTCGATTTAGGCCATGCCAAAATAAAATCACAGAGGACATGGTGACTCCGAGCTACTCTATCTTTCAATGCAGATGGATCGATTTCTTGTCACAGTGTGACTGGTAAAGGATCATGAGTAGGGCAGAAATCATTGTACTCACTCGATCTTTCACACAACTCCATTGGAAGAGATTATGTCATGTGACTCTCCTTATCATAGATTGACTGATCTAATAATGACCTATATGATGCTATTCCTGCTGGTATTGGAAATCTTATGTCCTTAGTCTACCTAAATCTATCTCATAACCAGTTGGCAGGACAAAGTTCTTACTCTATTGCAGATTTTCCCAATATTCAGTTGGTTGATGTATTTGACAAAACCAATTGATTGGGCCTGTTCCAAATACAAAAGCTTTCCAGCACTTAAGGGTTTCTTCATTTATAAGAAAAGGGCTTTGTGGTTGGATCACAAACCAATTTTGACAGGCCTGCTTAGTGCCCTTGAACCAAAGATATATTTTTGGCCACATTTCTTTGCATATTGCAATTGCTATGATTGTTGAAGTTTTCTTCTTATTAGTACTGAACTTAAAGAGTACTTGGATCAGGCATATCAATGATACAGAAACTCGATCAATTTGTTTTGGACCTAGCATATGATTAGTTGAGGATACCAATAGTTTGCATGTTGGACAAGTACAAGTGATCAGATAAATATATGTCTCATACACATACGTGGGAACAAAAGCACATGTACTGCTTGAGAATGCAATAATAGTTATTGCTGTAGATTTACAATAAAAACTAGTTGCACTACAGGTCATTCAAGTGTATTGCCTACTAGCATTTTGGGAAATTGACTCTCTACATTTTAAAAAAATTTGCAAAGCTGAAGACTTTGGAATGGCAAACACAAGAGAGAAGGACATTATCACTCAGTTAGTTGGACTAAAACAATTTTGTTCTATGGAAATTCAGGATGTCTAACTTCTTAATTGGAAGACACTATTGGGACCTAGTCACAGGTCTTGAAGATGAGCCCAAGCTACCAGAGGATAGACATCCAATAGGGGATCAATTAAAGGCACATAGGACACGGTTGGAAAAGGCTAGCAAGGTCTTGCATTGGCTGTCCTTATGTGTGTCAGACACAAAAGCTATGCAAATTGCAAAATGCACTTCACCAAAAGCTGCTTGGGACTTATTGATGAAGAATTATGGGCATGTCACTCATGCGAGAACGACGCAACTGAAGCAAAAATTCAGCCACATATCCAAGAATGGAAGGTCTATTGAAGACTATGTGAGTGAGATTAAAACCATTGCAGAACAACTAGGCTCAATTGGAGCTGAAGTTGAGGATGATGATTTGGTGGCCACTACCCTCCATGATCTTGGAGAGGAGTATAAGAAGTTTGACACTTCCATATCAGTACTCAGGAGCAGCCTAACTTTGATGCACTTGTGGCACTTCTTTTACATGAAGAAGTGAAACTTGGTCTTAGTACAAGTTCTAGTGGGTCTAAAAACAACAGGGATAGTGTCTTCTACTCAAATCAAAGGGGTAGAGGTGGAAGAGAAAGGTCAAACTTTAGAGGAAGAGGTGCTAGAAATGCATATGCAGCCCATAGATAGCAAAGCATTGGATGGAAAAGTAGGCAACCTCAAGAAAATAGAGGTATCTCAAATGCTCATGGAAGAGGGGGTTATTCATCTAGAGGAAGAGGCACTTGGCAGCAACCTCAAATGAGTCATGGACAGCAATCAAATGCAAATAAGGATTGTCATTATTGTGGCAAATACAGGCATGTAGCTAAGGATTGCTACAAGAAGTAGAATGATCAGAGAGCAAGAGGGAGGCAACATGGTAATTATGCTTCTTCTAGTGGTATACAGGAGGATGACATGTTGTTTGCTATGCAACATCTGAAGAAAGGGTTGCCTACACAAGGCAAAGCAAATGATGTATGGTATATAGACTCAAGGGCACTCCTCATGGAGAGTGGTTTGACACATTGGTAGAAGGTACCCATGGATATGTTTGCATAGGGGATGATACGAAGCATGACATTATGCATATAGGTATTGTTCCCTTGATGATACATGGTGATACGAAAAAGTGTCTCTATGATGTATTATATGTACCCTCCATAACCAAAAACTTGCTTTCTGTGGGAAAAATGGCTGAACAGAATCTAAAGTTAGATTCAATAGAGATGGATGCTACATTGAAGAGTATGGTCAAGGATGCAAACTCATTACTAAAGGCAAAAGAAATGGCATGATGTTTACATTGGATACAAAAATTCCAACATTGAATGTTGTTATGTACTCACATATGATAATGCTGCAATAAGGGACATTGAGATATGGCATAAAAGGATTGGTCATGTAAATGTTCAAAAGCTGAAGAATATGTAGCATTAGCAAGTTGTAATTGGACTCCCTAAGTTCAAGCATGTGGGATTGGGACATGTATGTTAGTCATGTCAATTTGGGAAGCAATCAAGGCTTCCATTTATGAGGCATGTAAGCACTACTACTAGACCATTACAGCTTGTACATTCTAATGTATGGGGACCCTCACAGAATGCATCTCTTGGGGAATCACGTTACTATCTGTCATTCATAAATGACTATAGTAGGTATACATGGTTGTATGTGTTGAAGCACAAAAGTGATGTCATGGATGCTTTCCAGGACTTCAAGAGACATTTACAATGCTAAACCTTGCAACTATTAAATGGGAGGTCCAATGGACTCTGACCAACAAATGAACACTTGTGTCAAATTCCCAATGTCAAAATGCACCTAGAAAAACTCTAGCTCCTATCCTTGAGAGCTTAGCCCCCCCTGAATTTCCTCTTTTATCCAGATTGAAGACATGGAGCTCAGCATGCAAAGAGCTTTGTGGGTAGCCTTGAAAGCTCCATTTGAAGCTTTCCATCTTTGAGCTCAAGCTCGGGGACAAGCACGGGAGCCCTCATCTTCGGTGGAAGTATTTGAATGCTGAAGTCCTTCCATGGGAATGCCCCAACCAAATTTGGTACTCAAAAGTACCAAGACTACCAATAATGGTACAATGAGACCAATAGTAATGGTATTAAGAAAGTACCAAAAACTACCAATTTTGGTATTCCTAAGGCCCCAAGCTATGAGATGGCTCATTTACAACACTCCAGATGCTTCCTAGTCACTCCCCCCCGCCCCCACTCCATGATTTATTGTTTAACAAGTCAAAATAAAAGAGTTGAGATTATAGTTAGTTCTTTTTATCTCCATGGCTTTAATTCTTAAATACCTAGACTAGTTTATTATTGAATAGAAATGAGAGATGATCACTCATTGAAATCAAAGGTTATTCATGGGACTAGAATGGAGAAACTTTTGCATGATAAAGTATTGAATCATTTAGGGAAAAACTTGGGATGTAGAGAAAACACTAGAGATGGTTATTTTGACTAGTGATCTAAATACTAGGAAGAATGGCATGTATCACCTTGGATTGCATGCCAAGGAAATATAAGTTACTATAGATTGCATATTTTTTGTGAAGTATCCATAAACATTACTTTGGTCTGTTGAGTTGGTCTTTTTAAGATAAGGCTTATTGTTTTGAGAAAGAGATAGTCTTTCTAGAGATAAGTTGATTGAATCTTATGGGATATTCAAGTGATTGCTTGATTGATGTTATGAAAATGAATGTTTTCCTAGTTGTTAATGATAGGTTGATTGCATTGGTTGTGTACTTATACAAAAGTTCTTGTGCCCTCATGGGTGGATTTCTAGTTATGCACTAAACCTCCCCCAAGGTTACTGGGTAAGAGCCCTTCACTAAGAGGTTGGGTTAATCATGTTATAGGCTAAGACCAACCCCAAATACGAGAGGTCTCTACATAAGGAGGATGTTAGGCTAAGAGGCAACAAGGGTGCCAAGAGGCTCTGGCTGTAAATCCCTTTGGGTATATCAAGGACTGGCCTAACCCCTACAAGCCCATGATGGACTTCTTGGAAGGTCCTAATACTAGATAAGGATCGATTGGTGGATCTGTGCTATGACATTATACATGAGTCCCAAATTAAGGGATGGATTGCCAAGGTGGCATTGCACCTTGAAGAAGGCGATGGATAGATACATTGTTGTGCAACTGCTTTCAAAGGATTGTTTGATATTGTCTTTATATCTATTACAATAAATTATATGAAGGAACCAATGTTTAATGGATAATTAAGGAAGTTACCTTTGCATCTCAAATGTAAATGTGTTAGATTAATTAAATAACCAAATTATACAATCAAGAACAACAGGGAGGCAAAATCGTCATGGATCCAAGGTGGTTTTGGTGAGCCAAGAGCTTATTCAAAATATACTAGAAAGAAACTAAGTATTGATCCAACTAGGAGAGTAAATAGAACCCTAACTCCATATTGTTTTGGGGGACCAGAGTGAGACAACGCCTTATGGCTAGAGGGGTTGACATGATAAATTCCCCCTCATTTCTCACTCTCTTTAACCAAGTGCAATATGTGTGGCTTTAGTTTCAATGATCCAATGCAAAGCTAACACTCGAATATTGATGCTACATAAATTGATAGATGACCTCCCTCTACTTAGAGAACCTAAATTTAGGTTGATCCATGTTGTGGGTCACAGCCCAAATCTTCCCTTGTGAAGTGGCACTTAGGTGGAAAACCCTATGCTATTCTAAGGGAGTACCAGGTGATAACACTTAGCAATATCTCTTGATGGGCCACTAAATCTTGTAAAACTGAGGGCTTGCCAATCGGGCACATTACACTAGTAGTAATATAAGAGTTGTTCAAACCTTGAAAACATCATCAACAAATACCAAATTGGAGAGTTGGAAGAAAGCTATGGACTAGAAAATTATACTCTATAGGGACACCAATATACCTTATGACAAGTATAGACTTCATTTGAAACTATGGTCCCAAGACTAGGTTCAGCATGCTAGCATAGAAGTTCGAAAATGCACAAGACTATGAGGAAAGAATTGGGAAGATATAGCTCCCTCCAAAGTTGATAGAAAAGTCATTGGGAATTCAAGTAGGTTCAATGAAAAACAAAAAGCCATTATGAACCTCCTCAATGACTTAAAGATGGGAGACATGTCAGAAGGAACCCAAGATGGGCTTTGGTTTGCATCCATGCCAAATAAAGACTTAAGAGTCTTAGCACAAGTCTTTCACCACCTGTTCATATATAATAAGCCCAATACTATTGTGGCTAGGCTTCCAAAAACACTTATGGTAGATATATTGTCAAGTAGCATTGTGAAACAAGACCTGAATGACCTATGGCTTTTTGTATCCCTCACATGACCTCAAAAGTCCCTACAAAAGGCCCCCATAGTCAAGCCCCCAAGAGTAGAAGAAAAAGAACACCATTTAATATAAGTGCTCTCACAAAGGTCATTGTTGTGTACCTATTCCAACCCTTGGACCTAGTATATTCATCCATCACTACTCATAACTATTTGTGGCTACTAGGGAAGGTCCTCTAAAGACCAATTATAAATTATGAAAATGGGCTCCCATCCTTCTTATTAGATGTGAATGCATGGATTGACTATGTGGCAATGATTTGATCGCACCTACATGCATTAATATTGCTATCTTATGTGACCATGCTTAATGATATGGTGGATAGTAGATTCACCATGTGTACCCACCCTTATTCCTAGAATCCTCTATTACACTTCAAGAAACTTTCAAGGAATATCTATTAAGTAGAAGCTACCTCTAAAGAATGTTGCGACCTCTCCCCACACTCCAATTGTCACCCTCTCACCATATATATATATAAAGAAAAAGAGAGAATACAAAATAAAAGAGAGCAAAAGCTACATCCTAGGTAGGTGCACCCATACATACATTGCACCTAGGGGTCCTCAAGTTAGATGTGTCTAGTGCCTTCAATTGATCTACTTCATTTCTAAGCCACCTTAGGGCATAGCAAGGGCAAGAAATCTTGGCTTACTCAAATGACTTGTTACCCTAAGAATTGCACCACACAATAAAACATTGCCCCAACTAGTTCCTCAAGTATACCACAACATTCTAGGCTTTCTTAAAATTTAATTGGTTCCTCAAGTGTGAGACAATGTTTTAGGCTTGCTTGACATCTAACCCATCTCCTAGTTGTCCTTTCACAAAAGCACCTCACATTGCACAGTAAGGTAGTCACATACAATGGAGTGCACATTGATTTTTGCAAGTACACTGAGGATAAAGATTACCCAACAATATTTTTGGCCACACAACCTCCATTCCTCTCACCTTTCACTTCTTCTTCAATAACAACATGCCCACAAAGTCAACATCTAGATCTTCAAGCTATCACCTACCAAGAGATGTGAAGTCAACCCCAACAACTTCATCAAACATAAATACTACTTCCAAACTCAATTAAGAGTAGTGGGGGAATGTTGGGCTTGGAACAATTGACAAAATAAGGAGCTCCTGGAATGAGAAGGGGCAAGATGAGGAGTTGGAATTTTGCCCACGGAAAGATCCCCTTTACTAAAAGTAGAAACAACATGGGCACTTGGAAATTGCAATGCAATGCACTAATCAACATAGTTGATGGTACAAGGAACCTAATACTTAAAAGTTCAGCTCAAGAGAAGTTCCTTTCCTACATCCTCTCAATTCAGAAGACTATAAAAAAGAAGAGGGATGCTCTAACTTGCAACAGTAAGAAAGAACTTACATTTACCCAATAATGAGTAAATTTGGCCACCATAGAGGTTAAGCTTAGTGTGAGTGGGTGCCAAAGTGGGTTAACCCAAATCCATCTAAAGATTATATGGAAAGGTGTTAAAGTTAGAACCTTCATCAATGAGCACGTTAGTAGTACCTTGCTTGTTGGCGGCAGTAAACTAGATCCAAAGAAAGGCCAAAGGAATGATAGGTTCAAGCAAAGAGATGGAAACAACGTGTACAATAAAAAATGGAAAGGAATTAGGAGCATCAACCTTTTGCTCAAGCTCATACCATGTTTGTTCAGCCACCATGATTGTGTTGATAGGAACATCAAGAGGATGCATGGGGTGTTCATATAAGTAATGCCTTGGGGGGTAATACTACTTCATATGGCTGCCATTAAAGTGTCCAATGCCTTCTCCCTTCAAGGTCGCAAGCTCAACATTGCATGTCCTGCTAATTTGATATGCACATGATAGGGTTCTAGGCCTCAAAGTTTCCATTTCTACATATGTGGTCGAAAGGCGAGTTTCAATGAGGTTTTCCAACTCCACAAGGTAGTTGGTCCAAGCACTAGTACCTTTCCAACACTCCTATATTGCAATGCAAAGATTGGGGATTAGAACCTCAATCGGCATAATAGCATCACTGCCACATGTGAGTTGGAATGGAGTCTCTAGGGTGCCTTAAGAATTAAAAACAACAAGCTTTTGTCAAGAAAACCTACAAACACCTCACATTATACAACCCAATCCATAGAAAAAATATAGCACTTCCTAACCTCAACTTAAAGATCAACTTGACTTCGTTGTATGCTCTTGCGAAATAGCAAGGTGATTCCCTCTCCTCCCTAAGAGCATACCCCTAGCCCCGATCCTATCCAAATAAGGTCCAACCCTGAATTTTCTCTTATCACATGTTCAATCCTAGAAACCACATCCCTCAAGGATCCCATTGATCAAGTAATTGACCTAGTCAACCACGAGACCTTAGGTCGGCAATCTAATACAATGGATGAGGCCACATTTATAGACTCTCTTCCATGAGATGTCGAAGAACCCACCCTTAGACAACTACCAACAAGCCATGCCCTTTGATCGTGCTCAACTCTCCTATTTCAATTTAGAGGAAAAGCTTATGGCCCTTAAAGATCAAGGAACCAATACTTTTAGCAAGATCCTTAAACACACCATGGACATAAAGCAAGAACTTTTAATCTTGCAATCAGAACTAGATGGGATCAAGAATATGTTGTTGAATGTGGGAATGTATGGATCAACCACAAACACCCTAATAGACCTCGTTCGACATAGGCTCTTTGATCACACAAATTTGCTCACTGTAGGAGCTCATATGGCACAAACATTTTTGACTGGGATGGGTAACACACTTGCCCAACAAGACCAAGCTAAAGTACCCCTACTGGCCAAGAAATTCGATAAGTATCGTGTTGGAGATGACCCATACAACTTCATAAAGAAATTTGAGCAAGTTTGTGAGACCAATAACCTTCTAGGTGATGAGCAAGCTCAAGCCTTTGGCTCTGCGTGGGCAAAAAGGATCATACTTGATTTACCAACCCCAATGTAGCTGAGAAGACTTCCTTCACATCCCTTAAGAATCTCTTCATTAAGTGATTCATAGAGGTAGGCTACAATTATAATTTAATTGTTTGACTCATGAACACTGAGCAACAAGACAAAGAGAGCATGTGAGACTATGTGTCTAGATTGAGAGGACATACAAGCAAATCCCATTAGTAGAAAAACCAATTGTGCCAAAGAGGTTATGAAGGCTTTTATCAAGGGTACCTATGATGAAAAGATCTATGAGGGATCATCTAGAAATTCCATGCTAGATCAAACAAATCTCAATGGAGTATTAGATGAAGCAATTCAACTAGAGGACCTACACAAGGAGAGAACTTGAGACAAGAAAGGAAAGGGCCTAGAATCTAAATCCCAATCCAATAGAGAAAAACTAGAGATTGGCACCACCCAAACTTAGAATCTCATGGCTGATGTGATGAAACAACAATAAGGGCTCTTGAAAATGATCAACTCATTCACACACACTCAACCATATCATCAAAATGTATAGTGCATACATTGCAACAATGATCACTTGCCCTCTGAATGCTCTCGAAAGAGTAAGACCTACACAAATTGTGAGCGGTTTGTTCACAAGGCACCTATATGTCAAGCCCCTTAGTTGCTTTTCTATGCTGCACCTTATGCAACTTGTGGGCTCCCATATCCCTGACCACAACAAATGGCTCTTCCCACTCCCCTAGATTAGAGACCTACAGCTCCTCGAGGTGATATTAGTGGATGGAAAAAATGATACCCAACATGTTGAGGACAATCCACAATTGCTTAGCTCCCCACCTACTCTTGTCCTTAGTGCTCTCAGAGTTGCCATGCTCTAGGAGGGTGTTGAACAGCATGTCATTCTACCTATGGAAGTTCTCAAAAACTCCACGAGAAGAGGCATTATCAATATAGGAGCTGGTGGTAGCATTGTGAGTAAAGTAGTGCTTAAGACTTGGGGCAACCTCGGATTGAGTCTGTCTACTTTAATCTCACCACCAATGGTTCTAAGGTCCAACCCCTAGGTGTGCTGAAGGATTGGCCAATGAAGATCATTGTTGTCAAGTTATCACATTTGTGATCATGAAAGGAGTTGACTATGACCTATCACTCAGCTGACCTTGGATGTGCACTACACGACTTATTGAATATTGGAGCAATGGTCTAGTCTTTTTGGAAAATCGTACTAAGGCTCTACGCATTAAAATGGATAGTTGGAAGACATATGTTAATAAAAGAGTGTGAGGGTGTCTATAGGCTGAATGGGTGCATGTGAGTTTTAATATTTGTGTGTGATTTTGTGTGTGTGTATGTGTGTAAGTGTGTGTGTGTGTGTGTGTGTGTGTGTGTGTGTGTGTGTGTGTGTGTGTGTGTGTGTGTGTGTGTGTGTGTGTGTGTGTGTGTGTGTGTGTGTGTGTGTGTGTGTGTGTGTGTGTGTGTGTGTGTGTGTGTGTGTGTGTGTGTGTGTGTGTGTGTGTGTGTGTGTGTGTGTGTGTGTGTGTGTGTGTGTGTGTGTGTGTGTGTGTGTGTGTGTGTGCGCGCGCACGCGCGCATGCTCTCTCAATAAAGGTGCAAAAAGGAAAGAAAGAAAAATAAAGAAGAAAACAAAAAAATGATAGAAAATAAAAAAATTTAAAAGAAAAACTTACTTTTTGATATGTTGTTGCCTCCTTCTCACGGCAACAAGCCGCCCAACAAGGATGATGCAATGGCCACCGTGAGCTCTCCCCAACTAGGCCAACCACCTACTATTGTTGAAGGAAGAGAAATGTTGCACACATTTGCCCACTAGCTTGGCCAACTGTCACCAGCCTGCCAACTGCTGCCTACCTCCTCTTGAGCCACCCAACAGCCTGCCAGCAGTAGCCAACTTGCCAAGCACTGCTACTGGCTCGTGAGAATGCACAAAGAGAGAGAGAGAGAGAGAGAGAGAGAGAGATGACTACAAAACACACACACACACACACACACACACACACACACACACACACACACACACACACACACACACACACACACACACACACACACACACACACACACACACACACACACACACACACACACACACACACACACACACACACACACACACACACACACACACACACACACACACACACACACACACACACACACACACACACACACACACACACACACACACACACACATATACACACACATATGACAAAAGTTCACTAATGTAGGATGGCTCTAGAGGCGTAGGAGAGGTTACCCGAGGTCTAAGCTCATAAATCTCCTCTATCCATGGAAGAAGCACGATCACATGCAGTCTAACCTTACAATATTAAAATGTCCCATCTAAGGCAGGAAAATATTGGCCACTCCTATAGGAGTGATGTTCTTGTAATGAATTTTTTATTAGTGTATTCTTGTTTTTTGAAGTGTTCATATTGTGCTTGAAGATTGTATTAAAACACCCTTTGTAACTGGATAATTAACATGGAGAGAGAGAGAGAGAGAGAGAGAGAGAGAGAGAGAGAGGAGGACGAGGACGAGGACGAGGAGCTCATCCCTTCACCACCTTGCCATAGCCATCCTCATCCTCCCATCCCCCATCACCACAACTTCCATCATCACAATTTCCCCCATCATCTTATGCTAATCCCCATCCTTTTATATCACACTTTCCTCATTGTTTCGATTCTTCACCTTCGAATTCATTTTTTCAATCATCATCCCTTCATCACTATCTTTACTTTTCCCTTTGTGACTAACTCTTCTCATCATCCTTTTCTATCTTCATTCCAATCTTGTCTTCCTTGCTCTTACCTAACATTAAACGTATCCATTAGCATGAACTATTTAAAACATGTAAGGTGTTATATGTGAGGATTGTAAAACTTGGATGCAATGGCATCCAAGAGGCAAAGAAATACTACCCTAGCCCCCACAACCAACAACACATTGAGCACACTTTCTTCAAGTAAGGCCACCCAAGTTCCTCGAAGTCTTCATTTATCTAGTCAAATTCTAAGTTAGGTTATTTTAATTAATTCCTACTTAGAATCTTTAAATCTCAACTAGAGAAACACTAGGGAGAGAAATTAGGCTATGGAAACTTCTTCATTTTGAACTGGTAAGAGGTGAAAATTAAAGTATTGGCAACCATAGAATGCTTCTATTATCATAGGCTAGCTAAATAAAGTAGGAAGGATACGAATAAGACTCCAAGATAGAAATGTTCAAGTAGGGTTTTTCATAAAAATTTGGTTTGAAATGGACCTAAAAGCTAGGGCCTCTAAAATTGAGGATACAAGTTGGAATAAGACTCTAAGATAGAAATGGTCAAGTAGGGTTTTTCATAAAAATTTGGTTTGAAATGGACCTAAAAGCTAGGGCCTCTGAAAGGATACAATTTGATGGTCTTTGCAAGTCATAGGGAAAGGAAAATTCTACAAGCAAACAACATACTAGGATCTTTTCAGGTTGAATTGGAAAGGCATATACCTTGTTAAAGTCATATTAGGTAGTCAAGGCTAATGTATTACTAGATAATGAGTTCCATGTTTGAGAAATATTGTTTGAGTACCTTGTGAATGGTTGGTTTGTGCTTCGTGATTTTGGATTTTTAGAAGAATTCTAATAAGCTCACATTGTATCAATTAGCTAGGTGAGAATAATACATAAGCTAATGCACCATGCTTCTTGAAGGCAAAGAAATTATAAAAGCTACTTGAGACAATGGCCAGAGTTCAATTGATGAAATGGCTTGCAGCTTAACATTGCATTCAATTCCTTGAGGTGGATTTGGAGGTTAGGGAGGATATTATTTCTATAAAGGCCCTAATGTAGGGATTCAAACCTTGAGTTGTTCAACACGATAAAGATTTGGAAGTCCCAAGATTGGACATGTGGATTGGAGTCCAAAGATAAAAAGCGGGTCCCGAGCTTGATCAAGAGCTTGTAAATAGAGGAATTCAAAAGGAAGCTACTTTGAAATGGACGCTTAATTGTCTCTATGTTGTGTCTAAAGAACGGTAATGGACCCCATCAAGGAAGTTATCTTTGTATGTTTTATTGTCTTCATGTTGTGTCCATGAGACTAGATAGCCTTAGGACTGGGCCAAACCAACAATAGATCCACATGTAGTGCTAGTTAGGATGCTACATTCCTCTGCATAGTAGAACTAGGGGGTGACCAAGTCTTAGAGATCAAGGGTGCTTGGATGGCATCACTTTGGATTATAAGTTGGTTGACCAAAAGTCACCACCCTTGGCCTAGCAGAGGTCAAAATACATGAGAAGTGAGAAAAGAAACTTAAATAAGAAGAAAAGAGCAACAATAGGTTATGTTTGTTGAATCATTAATGTTATTGTATTGAGCGTGTTTTGAAGTAAGAAATGGTTGTGTCACTTCAAGAATTGTCTTTGGAATTCAAGGTGCTTGGAAAAGTTTAGCATATGTTGTTTCCCAATAAAAGACGTGTGATTGTGAGTCATCCATCTATGGGGACAACACTTTGATAAATGAAGCAAGAACCATGGTGTATTGGAAAAGAAGTGGTAAATGTTATAAGAGGAGGATTTGGATTTAAAGGATATGAATGGCAAAATAAAGTAACAAGACTTGATAGATGTTTTACGTCTAAGCTTGTGAGCTAGAGGATTCTTGAACCATAGGCTACTCTCAACCAAGCCAAAAGTAGGAAATGAGAATGGTTGGACTAACCAAATGCTACAATCCAAGGGAAACCAAGTGTCCTAAAAGTGCAGTGACTTCAAACACTTCTCGACGACATGTCCCAACCATTGATGCTTCCAATGCAATAGTTGGATGTTCAAGAAAAATGTCCTATGTAGTGAAGGTAACCAACTTAAATAGACCCCAAATGCCCAAAAAGAGGGAAATCGAGGGACAAGGGGAAATCCTAAAATTCATGTATGTGTGAGACTAGATCATAAAAGTTTAATATGTTCCAAGAAAATAAAGATAAAATACATGTATGGATAGAAATTTCAATAAATCATGGCTTCTTCCTCTCTGCGATGAGACTAAGTGTTCACTCTTACATGTAAAAGTTTGTTAGTAGGTGGGTTTACTAAGAGTAAATTAGCACTAGAATCTTACTACAATAATTAGGTAAGATTTAAAACAAACTAGGGTAGGATCCTCTTCTAATCAAGGGGGACAAACTATAGATACATGTTTGCCAATTAGAGTAGCACAGTGCAAGTGTGGTGGGTTCATAACACCCACATGCCCTAGGATCAAAACAAGTATCCACAATGCAAGTGTGGTGGGTCTATAACACCCACATGCCCTAGGATCAAAACAAGTATCCACCTTATAAACAAACACCCCCAACTTTTATTGAGATCACAAACTTGACTTTTTTAAGTAGGAGAGGATGTAATGTGCCCCCCTTTGCCTCCCTTGTATCTTGTTATCCTACATGGGAACATCTCTTCTTTCCTTCCCCATGTGACCTCCCTTAAATTCAATTGAATAATTGAATAATGTTACTTACCCCTCTTAAAATATTTATTTGACCCCTATTATCCCATGGGAATACTCCATTCTTCTCTTTTTCCCTTTCCCATGAGAATGCACTCCAAATTGCAAACAATTAGATGAAATAAAGTAAAATATTATTTATAAAAATAGAGAAAATCGATAGTCCAAGAAGTACAAGGAGAGTTGGAAGCAACAAAAGGGAGAGTAGAAGTGGAGAGTACCATGGGAAAGGGATCGAGGAGTGGAAGAGACGAGTGTTATATGTACTTTTGACACCCTCAAGCCACCCCCCACCTTCTGCTACTTCAGGACCCTCCTCTTTCCTCCTTGACCTTTATGATCAATCCTCATCATCTCCTCTCACTATAGAAATTTTCTCATCATTATATCACCATTTCTAATAGCGCTCTCATTTTTGTGTGGGTGTATGTGCATGATGCATACATGTGCGTGCGTGCGTGTGCATGCGTACGTGCGTCCGTGCATGCGTGCGTGCGTGTGCGTACGTGCATCCATGCATGTGTGCATGCATGCATGTGCGCGTACGCACACGTATTTCCTATTGTCAAGCTTTAAACTTTTTAGAGTTTTCCCCTAGTGAATATGGTCTCAACACAACCAAAAATCTCTTTTATATACTCTTAAATTTTAGCAACCTTTACAAGAAAAAGATGAGAGAAAATTCAACCCTCACCCTCTTCCCGTAGTCATCCTTATATTTCCATGCCCCATGATTGCTTCTTTCATCACAATTTTCCTCATCAACTTGCTCTAATCTCCATCCTCTTCATCATACTTCCCTTATCTTGCCCTTCTTCATCTCAATTTGCATGATCACCTCTCTTCTCTTTCATCATCCTCCTTGTCATAAATCTCATCTACTTTCTACTTCAATTTCCATTGGTGTCTATATCACCATAACCTCTACTTCTTGCTTTGATATTAACTCGTGCTATTACTTCTTTTGTCATCATTCTAAATCTTACCTTCTTTGCTCTACACCTATTATAAGCATGTCTCCAAACATAGACCAATTTAGGTGCATAAGGCATTGTATATGTGAATTCTAAGGCTTGGACATGATGGCATCCAAGAGGCAAAGAGATGTTACCCTATATTCATTAGCAATAATGCATCTAGTAATTCCTATATTCATTAGGGATAATGCATCTAATAAGTCATCCTACAACAATGCCACCCAAGTTTCTCCAAACCTTTATTTATTCAGTCAAATTCTAAATAGATTCATTCAATTAATTTCTTGTTAAAATCTTTGGGTTTTGATTAGAGCACCAATACAATAACAAATCAAGCTCTAGACACTCCACTATAAATTGGTAAGAGATCAAAAATAAAGTACTAGTAATCATACAATCCCTCTCTTATCATAGGTTAGCTAAGTAAGAATAGGAAAGGAAATAAGACTCTATAGGGAAAATGATCCAATTAAGGTTGGAATTGAAAATGGACCTAGAAGAGAGGATCTCTAAAGCTCAAGATACAAACAAGATGATTCTAGTAAGCCATAAAGCAATTTTTTTCTTGAAGGGAGGAAAAGCCTCATGAGGAAAGAAGAGCTTTAACCAACATGTAGATTGAAAGTTTTTAAATTGCTACCAATAAGGATGTTATTGAGGTGTCACCCACATGTTTAGAACACCAATATATTACTTTGGCATCGAACAAAGCAAAGGCTATTAAACCTAACCTTAGATCCTCAATGTATGAAAGAGAGCATGTAGCAAGTGATGGACATGTGTGACTATTGCAAAACACGAACATTGTTGGATTCCTAAATATCATTAGCATAAGAACAATTTGCTTTCTTATATCTAATTACTATAACATTGCTTTTTTCAAATACATGAAACTTGTATCCATGTCCTCAAGATAGATAACTCATACTCCAATTAGAATGTCCATAACAAAGGCCACAACACTCAATCTAAGGGGCCTATATTTGTGTTATGAGGGGTGTTTACTCCCATTGGGATGCCTCTTGCTTTAAGTTCAAAACGAGATAGTTAGAGACTTTTACAAAACATAACAATTTCGTGAAATATGAGATTATTTAGTGTCTTCCAATTGTTCATTAACTACAAGGGCATTGGGGGTTGGGTCATGAGGTTTGGGCGTGCACACAAGTGTGAGAGCCGCATTTGAGCTTGCTGTAGATCCTAAAAATCAATGCAAACAAGTGTACAAGCTACATAAGCTATTTTTCAAATATGTCTCCTTCAATGTTATTGCTCACTATATATATGAATAATTTTACAAATAATTACTATAAGAAACAATATTATTTTTGGGAAAATATTTTAAATTATACATATATATATATATATATATATATATATATAGAGAGAGAGAGAGAGAGAGAGAGACATACATACATACATACAAATCTAAGTGCTACTTAAAACAATGACCCAAGCATGATGAAAAAGCAAACATGATATTGCATTTGGCCCATATGAACTAGGGAGCTTCAAAGGAATATAGTTCCCTATGTGATGATCCTAATATAGGGATCTAAATCAAAGTGTGTCCAACATGATGAAGCATTGGAGAAACAAATTCTAGATAAGAGTGTTTCAAAACCAAAAGGATCCCTAAATCAATCAAAAGCTTGTTTTAAAAAATCTTTGAACCCAATAAAAGAAAGGTCTTGACAAACACTTGACTATCTTTGTGTTGTGGCAAAAGAACATTTAATGCACCCTAATTAAGAGAGTTGATTTCATGTGTTTAAGTGTGATGGCAATGCCCTATTTAGAAAACTAGAATTGTGATGAAAATTGGATGGATGCAACCTAGATAGTTGCATCCTAAGGATAGATGGACCTAATAAGTCAAATAGCTTTTCTTTATTGTAGCATTAGCAAACAATTGAAGTACCACCTCTTGAGCCTCAGTTGATATTGCTTTAGGGAAAACAAATTATAGGTGTGCCCACTCTTCAAGGAGAGAGTCCCATATTCCTCAAGTCACTCTCTCCATGAACCAAGTGCCAAATTATCAACCCCAACCTAAAACATTACATCAAACTGGATGACCTCAAGGACCCAAGCATAGAACTCCAAGGAGACTCGAGAAATGATTGTATTTTCCCCATACTTCTACTAAGTGTGATGAGGAGATGCATGTACAAACTGATTATAGTCGGAAGAGATTAGAAGCAATCATGGACCTGCACTGGTCCAGGCATCCGACTCATCGAAAGCACGTCAGTTCAGCAGACCTCAAGGATCTCACCAGGTAAAGTTTGCATTAGTGAATCTATGTGCATCAACACGTCCCCACCATACCTTTTATCTATCCTAATTGTCTCTGCAAATAAGCATCTGTGCTTTGTTATCTTATGTAACCAAATATCCAGTATCTTGATTCATGGAATTGTAGCAATTTTTTGAAGGGAGAGAAAGATATGAGGAGAGAACCAGAGGACCAGCCATTCAATACCCACTGGCAAGCACAAGGAACTGTCTGCAGGTACATATCATGAGGCTCAAACTTTGTCGAGAACTTTAATGGCTGTAGAAGTTGCAAAATCATCCCATGTTACTCCCAATCAGATTGCAAATAGTATTTCTCTGCAGGTTAAGAGGCTTCCATGATTGTACTGTAACTTCCGTGCCATCTATCATAAAACAAACCAAAGATCTTTTATTTTTCATGACCTCGAGAATAGTGTACTGTCTTAAGCTCTTAGCCATAGCTTTGTCTACAGAGAGGGTTGCTAGACTTTATCTGCTAAAGAAGCTTGTGTGCATACCTAACTGTGCAACCACCTGTGTCACACACAATAATGGAAGTAAAACTTTTCCCAGTGACATAGCTGCATTCAAGAAATGTAAGAATGCTAGCAGTTGCTCTCCAGTAGATGAAAATATCTACTTATGACAGACTAAAATCCAACCTTCATACCATTAGATAACTGCCAACTTTGTTGTTTTTAATTGGACATACATTATATATTTTATACTTTCTGCAAGCCATTATGGCTTGCATGTGAAACAGTTACAACTTTTCGGTAGTATGGTTTTTACAAGCATTATACCGGAGCAGACTGCATCTCCGATGCCAAAGACTTTAACAGTTCATATTCTTGGGAGAAGTCTTCACCAGTCTTGTATGCACATGCTTTCTTTTCTGACATTATTTTGATTTTCAGTTCTAGAGCTGCAGGAGTTGATTCATGCTACAGAAAACCAGTACAAACTGTTAGATTAAATCAGATAATGCAGCAACTTGATTGTGAGAACATATCTTTAAACATGTAATCATACCACTGTGCATCCCTTTTATAGAACCAACTAAACATGCTGTGCCCAAGTATCCCAACAGAAATTCAAGCCTCACAGCTCAAAGACAGGTAAATACAATCAGGTGGCGCATTCTACCTCTAGCTCATGAAGCTGCTTTTCTAAAGCTGTTGCACTGGATTTCCCTTCCCTAACTTCATCAAACTTGGAATGCAATGGAGGCAAGAGCACCAGTGGATCTCTATAAGCAATTGAATCCCTCAAACCCGAAATTTTGGTTGGCTCAAGGAGAGCTGCAGGTGAAGTTCTGCCTCTAAATAATTTCTGTTCATTCACCTTACATACTCCAGATATGATATGTTCTGGAATAACCAGAATGTTGGTCACAGGCCCTACATCACAGGATCTCCATACGTGTTAAGATTCCACCTGAACAATATCAAGCATGACTTGAGCAAGAGACACAACTGATATCCATTGGTAGCTTAGAATAGGTCTCTCTACCTTTAACATGTAGTTCCTTGACAAGATTTCCAGTGAATATATCCCATATTCGTACAAACCTGTCCTCTGACCCAGATATCAGATACCTTTCATCTAAGCTGATTGCCAATGCTGTGACAGATGACCTGTTACAGGCATGGAACCAGAGTTTTACTTAACAGCAGCAACAGGCTCTAATTTGTCACCCCTGTCCCTGATCTAACTGCAGGTCTTACCTATGAGCACTAAACGCAGTTGACAAGCTGCCAGCACCACAAGAAACAGGTAATAGCCACCGAGACATGATATGCACTGAAATTTTTCCATCTTCAGTCCCAGCATACAAAAATTGCCCAGTTGGATCTAACACAATGGAACTGATTGCTGACTGTAAACGAATTGAGTGCAAAAGTTTTCCCAACCCCAAACCCCAAACCTACACCGCATATGCCTGGATAAATCAGCTCCCATTTAGCAGGAAAAAATATGTACAAAGACAGCCTGAAGATCATATAAAAAACGAGTAACAGAAGTGATTTTTGAATTCCCCAAACTTTTAGCCATTGTGTTACAACGTCTGTCAATAATTAATACTCAAAGCGCACAACAAAAGCAGATCATATTTCTTATCTGCACCTGCTTTGCTTAGATTGCATGCAATATCATTAAGTACCAGCTCAGATAGCCTAGCCTCTGTTTCAACAGAACTTCCAGATTCTCAACTTGTCCAGTGAAGGTTTAGTACAATGGCATCAATACAATCTCCAGGTGCATCTGAGGGAACAATAATTATGATGAACAATTAACTAGAGCCAAGTGGCAACGTTGTACTACCATAATAGACACAGAAATGTCACTATTACATTTACATATGGAAGGAGACGTGTGTCGTCATTGGGGGAACGTTATTTTGATAGAGCACCTATAGCTGGGGATTTCAGGCAAATGGAATGCACCAACAACAGTTGAGCAACACAGGAACAGTGGACCCCTACTGAATTAATTGATGGAGACTCCAGGGCACCCAAGGGCATACTGATACAGATGTCATTACCAACCAAAACTGTCTGTATTTCACTTATTGGAAATTGTGGTGTTGTTGAGTTCTATCTCATACAATGAGTGGGAGCCTTTAGGGTTGTGCCCATACTGCTACATTGTACTGTATGGATACAACCACCCTTAGCTACTTAATGCTGCACAACTGCTACAATGATGCACTGGTACGAGGCTTTATTCAATGCTACCAACAGCCATGTGGCAGAGGCCATGAGTCAGCTTCATTCAGACATGTGCAACATCAGAGCAAAGACTGAACAAAGCCAATAAAGAAAGTTCATACCTTGTCTGCTGGATACTGGTGGTCTCAACATATAAGAGTGTGACTGACTGAATCTGGGGACTCTCCTTGACTACAGTAATCCTCTGGACTGGTAGTGGACCAGTGCTAAAATTGGTATAGTCCCCTAGTAAGCCAAATATGAGTTGGTGGAAGTCAAAACTGAGCATGATTGGAAGTAGCTCCATGACTAGAAATAGTGCCAAGTAGATCCTAGATAGCCCATAAGTGTCTGCGATACTTTGCTATAATCAAGGTCAATCCTCACAGTCAGAGTCTGCATTTGAGCTAGAGGTTATCACTGAAGATAGAGCTGCTAAAGAGTGTCTGAATGCACCCAAGAATCTCATGGATATGTTAACCCACCTACAAATTGTCCCTAATTAATCATATTTTCTACCATAAAGAATTATTCCATTAAATACAAGAATCTAGAACTTTGGTAGGACAATTTGTATGTAAATTTCTATACAAGGAAGTGATTGTTCATTGCCACTCTCATCCCCCATCCCACATCTCCCGGCTGCCCCACCATCACCTCCAACATATCCTCTCTCTCTCTCTCTCTCTCTCTCTCTCTCTCTCTCTCTCTCTCTCATCATCATTGCTATCATTTACAGCTACTGCCCTGCTGTCCATGAATCCAATGCTGCTGCCCAACCAACCTTTGCCCTCAAACAACCATCGCCGACCCTCCAACCTGATGATGTCACCAGCCATAGCTGCATTTTCATCATCAGCCTCTGTGTTTGCTTTTTCTCTCTATTCTCCAACCTACAAAAGCCGTCACCACATTGTCAAGGCTGCATTTTGCATATGCTGCTGTCATAAATGTTGGGTGGAGAAGCTTGTGAATGAGATCAGCACCTAAGGCAGATGGAACTCCATGGTCGTGAGAGGAGAGGGTGAGAATAGAGAGAAGGGAGAGAGAACTCTTGAAAGTACACAAACTGAAAACACTGAAAACATAGATCAATAATGATAAGTGAGTTGAAAGTACAAGAACTAGGACCTCATTAATGGGCCTAGGTTTTCCCCCAAACCTTTGACCCTTGTTTAATGCTAGGTAGTGTAAAAGTTGTTCGCACCTTTAACACACACACACACACTCTCTTACACATGTAGGGTACATTCACACACACGGGAAATTTAACTAGCTTTGAAGCTAATCAAAAACCAGCATGGCTCAAAGACACTATGCACACGACCGTGGGCTTTCAAAAGTGTATGTGCATGGCTCAGAGGCTACCCAAAAGCCAGTGTGGGTCAAAGGCACAACATACATGACCACGTGCCTAAAATTTAAGTATGACCCTTGGGCTTAACACAAAGGCCATGAAAAAGTGATCAAAAATTCCCTTGAAAGAGAGAACTCCTCCAAGGATCGAATAAAGAGAAGTACAGCTTGTTTGGGATTAAAATCCAAGTAGAGCACCCCACGCAATTATTTAATAAGCAACGGAAAGGACTTAGCACATGTGTGCACATGGCTAGGGTCTATTCCAATCTTCTTTTTTAGTTTTAAAAATCTTTTTAATTTAAACAGTATTTTCCCTTTTTAAAATTGTTGAAGGGATTAAAATCCTCCCTTGGTTTCAATGTCAAAGACATCACAAGTAGTGTCAATTGCTTGCAATGGCATCACCAAGCACTAGACGCTTACAGAGTCATTTTATGCCTAATGTCAAAGGCAAGCACCTAGGCAGCCTTCAATGCGTAGTTGGAGGCCTCAATTTGAGAGGTAGGTGTTTAGCATGAAAAGCCCCTAACTTCATTGATGAATCTTCGAGAAATTAGAAAAAAAAAAATCTCAAATAGTATGCGAATAGCCCCTAAGGATGGAATTAAACTTTAATTAGTCAAGGTTTTTTTCAGCCTGCCCACTATCAGTGTGTCCACCCTGCCAGAAATGAAATGCATTGCTGTGACCTCCAGCTAAAGTGTTTAGGACTGGTAAAATGACAGACAAATGCCATGCCAGAGCTCCACATGTCTTCGTCCATGACATATGACTGCCAATCTCTTTTTGGTTCTCCAAACCCAGAAAAAAAATCCAAAAGAAGTTACAATCTGTCTTCCCCTTCATGCATGCGTAGACTCAAGTCTCACACCCATTCAAAATCAGCTTATATGTTACATTCATATCACAAATACAAAATCAGCCCTGAGCCAACATCTCTCTTTACAGACACACTCTTTTGTTGCACAAACATGCAAACACATATATGTGCAATCATTGATAAGATCACAATGTAACAGTTAATGGTAGATATCTACATATGAAAGAAAACAATACCCTCCAACAGCCCCTAATAGTAAATGGTACACACAGTTATCCACGTACCGCATGATAATTTAGACTTCAAGGGACTATAAAATGCTACTAGGCTGTCCCATGCCCTGTCCCCATCCTCATCTCTGTCCTGACCCTGTAACCCATCTCATGTGACTGATGGCAAGTCAGGCACCTCACAGTCCAGTACAGTGAATCTGGAAAACGAAGCTGCTGCAGATACAAGGAAAACTACATAACATGAAACCTGAGAGGATTAAACTGGCAGATTGTTATACTGAACCAAAAGCACAATAAGCAATGTCTGCTGCAGAGTTCTGGGGCTGATCTGACTAAACACAGAGCTGACTAACTGCAGATATGGCACCATGCTGGGGACAAAAGCACAGCCTTTTTTGACCTGAAAACCACTGTCCTGTCCCTGGCATGCTTCCAAACTCCAAAGATGGGAAAGCACCCTAGACAGTGCTGCAATGATGTAACGGGCTCTCAAGCTATTGAACCCACTGGCCCAAGTGGTAAAGACCACAAATCTACATCAAAACTTGAAGAAGGGCATTCTGGACATGCACAAAAATGGAGGCAAAGACGGAAAGTATAAGAAGCTAGGAAGACATCTTTTAGTGAGAGAATTATTAATAATACCTTGTCCCACTGGCATAGGTATAAAAGGTGTAAGATATGTAATTTTTTACATCTTTTACAATAATACAATTAGTCTCTCATCTCACCTGCTTGTACTCAACTTTCATAGCTTCTCTCTCTCTTCTTTCCTATCTTTCTAATCTTTCTCTCTCCTCATCACTCATCCTCTCCTCTTTTCTCTCTCTTCTACTCTTCTTTCCCTCACCTCTCAGCCCTCTCCTTGACAAGTGGTATCAAAGCATTGGTCTTTAATTCACTTGGTTCAATCTTTTCTTAGATTTCTTTCATAAGCTAGTTACCTTTTGGTTATTCAGCAATAGGGTGTTAGCTTGAAAAATGGATAGGTGCAAAGACCAAGGAGACCAACGACAGCCTAGACAGAACTAACAGGAGTACTTGAAGATAAAGTTGGAGACAACTTGGACAAAATACCAAGTCGTGCATCCATGACACACCATTTTGAAGGTAAAATGGTTAAAGAAATGGTAAATAGAGTTAGTTTTGGTTAAAAGTCCAGTTACTTTTCAGAATAGCTTTTCTCTCTCTTTTCTCATTCAAGCTTTTGGCTGAAGCTTTCATGGTGGCTGCCGAGAAACCCTATCTCTTGCCTCTCAGTGATCATATCCTTCCTTCTCACCATGGGGCAATAATTCTAGACCTTCCAAGCATCAAATAGAGCATTCTAGTGCTAGCAATGATTGAGGGATTGCTCCAAGATCAGGCCCGTGATTTGCGGCACAATTTTTGCTGATCAAACTGCTCAGATTTCATGCTTCTAATGCCTCCAATCTCCTCCATGCTTGTCAAGCAACCTTGGAACACTGAGTTGGAAACTCCTACAGCAAGCCTCCACAGAATTTTAGCCCTAATCTTAGTTCTCTTCGCTGAAAACCCTAGAACACATCAGGTCATCCATAGCCATAGGTTTGAAAGCTTCAATTTCTTCAACATTTGGCTCTTCCCCACTTCAAAGGCTTCTCTACTACCATTTGGGAGCAAAACTAGCTTCAAGATTGAAGACACTACAAAGATTTCAACATATTGAACTTCTTGAAGTCTATAATGGAATTGTATTTTAGGGGTTTTGTTCAAAGAACTTGAATCTTTGACATTCAAGTGTTCAAGCGAACTTAGGGCAATTGATTCTTCAAAGATTTCATCATATTCAAGCATGTATGGGCTGAATTCAATGGATTATTGATGCTTTATGATGGATGACAATTTCTTCAACAGTTGGATTAAAGCTTGATTCCAACTAAATCAATCATCTTCTTCAAACTTGATAGAGATATTCTACTTGTTTAATCGCTAAAATCTCTCAATATGCATTTGTTCAAAGCTTTTCCACTTGTTGATGGGAGATTCCTAATCAATTAATTCTCTAAATTGATCAATAGTTCGGAGATAAGTGCTTCCTTTCATTCATCAAAGCCTCTAAATTAAAATTCAACATTCATTTCAGTCCTCTTTTATCATGAATACCATTTACATTGTCTTGATGCATAACTTTGATTTGATTGTGTGATTCTCTTTGCTCAAGAAAGAAATATTATAAAGGGTAAGTACTTGCAATCAATGAGTCACTAAATTGTATTGGTAAGACCCTCAACCAATCTCCATTTCTTGATTCTAATTTTCATCGATCAAATCTTACATATCATTGAAGGCTGAAAGAATTTTTCACTTATGCATCTCATCCATGTTTGCTTAATTGGAATGTAAGTGCTAGGAAGAAGGTGAGAATGACGATACTTTGAACTTAGCCAACTTGATCAATTATCACCATGAAAATTTAAGGGGAAAGAGAAAGAGAGAGAGAGAGAGAAGAGTCAACATCACGTTGAGAGGGAAACCGGTGTCTTTTTCTTTACAGGAATTTATTGAAACAAAACCACAGGCACCAAGTGCCTGAGCCATATACAAAAGGGCCGATTTCCTACAATTCTGAAAATTAGGATTTTGAAACCCTAATTTCTGCAAACTCCGAGCAGCAAGCTGATTTTCTTCTTTAGTGTTTGGATTAGATCAAGCTAAGTAAAAAGTGCTTCTTGGATTAGATATAGATAGAAGAGAGCATGTGGCTAATATTTTAACATGAGAGCTTATTTTAAATGGAGAGAGAGAGAGAGAGAGAGAGAGAGACCTCCAATATATAGAAATGGGACTTGGGTACTCAAAAGTGGAAAGTAGAGACTATAAATGATAAGTGTTTGCTAAAAATGACAAGTGTAAGGACACTTATCTCTTCAAAATGACATGCATCCTATTCTAGATGCCACATGTCAATTTTCTAAAGAAAGAATCTTCCAAACCTTCTACTCTAAAAATCTCTTAAATAGTTAAGAATTTGAGATAGCTACTGAAAACAAAATTGTTCCTTGCAAAATTCCGAAGCCTTTGACGCAAATAGAATTTCCATTTGAGCAACTTCCAAAAATAGTAACCTCCTAAATTTTAAGAGTTACCAAATTCAGTTTCTAGAGAGCTTCATTATATAGGTTCACCGGTTCATGTTTTGTTTCTTTAATCATGAGCATATAATTTCACATTTTTCCGAAACCATTCATTATATAAGCTTCTAGTCAATGTGACTATCTGAGTGTAAAAGTCTTAGTCATCTGAGCTTTCTGGTCAATTTAACCGCTCGACTAAGCTTTTAATTTCTCTTGGATATCTCATCCATGATGACCCAAGTATAATTATAGTGTTTTTGTTGAGAAGCCCTTCACCCGTAGTTTTGCGTTTTGTGTTCTACGTTTTGGGTTTCGCGTTTTGCATTTAGGGTTTCACAATGGACAACCCCAAAAAGAGGCTGGGCGCCCACAGTGGGGCACCACCCTAGACAGCCGGTGCCCTCCCTCCGGGTGCCACCCTAGACAATCTCTTGCCTATTTATAGGCTGCCTCTGTTACTCATTTGACACAGTTGATTCATTCAATCCGTCACCTCTTCTCTCCAGCCTCTCCACTAACCTCACACCCCTTCAAGAGAACATTGCTGTTCGTGATTCGTGGCTATCTTCATCATCTTCCTTGTGCTACGGCACCCTTGTTCCCTTGTATCACATTCACTCCATGATTCAGATCTTCATCATTCCATTCATCAAAGTTTCTTCTCTCTTCTCTTCTCTTCTCCACGTTTGCCAAGTTCACTATGTGCTCCTCCCGCACACCCTACTATCTCGCTGGTACGTCATCTTTTGGCATGGTACCAAAGCTGGATCTGCTCAAACAATGGCAAAGATCCTCCACTCCAGTGAACACAAAGACCAGTGACAGATTCAGCATCCACTTCTCTTCTTCTTCCGCAGCATCAACATCCTAACTGGCAGCTGCTCCCTCCTGCATTTGTTGTTTTTCAACCTGCATTCAGGGTTGTTGCTACCGCCTCCACCTCCCAGTCAGCTGGCAGCTCTTCCCTGTTGTTGGCGGCTCCTCTCTGCTGTTGGCGGCTTCTCCCACACTATTGGTGGCTCCTCCCTGCCGCTAGGGGTTGTTCTCTACTGCTGGCGGCTCATCCACACTGTTAGCGACTGTTCTCTGCTGCTGCTGGTGGCTCAACCAGACTGCTGGCGGATGTTCTCTACTGTTGGCGGCTCCTCCCTTACTGCTGCAAGCTCTGTTTGCAGCTGGCAGCTCCTCCTTGGCAGCTGGCAACTCACTTCCAGCCCTTCCACTGCCCTTGAGGCCAACATTGCAGTTCACAGTTCGTGGCTGACCTCTTCCTTTTTCAGCAAGGCACACTGGTACCCATGGCTTCTTTACCAACACATGACCAGACTACTTGGTGCTCCTACTGTGGCATCACCGAATACACCACTAATGCTTGCCGACTTCGACCTTTGCCCCCCACCCCTCCGGAGTATATGCGTCTCCCACCTAGCACTTCCTGTGCCACCTCTTCTTTCTAGGCCACAGAGATCGTTCTGCATCAGCTGACACGCACTAAGTTCTTTGGAGCACACGGAGGCTCTAAGACCTTATGAGGTGATAAACCCTCCTAGAGACCACCCCTCTGCGCAAAGGTTTCCCCCACCCACTTCCAGGTGCAGTGGCTTTCACGGCCCACATCCCCTCCACAGTCCACTCCCCTGAGAATCCGCAATTGTTCCCCACCCTTGGCTCATCTTGAGCCTTCTCCTTCCCCACTCTCTTCCACTCAAGTTCGAGAGGCTACTTTTGGGTGCTTTCCGACTTCTTCTTCCGAGCCCTAGATACCTTCTTCGGCACAACCGACGACACTTCCTTTGTCATCAAATGCTTCACAGTTCGTGAACAAGGAGTGGTTCAATTCTCTCTCTCTCAAACTGGGATTTAGAGCGGAAAATTTCTTACTTCGCCCTCAAAGAGAGCATCCAGTTCTTCTTCGGCTTCAGAGGGGGCTCCTACTTCTACTCCTTCCGATTCAGAGAGGAAGCCTATGTGCCATGAAGTTCCTCACACACCACCACCTTTCACTTTCGAGGAGTGGCTCTCCTTTGAGCAGTCATTTCCTATATGGATTCTTCAAGATGTATATTAACTATAGGGATCCAAACAAGATCATAGTGAAGAGCAGGTATCCAATTCCTAGAGTTGATAATTTGCTTGATGAGCTTAAGGAGACTAGGTTTTTTACCAAAATTGACTTGAGATCCGAATATCATCAGATCCATATGTGAAAGGGTGATGAAGTTAAAACCGCCTTTAGGACTGATCGTGGCTTACACATTTCTTGGTGATGCCATTTAGGCTTATTAATGCTTCGGCTACCTTCCAGAGTCTGATGAATAAGATTTTATAGTCTTTCCTCTTTCAGTTTATCCTTATTTTCTTTGATGGCATACTGATCAATTCCTAGAGTTGATGATTTGCTTGATGAGCTTAAGGGGGCTGGTTCTTTACTAAATTTGACTTGAGATCCGAATATCATCAAATCCGTATGCGAGAGGGTGATGAAGTTAAAACCACCTTTAGGATTGACCATGGGTTATACCATTTCTTAGTGATGCCATTAACCTCCTTTGGAATTGATCATGGGTTATACCATTTCTTTGTGATGCCATTTGGGCTAACTAATGCTCTAGCTATCTTCCAGAGTCTGATGAATAAGTTTTTACAATCTTTCCTCTTTCAATTTGTCCTTGTTTTCTTTGATGACATACTAATTTACGACAAGACCTTATAGGACCATTCGTCACAAATGAGAGATTTTAATCTTTTGAGGCATCATGGACTCTTTGCTAAGGAGAAGTGTTTTTTTATGCAGACTGAGATGGAGTACTTGGGCCATATTGTTAGCGAGAAAGAAATACAGACTGATCCTAAGAAGGTACAGTGTATTAGAGATTGGCCAGCACCTACCATCACTACTTTACTTAGAGCATTTCTTGGTCTATCGTAGATTCATTAAGCATTAAGCGGCTCTAGCAACTCCTTTGACTAATAGATTGAAAAAGAAAGCTTTCTTTTGGGATGCACTTGCAGATAGCAACTTCAACTAATTATAGGAATTCCTCACTTTTGCTCCTATTTTAGTATGCTCCGATTTCTCTAGAAAGTTTACCATGCAGTGTGATGCCAGTGGCCGTGACACAAGGGACTGTTTTGCCACAAAAGCATAGAGTTATTGCTTTTGAAAGTCGCAAGCTTACAAATAAGAAGATGGCTATGAATGTCTATGACCAAGAGATATTGGCTATTCTATATGCCATAAAGAAGTGGCACCATTATTTATATTGCAACTGGTGTAGAGTTCAAAGTGATCACAAGGTCCTAAAGTATTTTCTTACTCAGTCAAATCTCACTCTTAAGCAATGTAGGTAGATAGCTACCTTGCAAAACTATGATTTTGATATCACACATACAAGGGGCAACGACAATGTGGTAGTTGATTCTCTTTCTAAAATGTAGGCTTATCAAGTCTCAACTATGACTGAGTTACATAGTGACTAGATTAAGGAGTTACAAGAGACCTATCTTTTGGATGATGAGCTCAACCATGTATTTCAAAAATTACTGCAAGGTCTCACGGAAGAAAACTCATATTGGAGACTTGACATATAAATTGGAACTTCTCTCTTCCACTAAGATTCATAATGTATTTCATATTAGTCCACTCAAACCCTTTTATGGTACTCAAGTGGAAATAGTTTATAAGCTGCCTCCTATGGATGAAGAAGACCTTGTTCAATACCTCCCTAAGAAGATCGTAGGTCAGCATGAAAAGAAGCTTTGCCCATGCTCTATCATTGAGTATTTAATCAAGTGGAAGGGTTTACTACTAAAGGAAGCTTCTTAGAGACCGGATTCTATTTTGGATGAATTTCCCTATCGATGAGATACAGTAGTGGCTAAGATGTACTCAATAAGAGAGCCAGTTGTGGTATAAACAAGGCCTAGACAGCAATCTGTTTTAGAATAAATTTTATTCTGCCTAATTTTCAAAAATATGCTACTTGCATAGGGTCAAAGTAATCTTCATTAGCTATGTTTTAACATGTGGCACACCCTATTTGGATACTTCTATCAGAAGATATGGCAGTTTTTGTTCAACAAGGCCTGTTTTTACAACAAGCTGTCTATTCATTACAAAGTTTGTTTCTTGAAGATATGAAGGCTCCAAATTTCTCTTAAAGACATTTGGATTATGTATATGACAAAGACTTTACTTTATGTCTTCATTTCAATCAACACATTTTCATTTCTCTACTCACTTATTATCTTTTGTATAGCTGAAATCAAAGTAGTACTCCATTTCATCTATCATTCTTTGCCATTGTAAATTTGTTTTTGTAGGCAAAAACCCTTGGGCAAGATGGTTTGTAAGAAGCTGGTAAGACATGTTTTAGTGAGAGAATTTTTAATAATACCTTGTCAAATGGGCATAGGTATAAAAGGTGTGAGACATGTAATTTTTGACATCGTAATACAATTACTGTCTCTCATCTTACCTGCTTGTACTCAACTTTCATGGCTTCTCTCTCTTCTTTCCTATCTTACTAGTCTCTCTCTCTCCTCGTCACTCATTCTCTCCTCTTTTCTCTCTTTTGCTCTTCTTTCTCTCACCTCTCAAATCTAAGGACACATTTGTCAAAGTGGGGACTATAAATACATCCCAAGGGCTCCCAACTAAAATAGAGAAAAATCTTTGTAAGCATACCAATAAGGTCCCTTCAAATTGTGGAAAGGTGCAATGTCACGTGCATGCTACACTCCTCTATGAAAAAAAGATCATTGGTACTTCTGTCTTGAGTATATCTTCAGACTCTCAAGTCTCTACATCAGCTATAACTCACTCCCTAAGCCTGTTGGCTCCGACATTCTTTTATGAGCCTGTCTGCTTTGAGTGGGTTAGCTATCAAGATGCCAATGGACTAGTATGTTTATAGGCTACCTAATGATATTCGCAAGGTGGCCTTGCTACCCCTGCTTCCCAAAATAGGCTTCTTTTCACCACATTAAACTGATAAGAACAAGTACTATACTTTATCTAGTCCAAAGTTAGCCACTTTCATCCATGAACCTCTGAAATGAACGTGTGATGTACCCAGTACATGACCTCCTTTTATGGCCCCTGGTGAAACGCCCTATCCCATCTCTTTTGAACCCGCACCATATGCCTACACAATAAAGGCATGTTGCAAGAACAGCATCCAACTAAACTTGTCCTGAGAAAAAGGAACTCCCACTCAAAACTGGTCAACAAAGTGAAGCAAACTCTGATAACTATAATATCAATTAGAAAAAGTATAATTTCAGTTTCCAGTTTTAGCCTCAACCAGTTCTTCGCTTTTTCATGGAAAGCAGCTTGTGACTGAGCATCCATGACACAAACCTTGCATGTCTGGTCCAATGACGAAGAGACAACTATAGCATTCGAGTTGCCAGCACCTGAAACAAGCATGGTTATGGGATCTCTGTGACCAGACCATTTGTACAAAAATAAATTTGGCAGGGCAGGAGTCGGAGATGAAGATTTGCTTGTATCCAAAATTCTGTTGGACATATAAGTGCAAGTAAGTTTAAGCATTGCAGACTTACCAAAACACAAGGTAACAAGACTGAATGACACTTTTTACCGTATAAGAGGCCAGACACAAATGGTGCCATCGTCAGCAGCAGATAAAAGGAGAGAGTCGTCATCAGAAAAAACCAGACAGCTAACTCCCTTTAAATGGCCTGTCCATGTCGCTATCTGATTCCAACTTGATACCTTTCATTCATTATCAGCATTGGCAATGGTAAGAAAGAACACACCATAAGCAAATACTAAGTGGCATTCAAAAATTCAGACGACAATCATAGAATATTTGACTGATTTCACATGCACCTCCCAAAGATAAACTTTGCCAGATAAGCCACCACCAGCCATGTAAACACCATTGACTGTGCAAGCAAGGGAGATGATAGGCTCCACTGGGTAGCGTCTATCAACTTTATTCTGCTTGGGAACACCATGCGCTCGACCTTAAACTCAGAACCGGTACTTTATATCACTGCCTACTCAAAGCTCAAGCTAGCAAAACCATAGTAATATTCTAAAGCAAATGCAGAGATAAATTTGTAAGAAAACCACATATTATGCTTGCCTTCTGACTTTATATGGTCCTAGTCAAGAAAAAAATAAAAATCCCATAGCAAGCAAAACACAGTTGAATCAATTGTACAAGTCACAACTCAAAATATATTTGAAGTCAATTACAATGGAACAGCAATATGTAGAAACCTAGGAAGCCTCCCAAAAAAATCGCTAGGTGCTATCATTGCACATACATGAAGCCTGAAAGCAGATCACATGGAATGTGCTTCTCATGCAGTCCAGAAGCTGAATAATGGCTTCACAGTTCCAGAGAGTTTCAGTATGTAGATTTCTGCTTTGATTGAGAAGCTAGCTCTTTGCACACATGAGGAATGATTACAACATGTATGTCAACAAACGCAACAAATTCCCACTATATTCCCACATTTCGAATTACAACAAAATCATGAGCTTCTGGGAGAGAGGAATCACTTGCCCCCCACCGCACCTAGTTAGGTATGCCGTACCTCCTGTGCAGAACCTCACGATGTTGGGCAGTATAGGGAAAAACAAGGGAAAAGAGCCCCTTTTCCCACTCGGTAAAATGTCAAAGACGTCTTGTGAAAGGAATGAAACAACTCTAGATCAGCAAACAAGCACTCAACGACTGCAGGTTGGCAAAAAAGAAATAACAAAGCTGGGTAACAAAGAAAGAATCCTCTGGAAACAAATTGAAAATTAGTGTAGCTAGGGCATGATGAAACTTGAAAGATCCAAACAAGATACATCATTGATTGTATGCAGGCACAACTAGTAAGATCAAACCCGGCCACCCTCCTGACCCCAAAAAAAGAAAAAACTTAAAACACATAAAATCATGCAACCAGTGTTCACGAAAATCCGAGGTTTAATGTAAGATGAATTACAAAATTTTCAAAAGAACCTTAACAATTTAGAGGAGAATGATTAAGACCTTGAATTTTATTAAGTTTTTGGTTGCAATAACGGCAAATATGCGTAAATTTGATTCAAAAATCTCTTCAAATGTTTGAATTGAAGGTTTTTCATCTGCTGCCAAAAATGTTTTCCGTGAACACTGCATGCTGAACATGTTCATTCTCGTAAAGAAAAGACCAATACCTTGTTCAGAGCCCAGAAAAATATTTCGCCGCATCCGACAGACCCCATCCTCTGTATTTGGGAGGCTGCGAAGGACCGGTGTCCCAGATAGACCAGCCCATTGCGAGGGCAGGTGCAGGTGAGGGGCCGGAAGAGGGGCTCGTCTGCACGGAGGCGCCAGCAAGACAAGCCGGCCTCCGGAGCTGATGACGTCACGATGAGAGCTTCTTCTCCGCCGCACAACTTCCGCATCCGACGATATCAGAAGGGGCCGGGGGGGCGGGGGGGGGGGGGGGGGAGCACTTGATCCGATAACACCCAGGATTCTTCAGGTACTCAGACCGCCCGGGAAACAGAATTCGGATTGGCAGCCATGAATAAATTGCCCTTGGCAAACTCTCGAGTACTCGGCGCCCCTACAGGAGTTACGATAGGGGGCAACGCCATAGCCATGATTTCCCAGTCCCCCCCAGATAGCAATCTCTCTCTCTCTCTCACTCCCTCTCGCAGACAAGACGTGGTGGTGGCCCAGGTGGGCCCCTTTTTTCTGTGGGTCTTCATCCCCCCACACACGCTCTCTCTCTCTCTCTCTCGCTCTCTCTCTCGCACATTATACATACACTCCTCTCTCTCTTTCTCTCTCTCTCTCTCTCTCGCACATTATACATACACTCTTATCTCTCTCAATGTTCAAATTGCCAAGAAATTTAGAGCCAACACATGCGCATGTCAAAGGGCACGCCACTACAGAGAGGCTGCTGACCGACGCCCAAGTGCAACGAGGCAGGCCAATAACGTGTTGTTTTTTGGGTATTTAGGTAATAGGTAGGGACCCTTTACACACTAACATTGACAGTCAAGCTGTGTTTGGGGTGCATTAAATCCCCCCCGCCCGGCCTGCGCTTCATCAGGGCAAGGGAGCTCCCCCACCTTGTTGTGTCCGTAGCTTGTTGCAGCCAATGACTATTCGATGGTGGGTCCAATCCGATTACTGCTATCTTTCCCAAACAACTTGGCTTTCCCATTGCTGCTTCTATACCTTTTATGCATGCAGGTCAATTGCTACCCCAAATCATGTTTGATTGTTGGCACCCTTTAAATTACGCCCTTGTCTAATGGTTTGATCATCACTCAACGTTTGTGGGTGGCTATCAACAATTCTGAAGGATTTTTTGTCATCAACGATCACCAACGATTCTAAATTACATGGCTTTGCCTTGAGAAGATAATGAACATTCTTTTCTTAAAGCTTATGAACATGTTATTCCTAGACGGGCATTCAATGTTTTCTAAGTTTCTCATCTTCCTTGCATTTTTTACGAAGCTTTCTCATCTTCCTCTTCAACAAACATGAATTACATCATTCTACATTTTCTTCTACTTCCTCTCCATGAAATTGATCATGAATTGAACAATGACTTTCATAATTGTTGCATGCAAAGAGCTTATAATATTTATTTGCAATCTATTCACCATGATTGCTCATTCTGATGCTCTTTCTTTTATTCTCCAAGACATTATTTTGGAATTGCAAGTTTGAGAAGAATCAAGTGTGCCAAGATTTTGATCAGCGGTTTTGGAAGGCAATCGTGCAAATATTTTGGTGGCTTAGTCTATCAACGTCTTCTTCTTCTTCTCCTCCTCCTCCTCCTTCTCCTTCTCCACCATCAAACTTTCTATCAAATACCAAAAACCTATTTGATTGATGGTTTGATTTCAAATGGGATTACATATTTGCTTCCATTTTGGATCACTGTACTCAACTAAAACTTTACGCAACAGTGGTGGTAAAGACACGTACATCCAAATTTGATTTTTATTTGCTTTAATTTTTTATGATGCTTATGTGCTCATGGTTTGCATGCTCGTGGGATTTCTTATGTTGTTGATGACAAGTTTTGATCTTATTTTGAAGAGGCAAAACCTCCCAGATTTTAAAATCTGCCCAAGCATAGGATAGGTACTCCCACTCTCTAAAAGGAGTATAATAATGAATGGTGTATTTATGAACAAAATGTTGCATATTCTATCTCATATGAGTGCCTTGTCCCTTTCTATTACCATTCTATGAATCCATTGATGCATAGTTTGATGTATGCATTACACAAGTGCTAAAAAGATACGAGGTTGTTCTTACATTCATATGCATCAATCCTCATCCACCTAAACTGATGTTTAAAGTGAATAACATATATGCAATATATACCTATCTATATGCATAGTATATGATAGTACATATACATATGGAATGGTAAACACACACATATATTGCCATAACACATGCACTATGCATCATACAAATATAAAGGACATAGGGTTTTTTTAATTGCATTTGTACACACTTTGCACTTTGAATACAAAAAATATTTTTATTTTTTGGATAAACATTGATGCTTGAATTGATGTTATGTATAAACTAATGTGCAAATTGGAATGTATACATTAATTAGGCATCGAGTGATCTATAGGTTGGGATGTATAAATTGATGCATAGCTTGGAATGTATTGTGTGATGTATACATTGATTAGGCATTAAGTGATGTATAGATTGGAATGTATAAACTGACGCATAAAGTGGAATGTATTGACAGATGTATAGATCGGAATGCATGATCTAATGGTTGATAGGCATAAGTTGATGTATTGATTAGGCATAAGTTGACGTGTTGATCTCATTTACATATCACTCTATTTGAACATTGTGTGTAGTGTCAATTTTTTGTTGAGCTTTTAAAGTTATGTCATGATGCAATGATAGATAAGGCATAAATTGATGTGTAGCCTAGAATGTACACATTGATGTATAGATTGTAACGCATGATCCAATGATCAATTAGGCACAAGTTAATGTATTGGATTATGCAATAGTTGATGAATAAGATGATGTTGTATATAGAGTTAAGAGAGAAAGAGAGAGATATATATATATATAAATAGTTTTTTTATGAGAGAGAAGAGGAGAGAGAGACGTTTTAAAATAATGTTTGATGAGAGAGGAGATAAAAAATAATTGCTAGCTAAGAATGTCATATTATGTGTATGTTTATAATATGTTTTAATATGAGACATAGTCGATTGAGACATTCTGAATTAACTATATTTATATGCTTGGACCTTATGAACAAAAAGTAGTTCTCTTTCTTGGAAAATTTTTTCCTCCTAACATAGAAAACTATAATTAATATAATGTATAATGGCTATTGCATTTGCATTGTGTATTTGGAAAAATAAAGACCTTATTAAAGAATTTAAAAGGTTTTATACTATTGAAATTATATTCAAAATGTAACTTTTTAGTCTAATTGTACTTAGACAAAAAACTTTTAAATAGATGGATTTGATCACAAGTTGAGAGAGAGAGAGAGAGAGAGAGAGAGAGAGAGAGAGAGAGAGAGAGAGAGAGAGAGAGAGACTGTGTGTGTTTTGATAAAGATCCAAAGTTATTAATGTAGAAGAAGCCCAAAAGTAGTATTGTAGTATTATAACACAGAGTTGCTAGAATTGTTTTTTGAGAGAGAGAGAGAGAGAGAGAGAGAGAGAGAGAGAGAGAGTGTGTGTGTGTGTGTGTGTGTGTGTTTGATAAAGATCCAAATCTATAAATATATAGAGAAAGTTGCTAGAATTTTTTAAAGCCACGTGTGTGTGTGTGTGTGTATTTTGATAAAGGTCCAAAGGTAATAATATAGTAGAAGCCTAAAGGTAGTATTGTGATATTATAGGAGAGAGATGCTACAAATTTTTAAAGCCCCAAAGAGAGAGAGAGAGAGAGAGAGAGAGAGAGAGAGAGAGAGAGAAAGAGAGAGAGAGATTGTGTGTGTATTTTGATAAAAATTAGAAGCTATTAATGTGTAGGAAAGGCCTAGCGATAATATTATATTATTAAGAGAGAGAGAGAGAGAGAGAGTATGTGTGTAGATAAAGATACAAGACTATTAATGTAGGAGAGGGTCTAATCTCATGTGTAATCTCTCATTTTCTATTGCCCCTTCCCTTTTTAATTAAAAGCCCCTTCCCCCCTCCTTTCTCTCTCTCTCTTAAATTAAAACCCCCTCCCCTCTCTCTCACTTATAACCTCTTTCTTTTTCCCCCTTCCCTTTTTAATTAAATTCCTCCCCTCTCCCCCCCCCTCTCTCTCTCTCTCTCTCTCTCTCTCTCTCTCTCTCTCTCTAAACTTTTAAATTTAAACATTTTCAATTAAATATTTTTAAAAGTTTAATTAATTTAAAGCTTTTTAGACATAGTTTTTCACATACTTTGAGAGAGAGATAGAAGAAAAAGAAAGAGAAAGAGATGGAGGCAGGGGAAAAGAGAAAACAAAATAGTCTTTTTTAATTAAACATTTTTTAATATAGTTTTGACTTAGAGAGAGAGAGAGAGAGAGAGAGAGAGGAGATTTATAATTTAAAAGAGAAAGAAAATAGGGAGAGAAAAAATAGAAAAATAAAGAGGAAAGAGAGCGATAGAAAAAAAACTTGAAAGAGAAAGAGAGAAAAAGAAAAATAAGGAGAGAGAGAGAGAGAACAAAAAAGAAAGAAGACGAGAGAGAGAAGGAATAGAGAGAGAGAATTATAGAGGAAATATAAAATTTAAGAGAGAGAGAGAGAGAGAGAGAAATAAAAAAGGAAAAGAGAGAAAATATAAAATTTAAAAGAGAGAGAAAATAGAATAATTTAAAGAGAATGATGAGAGAGAATAAGAAAAACTGAAAAAAGATAAGCAAAGAGAAGGAAAAGAGAAAAGAGGGGAGAGAGAGAGAGAGAAGAAGAAGAAGAAGAAATAGGAAAAGAGAAAGAGAGATGGGAAAAAAGAGGAAAGAGAAATTTATTTTTTAAATTTAAATATTTTTCGAGAGAGAAAAAAAAGATAAAATCTAAAAGAGAGAATAAAAAAGAAAAATTAAGAGAAAGGGGAAAAGAAGAAAAGAGGGCACAGAGAGAGAGAGAGAAGAAAAAAAGAGAGAATATGAACATAAAGAGAGAGAATTATATATAGGAAAAAAAATAAAATTTACGTGCCTTAAGAGAGATTGAGGGGGGGGAAGTGAAAGAAGAAGAAGAGAGAGAGAGAGAGAGAGAGAGAGAGAGAGCATGGAGAGAGAATTATAAAGAGAGGAAATATAAAATTTAAAAAGAGAAAAAAAAATACATGAGAGAGAGAAGGAAGAGAGGGGGGAGAGAGAGAAGTAGAAGAAGAGAGAATATAAATAGAGAGAGGAAATTTAAAATTTAAAAGAGAGAGAGAAAATAAAAAATTTAAAAAGAGAATGAAGAGAGAGCGAGAAGAAAAAAAATGAAAAAAGAGGAGTGGGAGGAGAGAGTAGGAAAAGAGAGGACGGGGAGGGAGAGAAGAGAAAACCAGGAGAGGAGAAAAAATAAACTAAAATAGAAGGCAAATAAAGAGAGAGAGAGAGAGAGAGAGAGAGGGTAAAGAAAAAATTTAGAAAGAGAGAGGAAAAAGAAAAGAGAGAAAGATGAGAACTATGAACATAAAGAGAGAATTATATATAAGAAAAAGAGAGCAAAGCGGCCTAGCGTTCCATACGCCCAAAGAATGCTAGTGTAATATTATAGGAGAGAGTGCTAGCACTCTCTCCTATAATACTATAATTCCTCTTCTACATTAATTTTAAAAATGTACCTCTCTATCCAAACTACTTTTCGCATTTCTTTCTCTTCTCTCTTATCAATGATTTTTAAAAAGACACCTCTCTCTTGTCTCTCATCAATAATTATTTTAATCTTCTCTCTCTCATCTAAATGTTATTTTTTCTCTCTCCTCCCTCTCTTCTCCATTGAATCTTAGTATCTTTCCAATTGAAATTCCTTACATTCAAAATATCTAGAATATATTTTTAATTTTAAAGACTAGGCAAACCATTGATGAATTACTTAGTAAAGGTGGATTAGAGTTTTTATGAGTAATAGTTTGTGAAGCTATATCTTTAGTTATTTGATATACAATAGATAAACCTACCTTAATTGTTCTCTTTGTATATAGTGTGTGCATGCGTTTGTGTGTCTCATTATGAACTTGTTTCTATCTCTCTCTCTTATTAAAAAACTATAGTCACTAAAAAAATTTCTCTTTCTCTCACTCTCTCTCAAAAATATATATGCATATGTATGTACACATGTACTTATGTGTGTATATTAGAAGTCCTAATAAGAGCTCACACATATATGCTTAGTTCAAAGAAGTATAACTATATGTTATAGCTTATGAATATTAATATTAAAACAACATGATGTCAAGTTAGCAAAGACATACACATAGAGATCAAAATTATATATATATATATATATATATATATATCTCTCATTAGGCATATTGATTGAGCATTGAATTTATACTTGTTTTTACTAATTAATATCCCCTCTAGCCACCACAACAATAAATAACCCACAAATGTGTAAGCTTTAATAATGAGTATTTATTTTTTACCCAATGTTTAACGAGGTTGCTAAAGCCATGTATTAAAAAAACGTTTAGTGAGTGTTTGAAATAGATACAAATGTAAACATCTTTATACACCAGCCCATGCTTATCGAAGATAACTTGCATCTCATATTTAGAAGTAGAATAACTTTTCCAAAGTTGCTCATAGTGTGACTAGCAAAGTGAAGACTATGTTATTTCTTAGGGCAAATGCATGTTATTTTATTGAAAAAAATACTAACACACCTTGCTTGGTTATCTATGATAAAATTTATGATAATCTTTTCCTATCATTGTCTCTCAATTTGTGGAATAATAGTGCACTTGCTAGAGGTCAATATAATACAAATCTAAATTTAGATTGCTTGCAAAAATTGCTTTGTATTGTGTGTGTGTGTGTGACACACACACACACACTCACACATAGAGAGCTATTTACAAGTAAAGAGTGAAATATTTGTTGCAACACATGTCATAATCTAATGTAATACAAGTTCTATCAAACCTAACCTAGAGTACATGCAAAAATGTTTTTGTATTACAAACGAGAGAGAGAGAGAGAGAGAGAGAGAGAGAGAGAGAGAGAGAGAGAGAGAGAGAGAGAGTAGAGGAGAGTAGTTTATTATCGTCCAACGGAAGGCCAAATTATGACCCATGGGACCTTTCCAAATATACCATGATTCTCCTCTCCCATGGTAGGAAAGGGTAATTACCATGAAAGTACGATCTATGCAGCGTGCTTCTCTCAAAAGTGTAACATGTGGGTGATGAGAGCCCCTAACTTTGATAGAGGAGTAGTGGTCAAAATTTGGTGAAGTGGCCCTTGTAAAGGAATATCAAAGTCAGCCCGTATGTGTGCATATGCTGGGCATGTCATAATCATGTGCTCCTCTAATTCTACACTCTGTAGTCCACACAGCTTGCATAACCTCGTCTCTTTTACTTGTCCACTCCATGCACCTGTCTCGATCAATAAAGTGTGTGATTGAGTTCGAAGTTGTGCAGTACTTCGTCTAAATACCACTAAGAGCGAGTTGGTTGTGTATGGCTGCGTGTGTGCCTCTGCCTACAGGTAGGATTCCCAACATGAAGGATGGATATGCATACTGTAATAGGCAAACTACTCCCTTGCTTTGATATTTTGCTTGATATGCTCGTAAGAGATCTGATTGAAATGTGTCCATGCATATCTCTTAGAATGCCATATCTAGATATCTATCCACTCCCCACCATTTAAACCATTTTTGCATATCCAGCACCCATCTTGTTGAAAGCACATTACTTTTTCATGTTTTTTGTAGGTGTGTGCTAGCATCCCATGCCTATTTAGGTAGCCTATTGTCATCCATTTGATGTACTCGGGTGGCATATCTCAGTACTCAGATCATAACATGTCCCTCAATTAGCCAATAGCCAGTTTCCAAAAGCATAAGTACATATGGTGTGGTGCTTTTGATGCCCAAATGTCTACGAATAAAAGCTTTTTGTAGCTTCTCAATGTCATTCCATGCAGATGAGGAGATACTCCCCCCCCTCCCCCCCACACTTCCACTCCATATAATACCATTTGTAGAACATATGCATCAAAGATCTTATAGTGTATTTTCTAACATTTAGTATTTGTACAGTTGTAGTCGTTTTCAAAGCAATAATACTTGCTTTTTCCTATCACTAATCGCCACTCCACACATGTATGCCATTTGTGGTCTGCAGATGTATCTCAGTCCCCAAGTATCTGAAAGTAGATACTACCCCTATAGACTGTCCCGCATAATGTACTTTTGGTGGGGTCTTCAATTGCTTGGTGTGCATAGCCATTAGCTTTGTTTTGATACATTCATCGTCAAACCACTATCTCGACAAAACCATTCAAGAATCCCCATGAAATGTTGAGAGAGAGAGAATGGGAGGAGAGAGAGTAAAAGAGTGATGAGAGACAGAGGGAGAAAGAGAGCATGCAATATGTACTATTTTTTATTACCAAGAAGGGGTCACCGTCAATGGCATTCCCTACTTGGGTGAAAAAAAGTCACAAGTCCACTTGTGGCTTTATTTTTCACTAGAAAAGGGGTCATTGATGACAGCCTTCTCGAGCAAAAAAACAAGTCACAAATCTGAGAAGAGACTTGTGACTTTATTAGAGAAAATGGAGAGGAGAGAGAGTGAAAAAATGATGAGAGAGAGGGAGAAGAAAGAGAGAGAAAGCATGCAATATGTACTATTTTTTCTCACCAATAAGGGTTCACTAGCAGTCCCTTATCAGATGAAAAATGAAGCTACAAGTCCACTCGTGGCTTTATTTTTCACCCAAGAAGAAGTTGTCATCAAAAGCCCCTTCTCTAAGATGAAAAAAGTAGGGAGAAGTGGACATGACTTTTTTTTCCACCCAAGAAGGGGTTGCTAGCAACCTATTCTCGGTGTGAAAAAAAAATACGCCATGCCAATTCTTTATCTCTTGAAGGAGAGAGAGGTAGAGAGCAAAATACGAGTAGGGGTTGCCAACAACCCCTTTCCAATGAAGAGAAATTCCATAAGTCCTATGCTTCTACTCTCGAAGGACCAGTGGAAAATTTTTTCATCGAGAAGGGGTTGCCAATAGCTCCTTATTTGGCAAAAAATACGCATCACTCTCTTTTTATGCTTGTCTCTCTACTTCTCTCTCTCTCTCTCTCTCTCTCTCTATATATATATATATATATATATATATATATATATATATATATATATATATATATATATATATATATATATATAATAAATGAATAATGTGATGTTAGTAAGCACAATGTCAAGACTATTCATCCATCAAGACACACATTACCATGAGGTGCAAAGAGGCGCGTGCAGAGCTAATGTGAGATAGGTGCAAAAGAATGTAGAGAAAATGGTAAGAGACTTTAGTATAACTGGACCTCAGCACTTGCAAATGACTGTGGCTAAAAGACTAGTGAGAATTGTGTCATAGTTTATGAGCAAAGTGTTTCCATATTTGACATTGATGCTTGAGGAACTCCCAAAAATATCACCAAATCAAGGGTAGTATCACCAAATTCTTCAAAGAAAATGAAGGTGGAGGCAGTCCTTCACGACACCATTTGGGCTATAAGAAGGATTCTAGCTCACAGTCATGTGCAATGTCGGATGGTTGAGAGCTAGATATGAAATGCCAAAAATCAATCAAAAACATGGGGCATGGGATACCTACACCTTCATTTTGGGGTAGCATGGTGGCCAGCTCAAGAGGAGAAGCTAGCAATCAACATGGAATGTGGCACTAGTTCATGTGAGTTTATAATGATATTGTGACCATACATGGAACATTTGTTTTTCTATTCATCACGCACCACCCAAAGTTCCTGTATGGCCAATGGCATAAGGCACAAATTTTATAGTAGAAGAAATCCACGTGTTGGAGATTGGTGGGTTTATTTTTACAAAAGGTGGCACAAGAAGTGGATGCTAACGAGGGCTCATGTAGATATCAGAGAGGTGCTTTGTAGGCTACAGGGAAAAGGATAGACTCAACATTAGTTCTAGATGCAACTATGAAGGGCCACACATTGGTGAAGCCCTTGAAGCAGGAGCTTTTCAAACTAGAGAAACCTAACTCAAGTGTCTTGTAGGAGTATTATGATATGCACATTGCAAAGAACCCAACATGTAATTGTTGCCGAGATTTCATGGACCATGTAGCAGAAGAAAAAACATATTTGGCATGCAAGCACCTGTACTATATGTACCTCCGAGTGTTTGGAATGGATGCAAATGTAAACATGTTTACACACCAACCCATGCTTATGGAAAAAAACTTGCATCTCATATTGGGAAGCAAAAATATTTTCTAGCACCACCTATATTGTGACCAGCAAAGCAACAACAACGCTACCTCTTAGCATAATCGCCTTTTATTTTGTTGAGAAAATATTGTCATACATGACAAGCTTTTTGATGACCTTCTCTCTCTTTGATTGTTAAGCAATAACACTATTGCCAAAAATTAAAATAATATAAATGTACATTTGGATTGCTTGTATGAATTGTATTGTATCAAATTCAGGGGAGAAAAAGGGTGGGAGCTATCAATCCATTGCAATCAAAGTTTTAATAATATAGAGTGGCCACACGAGCCTTCACATTGTGATAACGAGAGAGAGAGAGAGAGAGAGAGAGAGAGAGAGAGAGAGAGGTATTTATATACAACGTGGACTGATCGCATGCGTGAGAGAGAGTAAATAGATAGAGCAATTTGAGAGAGAGAGAGAGAGAGAGAGAGAGAGAGAGAGAGAGAGAGAGAGAGAGAGAGAGAGAGGTGTGGGCCATGATCTACCATTCTGGAGTGATCACATGAATGTATCCATGTTGGGTATGTCAAAAGAGAGAGAATCGTTTACACGACATACAGTGCTATTCGAGGTGGCTCAAATTTAGGTCTTATAGCATATTTGTATGGGGTCTTGACATCGTTCACACAAATGGCTGTTTTGGACTTTAGTGATGTATTGGTCGCGTTTGGATTGCACGGTAAGTACATAAGATAGCCAACATCACAAAAATGAAGAAAAATGCATACGCATTTTAAGCTACTTGAGGTATACTGTTTGATATTTGTGTAGTAGATGGCAATATATGTCAAAAGACGCAGGACCTAGAGCATGGCAGATGCTATGGTGGATGGAAGATGAAGATTAAGATCATGATGACATAGACAAAGACTTGACATGCTACACAAGTGAATTAGGTTCCAAGATGAAAGCTTGGACTCATAAACACAATCTTGTGTATAAGACTAACAATGAACATGACACTAACTAAAATGGGAAAGCATCATGATATTGCATTCATCATATATAAAATTGACATCCAAGTACAATGTTATATAGAGATGGATATAGAGATGGGTAGGTGCCAACAGTCTTCCTCTCTATGCACATGGGATTCCTACAGCCTGCATGTCTTCAACCCATCTACTCTTACAAAGAGGCAGCATGGATGTGATTGCAAATCTCAACACCCCTCCTCAATCACAACCAGAAGTACAAAGTGTGTAGAGGCTTTAGTGAAAGCAACACTTGCAAAGCGTGGGCACACCATAAACATGGCAAAACACCAAAGGCTATCATAGAAAAGGCTAAGTGTGGGTACCACAAACAAGATGGGCATCCATAGGCTATAATAGGGCCCTCACAAAGTGTACAGAGGCTGTAGTACAAGGCTACATGAGGAGTTTACAAGCTTATGTCAGAAGCATCAAGGCTAGGCATTACAAGGCTAAAAAAGTCTAGTAAAAAATTGGGTCAAGGACCAGCAGGCCCTTACAGTTTTTAGTATTTCTTTTCACGTAGATCTTCAATTTATTATAGGTCTTCTTGTCGGTGTAGTCGAGCTTGCTCTTTTTGATCTTGTACTTGTTCTTCACTTTCCTTGCAACTTCAGTGTCCACTGCTTTGATCTTTTGGTCCTCTTCTTCTAGGTCCTCCTAGTCTACTTCTTCATTGACTTTGCTTACATTAGTTGCATTAGTCTTCATGTCCATGTCCCCCTCAAGCAAAGGTATCATCTTTGAGGCAACCAAAATGACTTCAAACTCTTGCACTTTCTTCAAGGTAGGAGGCATTTCTTCAAATAGTGATAGCACTTGAATGCTCATAACTCTATTATTCCTTGCAAGTAAGACAAGCACATCTTCTATGTGCTTGAAATGAGCAACAAGAGTAATGTTACTCTTCATTGGACGTAGCCATATGAAATTTTTATTATTTGACATTCCCATGATAGGATATCAGCTCCAAATGACTAGCAAAGAGTTGATCTTGAATGTGCTAAAGAGCACAAGTGCCAAGAAGCAGTAACTTAGTGTCAAGAGATACTATCTTGATGAGCTTGGTGTTGATGATGATCCCCTTATTGAGTTGGCTCTTTGCTTGGCTTAAGTAGCTTGATTTCTTTCTTCCCTTGCTGATTTGAATGGGTGCTTTGCTAGTAAATTAGTTGAATATTTGTTGGATAGTCACTTTAGAGAGAGAGAGAGAGAGAGGCAAAATCTCCAATGGAGTGGAAAGAGTGGGAAGAGTGAGATTGATGATGCTTGAGGTCTTCAAATCCACTAAGGTCTTCACGAATTTCCCTTCCTTGATGACTCGATGGGAAAGTGTTTGCTCAAATCAAAGTGGTATGGATATGATTTGAGTAGTAGGAGAGAGAAAATGAAGAAAATTGAAGCTTGAGTTCCACTGGCTATGGAGTCTACAGTTAGGGTTTTTAGGCAGCCCTGGTTTTTTGCTCTATGTGAGTTGGATAGTTGATCATTTTCAAAACTTTTTTTATGGGTAGAAAGCTTGTGAAATGAGCTTCCAAAGCCCTATGATCCTTGGTCAAATCACTACGCGTGCTAGGAGAGAATTTGGCCTCAACAAGATTGTGCATGTTTCTAACAGCGTGACACAATTTCAGGGATGTTGAGGCATTGAGCAGCTAATGTCGAGCTCTGTCTTGATGGAGAGTTGCACCCTGGCCTATGAAAGAATCATCTATAAGAAATCTTGTTGAGCTATGACTTGTAGATGGAGATTTAGGTACTCAAAGTTGGCTCGGTCATCCTGGCCATGGCAGGCACACAGAACAGAGGTTGAAAAAAATGACAATGCTGAGCTATGTGGTCAGCAATGTTGATCTCTGAGGTGACGGGAAGTTTGCCCTTGAGTCAAGGAACAAATCCATAGAGGAAAACTTGAGGAGATATTATTTGATTTGGGAAATATGAAAACTTCAATCACAGCAAGTCTTGTCTGGCTATGGCAGACAAGGGATAGGATGTGTAGATGAAATTGGAAATGGAGTCATACATTGATCCTGAGTTGTCCAAAGATGAAGAGGAGCTGAAAGAGCAAAGAGGAGAGCTACACCATGCTCAACTGAGCTCTGATACCATGTCAAAAGATGCGAGATCTAGAGCATGGCAGATGCTATGGTGGATGGAAGATGAAGATTAAGATCATGATACATAGACAAAGACTTGACCTGTTACACAAGTGAATTAGGTTGCAAGATGGAAACTTGGACTCATAAACCCAATCTTGTGTACTATAAGAACGACAATGAACACGACACTAACTAAAATGGGAAAGCATCATGATATTGCATTCATCATATATGAAAGTGACATCCAAGTACAATGTTACATAGAGATGGGTAGGTGCCAGTCTTCCTCTCTATGCATATGGGATTCTTACAGCCTGCATGTCTTCAGCCCATCCACTCTTACAAAGAGGCATCATGGATGTGATTGCAAATCTCAACATCATATACCAATCATTGCCCCGAGAGAAAACCACAAAGATTGTTTTAATAGGAAGGGTTTCCACTAGGTCATTCTTCAAATCATTATGGTAGCCAATTGCATTGTTTGGGACTATGACATTGGTTGGGCAGGCTCATGCATGATTGGAATGTTTTTTAACATTCAAATGTGGGAAAACGATGCACAAACAAAGCCTTGGGTTAATATTTTTTACTAGGTGATTGTGCTTATCTTGCATGCTTCTAGATGTTATATCCTTTTTCAAGGGTAGTAGGGATGGACTATCCTTGGAATGTTATTATTGGAACTATATACAATTAGGCAATCATATGCCTGTTGAAAGAGCTTTTGGAATCCTAAAAGCATGATTTCACATATTATTGAAGAGATGTAATATGCTTCTACAAAATGTCCCAAAGATGGTGGCAGCATGTCTTATTGTACACAATATATGCATTGTGCATGGAGATAGTTTTGATTATGCATGGACACGTGAAGCAACAATGAAACTTAAGAGAGAAAGCAATGCACCTCATCAGGACATGGGTCAGCAAAATAGTTTGAGAAATGGAATATCAAAGGTTGTTACATTAACCATCACAGATATTGCACAAGCATTCAAAGAGTTCAATCAGTAGAGTTGGCACCAAGATCCATCAACCAACTTGGAGGAGCAACTCAAAGAGACAATGTTGCTTGAACCATGTATTAAGAGAGAGAAAATGTTAATGTGAGAATGGTATTTGGAGATTCAAATTTTGTGAAGGAGATTAACAATGAAGATAATGAATACTAAAATTCTAGTACATCTGCATTGCAGGTGGAAAGACAGGTGGTGTATCAATTAGTTATCCCTCTTTTCACCTTTCCACAGATACACACACACACACACACATTCTCTCTCTCTCTCTCTCTCTCTCTCTCTCTCTCTCTCTCTCTCTCTCTCTCTCTCTCTAACTGTCCAATCTCTATTCTCCTCAAAGCTCCTGAAAGGGAGCGACGGATTGAAGGTTGGACTCGAGAGCTATGGTGGGAGAGCAAGAGCAAGAAAGGGAGAGACTAGAAATGGGAACTCCAACAGTTACAATGTGTGACTGGGCCTTTTTTAATTCAAATTGTCACTAAAAGAATAAAGAATAAAGTGACGGTGACGGGCGCCCGTCACCTGCAGTGTGCAGTGGTGGTGATTGTCATTATAGTAATACACGGGCAGCTAGGCGGAGGCACCTTTACCCCCAACAACCTCACACTTATAGGCGAATCTGCCCTAGTGAGGAGTGAAAAGACAAAAGAAAAAAAAAAGACAGTACAACATGTACACATGTACAACAGGATGAGGAAAGACGTCATCTCATCCCACGCCCATCAACCTCCTGAGGAAGGCAAAGCGCTATGTAGAGAGGCTTTTTGTGAGCAGATCTGCAGGATTTTGGTCAGTCGAGATCTTGACAAGGTCAACAGACTTGTCCTCAATGACCCCACATATGAAGTGATACCTCACCTCAATGTGTTTCATCTTCGCATGGAAGACCGGATTCTTGGCTAACTGAATAACACTCATAGAATCCGAATGCAATGTAGGGGTAGCATCAATACCATGGTCAACAACCAAACGACCCAACCAAATGGCCTCCTTGCAAGCCTCAATGGCTGCAACATACTCGGTCTCTGTAGTAGAAAGGGCCGTGCATTTCTGCACCCTGGACATCCAAGAAACAACACCTCCAGCATATGTGAATACATAGCCGGAAGTGGACTTCCTACTATCTACATATCCTGCATAATCAGAGTTAGTGTACCCCACGACTCCTGTATCCTGGCTGCCATAGCATATGCACATATCTGCAGTGCCCTTCAAGTACCTCATGATACCCTTCACGGCATCCCAATGCTTCTTGCCAGGTGTAGCAATATAGCATGCCACAACACCAACTGCAAAGGCAATATCTGGATGAGTGCTATCATGGCATACATAAGACTGCCCACTGTGGATGCATAGGGAATCTTGGCTATCTCAGCCTTATGCTATTCTATCTGCGGACAATCAGCTTGTGATACCTTCACATAAGAAGGCAATGGACAGCCAATAGGCTTTATGTCCTACATGTGGAAGCGCTCAAGGACTTTATGAATGTACTCCCTCTGTGACAAGTAGAGGAGTCCTTGATGCCTGTCGCGTGTAATGCGCATACCAAGTATGTGAGCGGCCTGTCCCAGATCTTTCATCTCAAAGCTCTTCTTAAGCTGAGCCTTAAGGGCATCTAGCTCATCATGAGCTTTCCCTACTATCAACATATTATCCACATAGAGTACCAAAATCAATAAAGAACCATCACGAGCTTTCTTCGTGTAAAGACACAGATTCATAGCACTCCGCTGTAGCCCTGTGACTGCATAAAGGCATCAAACTTATGATACCACTCCCTAGGTGCCTGTTTCAAGCCATAAAGACTTTTCTTCAATTTGCACACTAGGTGCTCCCTGCCAGGTTCTGCAAAGCCCTTAGGTTGCTCCATATAAATCTCACTATACAAGTCCCCATGTAAGAAAGCCCTCTTGGCATCCATTTGGTATAAATCCAAGTCAAGCTGAGCAACCAAAGCCAAGATTAAGCACAGGGTGGTCATCTTAACCACAGGAGAAAAGACCTCATCAAAGTCCACACCATGCTTCTGCTTGAAACCCTTTGCTACCAATCTAGCCTTGTATGCCAACTTGGGGTATCCAGGGGTACTTATTAGCTTGTACACCCACTTGCATGGCAAAGCCTTCTTGCCCGTAGGCAAGGAAACAAAATCCCAAGTGTCATTCTTATGCAGGGAGTCTATCTCAGACTGCATAGCCCTCTCCCAGGAGTGACTGTCACCCTTGCGCATAGCCTCATCATAAGTGAAAGGCTCTCTTGCATCTGTAACCAAGACATAATGCATCGAGGGTTGAAATCTATTCGGTGGACGTCTATCTCTAGTAGACGGTCTCACGGTAGGCTCTGCTCTACCTGTCCAACGCACTGACCATGAGCATCTACTGCAACTGTAGGCTGTCCAATTGGTTGTGCGGAAGCTCTTGGCTCCTCCTAAAATATGACCATGCAGATCTCAACAACTCTCTCAGGTTGCCTATGCATCTTATCTTCATGGAAGACTACATCATGAGACTGCGGATGACTTTTCGCGGCCTGCGGATCCCAGAGAAGGTAACCCATCTCGCCTGCATCCCCATAACCAAGGAAAATGCATTTGACACTCTTGGGATCCAGCTTACTTCTCTTGTCCCTGGGCACATGGCAAAATGCCTCACATCCAAAGACACGGAGATGCGCATAAGAGGGGGGTTTTCCAGTCCATACCTCCTCTGTAACCTGGAAATCCAAACCACTAGAAGGTGATCTATTTATGACATGCATAGCTGTACGCTGCTCCATATATATATATACCTCTTCTTGCAAATCACCATGCAAGAAGGCATTCTTTACATCCATATGATGTAAAGACCATTCCTTTGATGCAGCCATAGCAATGACTGCTCTTACGATTGCCATCCTTGCAACCGGACTGAATGTTTCTTCATAATCAATGCCATATGTTTGTGCATACCCCTTGACTACTAATCTTGCCTTGTATCTCTTCACAGAACCATCTCCATTGTGCTTCACCTTATAAACCCACTTACAGCCAATTGCATTCTTACCTTTAGGCAAAGGTACTAATTCCCATGTAGCATTTGCTTCCAAGGCATCCATTTCTTCATCCATGGCTTTCTCCCATTTTTCTTTTCCCATGGCTTGCTCAAAAGAAGTGGGTTCTGGTTCCTGTATCACTTTAACCATATATGCATAGTGAATGGCTGTAAATCCATCATATTTCAGCCTATCTATAGGATACCTAGCTCTCGTAGACCTGCGCAAGATAGGTTCACTCCCAGGTGCTCTCAAAACATCCCTGGTCTTCCTTACTCCAGGTGTAACAATAGAAGGAATACCCAACTCATCATCAATGCTCTCTTCTGAGCCACTCGATTCACCATCCACATAAGAGTGACCTGCATTCACATCAAACATGGGCTGATCAACCTTCTCTTTTCCTTTTCGTGATACCTGCATACCACTATCTACATTGCTTTGAGAAGATTCTCCTGATCTCAATCTGCATGTCCATGGCGAAGAATGTGAACCACTGCTAGAGGACGCTCCAGGTCGACTAATATTTTGTGACTACTGCTGTGAATTCTGTGCAGCATTACCATTTTGTGCATCTACATCATCAATCACATTTACTGGTTTATACCAGCTACTCATCTCATCAAAAACAACATCTCTGCTCACTGTAAACTTACGAGTAGAAGGGTTATAGCATCTATACCCTTTTTGCTGCAGAAAGTAACCAATAAAGATGCACTTCTCAGCTTTTGGATCCAACTTGGATCTCAGCTCATCTGGCACATGTACATAGTCAATGCAACAAAAAAATTTCAAATGAGAAATATCTGGTTTCCTATTAGTATACCTCTCCTCTGGAGTCATCCCATGTATTGCTGCAGTGGGAGTCCTGTTCATTATATAGACTGCTGTAGCAACTGCTTCAGCCCAATAAAAATCTGGCAAGTCTTTTTCATTGAGCATGGCACGAGATACCTCTCCAATATGCCTGTTTTTCCTTTCTGCAATTCCATTTTGTTGTGGAGTATGACTACATGAATATTGCTGCTTTATGCCATGCTCCTGCAAGAACTTTGCAAACTCATTTGAGAGGTACTCTCCCCCTCCATCTAACGTTAGGCATTTTATTTGCAGGCCTGTTTGTTTTTCAACCATAGCTTTAAGGGTTTTGAAATACCCAAAAACTTCACTTTTTTTTTCCATAAAATACACCCAAACTTTTCTACTATAGTCATCAATAAAAGTGACAAAATAATGACAGCCTCCAAGAGATGCAGCTTTAGTAGTCCACACATCAGAGTGGATTAATTCCAATGGCTTCTCACTCTCTTGAACATGTCTAGGAAATGGTTTCATTGCATGTTTTCCAAACTGACAGGCTTCACATACCTTATGCATTTCTGCAACCTTGAATTTAGGCAAACCTGCAATAATATTTTGGGCCTGCATTGATTTAAGTCGCTGTAGATTAACTGTAGATTAACATGACCAATGCGTTTATGCCAGATATCAATATCTGCAATTACACTGGTCCCATGTGCAAACATTGCTGCACTCAATTCAGGCATGTCTGCATCCAACGTAAACATTCTGCCCTTCTTCTTTCCTTTTGCTATCAAGCGACCTTTATTTTTCATATCCTCAACAAAGTATCCATGAGGATTAAATCTGACCTGCAAGCCCTGCTCAACCATTTGACCAACAGAAACCAGATTCTTGGTGATATTCGGGACATGAAATACATCGGACAGGTATTTCTTTTTCCCATCCTGCATAGACAAAGGAAATTTTCCAATCTGCACAATAGGATGTGTAGTATCATCACCAGTCCCCACAAATCTTGGTTTTTTCACTTTCCTTGCATCCTCCATCCATTCTGCATGACCTGTCATGTGGTTTGATGCACCTGAGTTAACATACCATACATCATTGCTTTCTTCTGCACTTGTCACAGAATTGTTCATGTACTGCACCATAAATAAATGCTCATTTCTGTCATCACCCTGTCTACTAGAAGATGCATAATTCCCTTGTTGCAATTTTCCATTCATGATGTCATTCTGCTTTTTATAGCAGTCTTTAGCCATATGACCCATTTTACCACAGTAGTAGCATTCAACATTACTGTTTGCATTTTGGCCTCTTTGCCATCCACCACGACCTCTTTGGCTCCCCCTGCCTCTAGAGTTAGCACGTCCTCCTCCATAGGACTAGTTTTCTTGAGTTTGCTGCATTTTCTGATTTCTGCCACGGCCTCCAAATCAGCCTCCTCTACCTCTGCCTCTACCTCTTCCAGCATTTGAGTAGAAGACAGTTTCTTTTGAAGTTTCTCCTGAAGAAGATGCACCACCATTTCTCTACTCCTCAGAAATTAGAAGAGCAAACAACTCCTCAAAATCAGAAAATCTTTCACGGATGGAAATGGATGTTTGGAACTGTGCATAATCCTTTCCTAGACCATTCAAGGTCACTGAGACTAAATCATCATCTTCCACTCGCGACCCAATGGAAGCAAGTGCATCTGCAATCTTCTTCACCTTCATGTGGTAGTGATTGATGCTCATACTTTCTCTTTGCACATTGTGCAACTCTTGCTTGAGCTGCATTTTCCTGGCTTGCGTATTTGTGCTATACATTTTTGACCAAGTATCCCATGCCTCCTTTGGCGTACTTGCATCTTGAATATGCACAATCATAGAGTCTGAAATGCTGATAGACAGCCAGTACATAACTTTCCTGGCTCTCTCATGCCATGCTTTAAACGACTGCATTTGCTGTTGATTGGGAACATCAGGAAGAACTGGTTCTTCTTCATTTCCTGCAACAAATTTTCAATATCATTTTTCCATAAGGAAATTCGTCATTCTAAACTTCCATGCTTGGAAGTTGTTCTTGTCAAGCTTTTCAGTGACAATCTGTGAAAGAGAATCAGATGCCATTACAGAACATTGCAAAAAATTATGTCACTGCAAAAAACACAGCTTCACCCTCACAAGGAAAAATCTGTAAAATTGGCGAAAGTGGTATTTGACCACACAGTCACTTCCTAGTGACGATTTTGCATCAACAGGCAACAGGGATGATTCTGTAACTCCCAATGTCTCTTCGCACAAGCATACGATGCAATTTCTACAGTAACTTTTCACCGACCTGTAGAACAGTGGCTGCACAGCATAAAACTGGGCCTTTTTCTGAGTGCATGCAGAAAACTTCCGCCTCCAAAACAGGCCCCGAAATGGCCTCAAATAAAAAAAACAAGGTCGCCAAGGGCTAAAGCCCTCACCCGTAGCATATACTGCCCTCTTGCTTCACCGCGAAGGGTGTCTCAACCTAAGACAATGCACTCTTGCAATTTCTGACTGTGCTGCCTGCAGAGATCTGCTCCCAAAAAAGAAAATGAAAGCACCACTGCTCCTCTTACCAGAACACCGCGAGCTTGGCTTGCTTTCTTGAGCTCCTTACCATGAACAAGGCTCTGATACCATGTCAAGATTGTGGGAGAGAAGGAAGGAGTCTCACTTGTAGCTTTCTTGCTTGCACAATGGGGGAATACACACAAAGGTGGAGGCTGAAAACAATTTTCCTCTTCTTAGTTGTGTAAGCCAAAAGAACTCTCTTGAAAGAAATAGAAGAACCCTATATATGGGTCTCAAACCAAACTCAACTAACTAAGGTGGCATACTAACTGAGCCACGAACTAGAGTAGATAAGGATAGCTGTCATATAGCTATTATTCATGGGCGGTGTACCAACCGCGTCTGCAACTGACAAGTCGGTGACATAAATACACAACGGTCACCCTGGAGTATTACGAGTGGAGCTCGATATCTCAACAAGACATACTCACCCCCATTATCTGTCCTTAGGCATTTTAGCCTATACCCAGACTGGTTCTCAACCAATGCAAGCCATCTCTAAAACACAGCCAAGACATCGGATTTCAACTTAATGGGATAAGCCCAAACTTTCCGTGAAAAATCATCTATGAACGTAACAAAATACTTTACACCACCCATAGACTGACAAGGCATGGGCCCACAGACATCCGAATGTATCAATGCCAAGAGCTCACTCATGCGTGGCCTACCAGACTTCTTATGCGTAGACCTAGTCTGCTTGCCATAAAGACAATGCTCACATGAATCAAAACATGCATAATCAAGGGGCGGTAAGTACTGCAAACAAGAAAGCATTTTCATTCCCTTCAAAGACATATGGCCCAAACAGGCATGCCAAAGAGATACATGTGGGATAGAATCCACAGACAAAACATGATCAAGGGAAGAAGCTGATACAATCAAGGGGTAGAGAGTGCCAGCCTTGGCACCTCTTGCAATCACAAGTCTGCCACGAGTGATCTTTCATGCAAAGTCTCCAAGACATATATGATATCTTACGTCATCAAGATGTCCAACTGACATGAGACTGCGTGTCAAAGCAGGTACATGACGTACATCCTGCATAACAAAACTGCTGCTAGAAGGAAACTACAGCCTAACATCACTAATGCCCACAATATCAAGAGAGCTGTCATCACCCAAGCGCACAGAACCCGAAACAATATGGTATGAATGAAACCACTCTTGGCAAGGTGTCACATGAAAGGATGCACCTGAGTCCAAGAGCCAACACTGTGCATACATAGAGTGTATCTCTATCATCTACGAAGCACTAGAAGAAGCTACAAGGATATAATCATCATCAACAACATCCTCTGGTTACATAACATTGATCTCTTCAATTTTAACACTAGACTTTGTAGGCACTATGCTACGATCAGAAGACTTATTCTGCACTTTGTCTTTCCCCTTATCTTTGCGCCTTTCATTGCGCAATTCATAGCATTGTGGCCTAATATGGCCCTTTTTCCCAGAATGGTGACAAGTAACATCTACATTCCTGCCACGGGATTTGCTACGTGACTTCCCACGAGACTTGGACCGAGATTTCTGAGAATCCCGTCCACGGCCACTACCACTACCATGCTTTCCATATCCATCATTCCTGCCTCTAACTATCATAGCATGAGACACACGAGAGGCATCCAAATTCTTACGGTTAACCTCTTCCTCTGCAAAAGAGCACTCTCAACATCAAATAATTTCAAGGTAGCAGTAGAGGCACATAATGTAGTGCGGAATACATCCCATGACTCATTAAGAGTACCAAGCAAGAAAAGAGGAGTGACATCCTCTGCAAAAGTGATGTCCTGCGAAGTTAAGTTCTTGAGTATAGCATGGAACTGGCTCAAGTGAGCATACATAGTCACATTCTCCTTTATGCGCAGATCCATAATCTGCTTCAGCCAATACATTTGACTCGCTGGACTTTTCTTGTCATAGAGATTTTTGATCTTTTTCCACAACTGCTATGCACTCTATTCTTCCTCAAAGACATTATTGTGAACCTGTTCTGCGAGAGACAATACAATAGTGGACTTGCATAACTCATCAAGCTCAAGCCATTCCTCATCTGGCATAGTTGCAGGTAGATGCCCGCTTAACCTCAAAGGTTTGATCTGTGATTTCTGCACCAACACCTGTCAATTCTGGCTCTTCCAATAAGAGTAATTTGTACCATCAAGCTTAGTGATGTGGAAAATAGCATGATCAGTGGACGAACTCGCCATAATGCAGGCTGGAAGATTGTAGACAGTTCAAAATTGCTTGTTGTTTACTGCAGAAAATGACAAAAAAAATCACCAAAATCGAGGAAAAATGGCGAAGAATGTGGAACCAAAGCTACTACCCACTAAGTACTAGTGAAAGTACATCATTTCAGAGTGTTTCAGCATGAAAAATCCATGTCAGTCCATACATATATGCTTGATGTAATAAATTTCAGATTTTAGTAAAAGAGAGTTAATAGCACCAAAATCGGATCCCAAGGCAATCAGATACTGCCAAGACCAAAGCCGACATCATGCAGGCATAGCATAAGCATATGACCGTTGATAAGCATGGATCCAACGCCCAAGTATGTCATACAAACATCTACCAATGAGTAGGCACACCCCCTAGTCAATGGGGCAAAGTGTTCCTACCACTACCAAAACTTGACACAAGTAGGTGTCAGTTCACAAAGATACGGATGCAAAACTGAAACTTAGCTCATAAGCATACAGTGAACCAAGACATATGATGTATCATCCCAAAAGGTGAGAAGTCCTAATGTCTCAAGTGTCTGTAACTGCTCAATAGCATGTAACGGCTCAATGCATAAAAGTACCACCTGCTCAATGTCTGATAAGCATTCAAGAATGCTCCCACTGGTACAAAAGCCGTATGTACGAGCTCAAGAGCTCAAGCCAAGGCAAGACACAGTGCCAATGATATAAGTCCAAGATAATACATCAATAGTACATCCCGAATATGTAGGCGGTAGAGCATCCGTATGTAGCATCCATAAGCATGTAAGACATCAAGTACATCCCAAGATACAATTCTGGCAAGCCAATAAATAGCTCAAGTAAGCTCTGAGAATCCAAGGTCAAGCCAAGACGGAGCATCCAAATGCTTTGCAAAGTGAGATCAAGCTCAACCAATGATCCCGAATCAAAACCAAGCTCTATGTTGAGCCCAAGTGTCAATATATCACCATATATGTCCAAAACATAGCCCGAAAAGCATAGGCATAAGTATACATGAGTAAAATGACTTCAGTCCAACTGTGTACAGTAATGATTTATGTTCAAAACTGAGAACTTCAGCACCAAAATCAGCTCCAAATGGTTGCCAAAAAATAGGCATACATTCCCCTAACATCCAGGCATCAAACGAGACCATCAAGCATCAAATGATAATGCCAAACAAGCTGTAGCATCAAATGTCAGTGTAACACTATCATAAACTACCTGTGGACTGTTATGATAGTCCCAAAATAGTGTTAAATCAGTCCAAATGCTATGCCAACACATCAACCATCAAAACCAAGCATCAAAGCATGTTCATATGCTCGAAATGGAGCCTTTCCAAGTGCCAATGGAGGGGGAGAGCTGCTGTTGTGACTGTCAATGCTGGTCCTGGGGCTGCAAAAAATGGTGGCCAAGCTTCGGAGGGGTCCAATTAAAGCCAAGGAAGGCCTCAAACAAGCTCCAGTAAGTCTTGTTCAAAGGCAAGTGAGATATGAAGCAAGGGAGCTTCAATGGTGGCTGCCCCAATCTTGTTTACAGCCTCTGAGACCTGAGAACTGAAGTAAACCCTGAAGAAAATGATCAAATACCTCTGATGTAATGCCCTGAAGGTGCCCAACAATGCCGGGAAGGTGCTCGGGAAGTCGGAGAGTGATGGGAGCTCGAAGGAGTCGGATATGGCTGCCGAGAAGGAGACACAATGCAAATAGGGAGTCGATGGGATGTTGAGAATGCCATGAACCAAGCTCAAGAGTCAAAAAGCAAAGCTTTGATACCAATTGAAAGGGAGCAACGGAGCGAAGGTTGGACTCGAGAGCTATGGCGGGAGAGCAAGAGCAAGAAAGGGAGAGACTAGAAATGGGAACTCCAACAGTCACAATGTGTGACCGAGCCTTCCTTTATTCAAAATGTCACTAAAAGAATAAAGAATAAAGTGATGGTGACGAGCGCCCGCCACCTGCAGTGTGCAGTGGCAGTGGGACTGTTAGTGTAGTAATACACGGGCAGCTAGGCAGAGGCACCTTTACCCCCAACAGCTCCATCAACTAGTATCAAAGCACATGAGAGTCCCCAACTAGCACCATTAATAAAAATCTTCACAATCTTCATTTTAGGCAAGATCCAACGTGTACAAAGGTGTTGATAAATTCTTAGGATAAGATTATAAGGGCTTAATCTACTCCATTTTTCAATCCAAGGCTATTATGGACTCCATTTTTGACTTGTAAGTGTTGCACGAGTTGTTTTGTCTTTTTTCGCAATTCTGTATAGGTTGTTCAAATCATACAAAATAGGTCAAAGTTTACAATGTCTGTAGTGAAAACCATGGATTAGAGGATTAGTAGATGAAAGGACACTATGCACAATAAGAGAAAGAGATAGAGAAAATGTAGAAAATGGAGTAAATTGCAGTTATTCATTTCATTATTAGTAGCTGTATATATACATGGTACATTGAATGAGGTAGGTGAGCTTCTTCTCTAAAATATTTGAGATATTTACAAAGTGGATAACTATGGGATCCTTTTGTCTACATATTTGCCTATTCTTATTTTATCCAAACTTTTATCCTAACATCCCCCCTCAAAAGGATTCCATAGGAAATCTAACTAATACAAAAAGGATTACATAGGAAATCTACAAAAAAATAAGGGAATACATTCAATTCAACTAAATTATTTTCCCCTCTCTATCAAAGCATGCAAAGGATTTACATTGCAATTTTGTGCTTCAAGTGGGGAACTAATTTGGTGAGGAAATCAACAACATTATCACATGATGGTACATATTGAAGGATGATATGGAAAATTTCAACTAATTCACGCACAAAATGATATCTCAGATCAATATGGCAAAGTTTGAGACTTAATTTTGGGCCTTGAACGACAAAGATACATGCTTTGTTGTCAGTGAAAATGAGAATTAGCTTAGATTGATATCCAAAGTTGATATCCTCCGAGAGTTTCTTAAGGTAAATAACTTCTCGAGCGGCCATGTTGCATGCCACATATTCGACTTCCGTAGTAGAAAGTGCTACTGAGTGTTGTTGTTTGGTGTTCCATGAGGTAAGACCTCTTGCTAGAGTAACAATAAAACTGGTGAGAGATCTTCGGGTAGTAATATCGCCACCCCAATCTGCATCTAAATATGCCCTTAAAAGAAAATCATTACTGTCTTTGGTAAAACATAGCCCCACATGAGACATGGCCTTGAGGTATCTTAAGACACGTTTCAACTGCTTCCAATGTTCATAAGTGGGTTGATTCATGGCTTTGGAAATAATATGTCTTGCATAAGACAAATCTGGATAGGTACATAGATACTGAAGATATCCAAGTGCTTCCATATAAGGAATAGTTTTCATTTCATGAGCTTGCTCATTTGAAAGAGAGTGAGATGAGGATGGATTTAGTTGGAGATTTTGGGCAAGTCGAGTGACCATGGGGATTACAATGGAGCATGGAGTAATGTGATAGAATAGACATAATATGGGTGTGTTGATGCATTTTGATAGATGTGGGTGTCTATTTCAATTTCAATGCTAATAACAATAATGCATAGGACCACAATCTGTTACAAAAAATTGGGAGGATATAATGGATTTGGCTTTAGACATGGCATGAGGAGAATTGGCGAGAATTGGAATATCATCAACATAGAGGCCTAGGATAATAACAATGTTTCCTTGAAGAAGAATATAAATGTTATGATTAGTGTCTAGTCTTCTAAATTCATGGTGCATTATGTGAGAATGAATGTGAGTGTACCATTGCCTTGGTGCTTGTTTTAGGCCATAGAGGGCTTTATGCAATAAACAAACATGAGTAGGGAATTTTGGATCAACAAAGTTTGGGGGTTGGGATATATAGATTTTCTCATCTAAGTGACCATGTAAGAAGGCAATTTTGACATCAACATGATGGAGAATAAATTTGAAATGAGTAGCCATGGAAACTAATACCCATTGGGAGGTCATAGATAGTACGGGAGAGAATGTACTTCCATAGTGGAGGCATTCAATTTCTTCGAAACTACAAGCTACAAGTCGAGATTTGTACTTGTCAATAATGCCATTTGGTTTGAGCTTTTTATGAAGTACCCATTTGTAGCTCATTGCAGATTCTCCAAGAGGAAGAGTGACGAATGTCTAGGTATTGTTGTGAAGAATAGCCTTGTATTCTTTGAGCATTGCAGCTTGCCATTGAGAGGCTTCATGACTCCAAAGTGCTTGTGTGATGGAAGGGCAATTGGGTGGCTCAAGAATGGTGTTTAGAGGCTACTATCTTGTCCAAGGGCAATGTTGGCTTGGAGATGAAGGTCATGTAAGTTCTTGTAACATGGAGTTGGTAAGGAGATAACTTCATCATTCTTGGAGTCGGAAGAGTTGAAGAGAGTAATGGGCATAGAAGGGGAGATTGGAGATGGGGGTTTGAGGGTGGTTAAATGAGAGAAGTAGGAGAAGAGTTGCTTGAAGTGGAGGACATTGTAGCTATGTGGGCAGATATTCGAAGATTGGGAAGTGAGTTTGAGGGTGCTTGATTTGTGGGAATATTAGTGGGAAGCTTGTCATGGATAAATGGAGAAGATTTTTGAGAAGAGGAGGTATTTGTGTATGGACTGAGAGAGACTAATTTAGCTGTAGTATTCTAGGCCTTGGAAAATGGAGTGATGGGAGCATTGGGACTACTGGATGTTTTAGAGAGAGAAGAGGCTTCAAATGTTGATTGCACAGGAGCTGAATGAGGAGTGAGCTTGCTGGTGGACAGCTGACGTGGCAGTTTTGTCTTCAAATGCCACACCCTATGATCTAACGAGGGCTATTGTGGCTACATGGTGTGCCGAGCATACGTGTTAGTAGGCTGATGCAGGCGAGATTTGTGTTGATTTTAGCATAGAGAAAGGTGGCAAATTGCCAACGTGGTGCTATAATCGTGAGGTGGAGAATATTTGATGAGATTTTGGAAGGTTAGAAGAGTTGAATTTGGTGGGATTTAGGGATTTTCCACATGTGGCAAGTGGTGAGGGAGATTTAAGATAGGATAAGGGAGAGGAGCGTACTTGTGCACGTGTATAGAAGGGGGCAGGAAGAGAGGATTGTGTCATAGAAGATATAGTGGGCCTGTCAGGAGAATTATTGGATGTTGATTCAAAAGATGTGGTGGCAAATGGGGTGATTGGATAAAGGGTCAAAGATTGAGGTTGTGTGATGGTGGAACCTATGAGAAGGAGATTGACTTCATGAAATATGGCACTCCTGCCCCATAAATGAAGACCTTGTTGTGTGGACCATAAAACCAATAAGCTTTGTGACCATAGGGCTCCATGTGGCCAAAGATAACACTATGGCTAATTCACTCTCATGATGTGGGCATGCAGAGTATCTTCTATTTTAGAGTTGCATAGTGATTGGATTGAGGAACTTTAGAAAGCTTATTTGTTGGATGAGGAATTCAACCACATATTTCAGAAATTACAACATGGGATAATGGTTGTAAACTCCCAATATCAAGTCAAGCATGGTCTTATTTGGTCCCATGACAAAATTGTCATCCCCCGCACTTCTCCCTTCACACAAAAGATCATGGAAGAGATGCATTCTTATCCCACTACTAGTCACAAGTATTTTCAAAACATATGATAAGATTGCCAAGAGCTTTCACTGGGAAAGGCTTATGGAGGGATGCCAATGATTTTGTGATCAAATATATTCCATGCTAGTAGAACAAGGATATGACACTTAGATCTGTCAGCCTCTTGCAGCCCCTATCTATTCCTAAGGGAAAATAAATAGATATAATCATGGACTTCATTATTGGCCTCCCCATTACCAAGAAAGGATGGAACAATATATATGTGGTAGAGTTGATCGCCTCACTAAGGCTACCCACTTTATCCCCACTAAGACCTGATACACTACCTCCCAGGTGGCCACTCAATTTTTGGAGCATGTATTCAAGTTGCATGGATTATCTCACGTCATAGTGCATGATTGAGATGCCAAATTTATGAGCAACTTTTGGCAGGTAGCTTTCATGTCCATGAGCACCAAGCTTGCTCCATCCACTGTATATCTGTTGAGATATCGAGGTCCACTCGTGATATGCCAGGGTGACCGTTGTGCATTTATGTCACCGACTTGTCAGTTGTAGATGCGGTTGGTACACCGCCCATGAATAATAGCTACATGACAGCTATCCTTATCTACTCTAGTTTGTGGCTCAGTTAGTATGCCACCTTAGTTAGTTGAGTTTGGTTTGAGACCCATATATAGGGTTCTTCTATTTCTATGTACTAGAGTTCTTTTGGCTTACACAACTAAGAAGAGGAAAATTGTTTTCAGCCTCCACCTTTGTGTGTATTCCCCCAGTGTGCAAGCAAGAAAGCTACAAGTGAGACTCCTTCCTTCTCTCCCATAATCTTGACATGGTATCAGAGCCTTGTTCGTGGTAAGGAGCTCAAGAAATCAAGCCAAGCTCGCGGTGTTCTGGTAAGAGGAGCAGTGTTGCTTTCATTTTCTGTTTTGGGAGCAGATCTCTGCAGCAGGTAGCACAGCCGAAAATTGCAAGAGTGCATTGTCTCAGGTTGAGACGCCCTTCGCGGTGAAGCGACCCTGTTTTTTTTATTTGAGGCCATTTCGGGGCCTGTTTTGGAGGCAGAATTTTTTTGCACGCACTTAGGAAAAGGCCCAGTTTTATGCTGTGCAGCCACTGTTCTACAGGTCGGTGAAAAGTTACTGTAGAAATTGCATCGTATGCCTGTGCGCAGAGACATTGGGAGTTATAGAATCATCCTTATTGCTTGTTGATGCAAAATCGTCACTAGGAAGTGATTGTGTGGTTAAATACCACTTTTGTCAGTTTTGCAGATTTGCCCTTGTGAGGCTGAAGCTGTGTTCTCTGCAGTGACAGAATTTTTTTCAGTATTTTGTAATGGCGTCTGATTCTCTTTCACAGATTGTAACTGAAAAGCTTGACAAGAACAACTTCCAAGCATGGAAGTTTAGAATGACGAATTTCCTTATGGGAAAAGGATATTGGGAATTTGTTGCAGGAAATGAAGAAGAACCAGTTCTTCTTGATGTTCCCAATCAACAGCAAATGCAGGCATTCAAAGTATGGCATGAGAGAGCCACGAAAGTTATGTATTGGCTATCTATCAGTATTTCAGACTCTACGATTGTGCATATTCAGGATGCAAGTACGCCAAAGGAGGCATGGGATACTTTGTCAAAAATGTATAGCACAAATACGCAAGCCAGGAAAATGCAGCTCAAGCAAGAGTTGCATAATGTATAAAGAGAAAGTATGAGTATCAATGACTACCACATGAAGGTGAAGAAGATTGCAGATGCACTTTCTTCCATTGGGTCGCCAGTGGAAGATGATGATTTAGTTTCTGTGACCTTGAATGGTCTAGGAAAGGATTATGCACAGTTTCGGACATCCATTTCAGTTCGTGAAAGATTTTCTGATTTTGAGGAGTTGATTGCTCTTCTAATTTCTGAGGAGCAGAGAAATGGTGGTGCATCTTCTTCAGGAGGAAATTCAAAAGAAACTGTATTCTACTCAAATGCTGGAAGAGGTAGAGGCAGAGGTAGAGGAGGCTGATTTGGAGGCCGTGGTAGAAATCAGAATATGCAGCAAACTCAAGAAAACCAGTCCTATGGAGGAGGACGTGGTAACTCTAGAGGCAGGGGGAGCCAAAGAGGTCGTGGTGGATGGCAAAGAGGCCAAAATGCAAACAACAATGTTGAATGCTACTACTGTGGTAAAATGGGTCATATGGCTAAAGACTGCTATAAAAAGCAGAATGACATCATGAATGGAAAATTGCAACAGGGGAATTATGCATCTTCTAGTAGACAGGATGATGACAGAAATGAGCATTTATTTATGGTGCAGCACATGAACAATTCTGTGACAAGTGCATAAGAAAGCAACGATGTGTGGTATGTTGACTCAGGTGCATCAAACCACATGACAGGTCATGCAGAATGGATGGAGGATGCAAGGAAAATGGAAAAACCAGGATTTGTGGAGACTGGTGATGATACTGCACATCCTATTGTGCAGATTGGAAAATTTCATTTGTCTATGCAGGATGGGAAAAAGAAATACATGTCCGATGTATTTCATGTCCCGAATATCACCAAGAATCTGGTTTCTGTTGGTCAAATGGTTGAGCAGGGCTTGCAGGTCAGATTTAATCCTCATGGATGCTTTGTTGAGGATATGAAAAATAAAGGTCGCTTGATAGCAAAAGGAAAGAAGAAGGGCAGAATGTTTACATTGGATGCAAACATGCCTGAATTGAGTATAGCAATGTTTGCACATGGGACTGGTTTAGTTGCAGATATTAATATATGGCATAAACGCATTGGTCATGTTAATGTACAGCGACTTAAATCAATACAGGCCCAAAACATTGTTGCAGGTTTGCCTAAATTCAAGGTTGCAGAAATGCATAAGATATGTGAAGCCTGTCAGTTTGGAAAACATGCAAGGAAACCATTTCCTAGACATGTTCAAGAGAGTGAGAAGCCATTGGAATAAATCCACTCTGATGTGTGGACTACTAAAGCTGCATCTCTTGGTGGCTGTCATTATTTTGTCACTTTTATTAATGACTAGAGCTGAAAAGTTTGGGTGTATTTTATGAAAAAGAAAAGTGAAGTTTTTGGGCATTTCAAAACTCTTAAAGCTATGGTTGAAAAAGAAACAGGCCTGTAAATAAAATGCCTAAGGTCAGATGGAGGGGGAGAGTACCTCTCAAATGAGTTTGCAAGGTTCCTGCAGGAGCATGGCATAAAGCAGTAATATTCATGCAGTCATACCCCACAACAAAATGGAATTGCAGAAAGGAAAAACAGGCATATTGGAGAGGTATCTCATGCCATGCTCAACGAAAAAGACTTGCCAGATTTTTACTGGGCTGAAGCAGTTGCTACAGCAGTCTATATAATGAACAGGACTCCCACTGCAGCAATACATGGGATGACTCCAGAGGAGAGGTATACTGGTAGGAAACCAGATATTTCTCATTTGAAAATTTTTGGTTGCATTGCCTATGTACATGTGCCAGATGAGTTGAGATCCAAGTTGGATCCAAAAGCTGAGATGTGTATCTTTATTGGTTATTCTCTGCAGCAAAAAGGGTATAGATGCTATAACCCTTCTACTCGTAAGTTTACAGTGAGCAGAGATGTTGTTTTTGATGAGATGAGTAGCTGGTATAAACCAGTAAATGTGATTGATGATGTAGATGCACAAAACGGTAATGCTGCACAGAATTCACAGCAGCAGTCACAAAATATTAGTCGACCTGGAGCGTCCTCTAGCAGTGGTTCACATTCTTCGCCATGGACAGGCAGATTGAGATCAGGAGAATCTTCTCAAAGCAATGCAGATAGTGGTATTCAGGTATTACGAAAAGGAAAAGAGAAGGTAGATCAGCCCATGTTTGATGTGAATGCAGGTCACTCTTATGTGGATGGTGAATCCAGTGGCTCAGAACAAAGCATTGATGATGAGTTGGGTATTCCTTCTATTGTTACACCTGGAGTAAGGAAGACCAGGGATGTTTTGAGAGCACCTGGGAGTGAACCTACTTTACGCAGGTCTACGAGAGCTAGGTATCCTGTGGATAGGCTGAAATATGATGGATTTACAGCCATTCACTATGCATATATGGTCAAAGTGATACAGGAACTAGAACCCACTTCTTTTGAGCAAGCCATGGAAAAAGAAAAATGGGAGAAAGCCATGGATGAAGAAATGGATGCCTTGGAAGCAAATGCTACATGGGAATTGGTAACTTTGCCTAAAGGTAAGAATGCAATTGGCTGTAAGTGGGTTTATAAGGTGAAGCACAATGTAGATGGTTCTGTGAATAGATACAAGGCAAGATTAGTAGTCAAGGGGTATGCACAAACATATGGCATTGATTATGAAGAAACATTCAGTCCGATTGCAAGGATGGCAACCGTAAGAGCAGTCATTGCTATGGCTTGCATCAAAGGAATGGTCTTTACATCAGATGGATGTAAAGAATGCCTTCTTGCATGGTGATTTGCAAGAAGAGGTATATATGGAGCAGCCACCAGGTTATGTGCATGATGTTCATCCTGAGTTTGTTTGCAGGTTGAAGAAAGCATTGTATGGCTTGAAGGAAGCACCTAGAGCATGGTCTGACAAGATAGGACAGTATCTTGTCACTATTGGCTTTCAAATTTCCAAGGCAGATTTCTCACTTTATGTGAGAAAAATAGAGAAAGGTATTATGCTACTTGTCATTTATGTTGATGATTTGATTATGACAGGTGACAGTTATGAAGATATCCTTCATGTGAAAATGCTATTGAAGCAAAATTTTGAGATGAAGGATTTGGGAGAGCTGCGTTATTTCTTGGGCATTGAGGTGATTAGATCACCAAGTGGGATACAACTCTTGCAGAGGCAGTATGGATTGGACATGCTGTCCAAATATGGGATGACAGGCTGTAAGCCTATTTCAGTTCCTTTGGAGTAAAATGTGAAGCTGAGCACAGATGCATGTGAGCTTCTGGAAGACCCTACTATGTACAGATGCATAGTAGGAAGTTTGATTTATATGACTATTACTAGGCCAGATTTGAGCTATGCTATTGGATTGGTAAGTCAGTTTATGCAGGCTCCAAGGAAACCGCATTTGGATGAGGCTAGACGCATACTCAGGTATGTGAAGTCCACATTGCAGTATGGACTATTTTATGAGACTGGGGTTCAGATACAGCTGCATGGATACATTGATGCTGATTGGGTTGGTAGTATTTCTGATAGACGATCTACGAGTGGATATGTGTTCTCTTTTGGGAGTGCTGCAGTCACTTGGAGCAGTAAGAAACAGCCTACAGTTGCCTTGTCGAGCGCACAGAGGCCGAGTATAGGGGTGCAGCAATGGCTGCATGTGAGGTAGCTTGGTTGCATAAGCTACTTTATGATGTGCATCAGCCTATAGATGGGCCAGTTGTCATTTATTGTGACAACATGAGCAGTATACACTTGGCAAATAACCCAGTCTATCATGCTAGAACAAAGCACATTGAGGTGCATTATCACTATGTGCGGGAGAGGGTTTTACTAGGTTTTATTGATCTAGTTTATGTCAGCACAGATGATTAGGTAGCTGACATATTTACGAAGGCATTGGGCGCAGAAAAGCTGCGCAAGTTCAGAGACCTGCTTGGTGTGCAGGAATTGGGATTGAGCTCGAGGGGGAGTGTTGAGATATCGAGCTCCACTCGTGATATGGCAGGGTGACCGTTGTGCATTTATGTCACCGACTTGTCTGTTGTAGATGCGGTTGGTACACCGCCCATGAATAATAGCTACATGACAGCTATCCTTATCTACTCTAGTTTGTGGCTTAGTTAGTATGCCACCTTAGTTAGTTGAGTTTGGTTTGAGACCCATATATAGGGTTCTTCTATTTCTATGTACTAGAGTTCTTTTGGCTTACACAACTAAGAAGAGAAAAACTGTTTTTAGCCTCCACCTTTATGTGTATTCCCCCATTGTGCAAGCAAGAAAGCTACAAGTGAGACTCCTTCCTTCTCTCCCATAATCTTGACAATATCATCCACAGATAGATGGCCAAACGAAAAGGGCAAATAAATGGCTTGAGATGTACCTATGGCTATAACAATTCCATCCACTCTAGCATTGGGTTTTCTCCATTTGAGACATTATACAGGTATAAGATTTCCCTCCCTACAATCTTGTTCAATGATAAGATCAACCCTCAGAGTAAAGCCAAGTTGAATCGCACGCAAGCCTTACTTCAGTAATGCAAAGTGAATATTCAAAAGACACAAACCCATATGATGCTTTATATTGATGAGAAAAGAAGGCATTTGGAATTCCAAGAGGGAGAGTTGGTCCTCTTGAAAGTGCTTAAGTCCCGTTACTTCACTCTCAAAGATAGTAGAAGTAACAAGTTGGTCCACCATTTCTATGGCCCCTACCATATCCTCAAGAGAGTTGGTGACTTGGCTTACCAATTAGAGCTTCCCCCTACCACGAAGACTCACAATGTGTTTCATGTTAGCTAGTTGAAGCCCTTCACTGGCACCTCAATGGACTATGTAGAAGAGCTTCGCCCCCATAGACAAAGAAGGTATCATTTAGTACATCCCTAAGGCAATCATTAGGCAGCGAGATAAACACTTGATATCTTGATCCATCAAGGAATAACTCATCAAATGGCAAGGCCCACACCTTGAAGCAGTCCAATATGCTAAAGACTAGCAGGTTATGTCCCCTTTTGACCACACAATGCCTACAGACTACACACTATTTTAGAATTGTTTTGTACCTACCTAAATCACAGCCATGTGCTTCCTACATGCACTAAAAGTGTGCATCATAAGCTCCGCTTCAATATGTGGCACACTCTTTTTGGAGCAGGCTATCAAAAGTTATGACAGATTTACCCCAACAAGCATGTAGTGGACAACATGCTATCTATAGTCTTCACCCACCCCCCTTTTCATTGTAATGTGGATCAAAGTAGTACTCTACACCCCACTCCTTAGACCCTTTGTTAAGTCCTCAGTTGTCTTTTGTATTTTAGGGCTTTTTTAGGGCAAAAACTTTTAGGGTGGGGATGGAATGCAATGAGCGGGATACAGGAAAACTAGGGGTAAGACAACTATAGAACAACCAATCATACTAACCGGGGTATATAAGGTGTAAGAGACCCAATTTAGGGCATCCAAATATTATCTGGAACTAACTCTTCACTTTCATCTCAAGCTTCCATAGCTTCCTCGTTCTTTCTTCCCTCTTTCTTGTCTTTATCTCTCCTCTTCTACTATATATTCTTCTTCTTCCTCATCTCTTTCTCTCTCTTCGGCTCATTCTCCTCTCTCCCTTAACTTCATTCATTACATCTAGAGTGACAACTACCTCAAAGTTCATTGAACATTTTGTCTTCTCAAAATCTACACCTAACACATCTTCTTCTTTTATAAAGACAGTCATGGATGTTGATGAGACATCCATCCTCTAAACAAATGATTAATATCATAACAATATGTGAGACACTTGTATCACATTGCATTTTCACACATGCACACATGCACACACTGTGTGTGTGTGTGTGTGTGTGTGTGTGTGTGTGTGTGTGTGTGTGTGTGTGTGTGTGTGTGTGTGTGTGTGTGTGTGTGTGTGTGTGTGTGTGTGTGTGAGACACTCTCAAATAGGGCATGATGGCATGCCCTACTCGAGAGGATTTTTTTTTCTGATGGATTGTGATAAGTTTTTCCATGACAAAAATTTATTACACATCATAGATGGTATCTAGTGCAGCATTTGAACTGCACCTATTCTTCCCTAGTACTAAGGCTAAGATTCATGTGTGGAAAATAGATATAATTAATTCATAATAGCTATGGTAGAAATGAGCATGCTAGGAGGCATGTAGTGAATGCTTGGATGAGGCAGAAACGCATACATACCAAAGGTTTTATCTCCACTAAAAAATATGTCATTTGATTGGGAAGAATGTAACAAGTGTTGTTCCATGTATTTTAAAAAATGAGGTTATTGGTGGTGTTAATCTGAGTAAGGAAATAAAAAGAGATGGGACTAAAGCTACATTCAAATTTCCCTAGAAAGCACAATTTCATGTTCTTAACATGTAAAGCACTAAGCCATTGTAAAAAGTGTTTATATGTTAAAAAGTGTCCAACTTTATCCTCCCTCCACCCCACAACCTAACTCATAAAATTGGCATGATATGCAAGAAGAGTGCATTGAACCAATGACATCATGCATGATAGTCAAGTGAGTTTCCAATAAACAAATGAGAATGTGGTTGTAATTATATGACCTTATTTATCTAGAGCTCTCCATTATTTGTGAAAAGAACCTCGCCCAATGTTGCTTGAAGGAAGGTTTCCATTTAGATGAATGTGTATTTGAACTAAGTTCCTATGAAAAAAATGCATTTGGAGAGAAGAAACACTCATGTTTTTTGAGGTGGTTTTTAAAATTTTGCTCGATTTTTTGGATTTCCTTGAGAAAACTCACTCGGTGAATGGATTTCCTCTATATCAGCAAGGTCACATTATTTTGAGCATGTCAATTGCCCACCTGCCAACCCTGGACCCAATCTTGGTGGGAGAAGCATCTTTAACTTCAAGTCTTTCTCCCCAATGCTAAACTATTTCAACCAACTACATGGAAAGTAATGCATATCCATCATCCACTTGAGATTTTTCCTCCTGAATGTTATCATGACGACTACAAATTGCACCATACTTATGATATAGGAAGCTCTTAGTAGCACAACCAAATCTAGATCCACGACCTTCTTGGTTGTTCTTTGTCCCTACTTTCTTATGCAAATCTTATCACAACCTCTCAAAGTCTCACATCTTAAGATACAATATGCTTTTCAAAAAACTAGGCCCAAAGAGGCCCATGAATATGATTGAGTGAACAAGATGGAGAAAGACAATGTGGTGCTTGAACTAAGGTACAAAGCGCACATGCTAGAAGTCATTGTGGGAATAGGCAATGCAGTTTTTTGATCATATTATGACTAGCATAACTTAGATTTTAAATTTAAAAAACCCTATAAAATTTTAAAGATTAGCTTTTAGATTTAGCAATTCACTTAGGTTGATCAACACACTATCTCGAATGTGACAATGTGTGTCTACAAGTTGAAAACTTACGAGATCTTTATTAGTGTTAGCATTTTATCTATGTGCGTATGGAATTAGTTTGTCATTGTTTATGTTGAAATTTACTTTGTCTGTGAGACCAATTGTCATGATGTTTTGGAAACCTTTCATGGATAGTTTAATGGTCAATTTAGATGACCACGACAAAGTTTGGAGTAGAGATCATGTGCGAATGAGTAGCAGTGCTGAACTTGCTTTTTACACTACTAATTGTGGGTGCTTACAAGTAGCCTAATGTTGTATGTATTAGGGCCGAGAAAGTAAGAAGAAAGCCATAGCGAATAGAGAGTAGATAGGAGGAGACTTGTTGATGCTTACAAGTGCACAAACAAGGACAGATCTGGGTATCTCTAGATTGCCATGGACTAATCTAAGTAGACTAAACAAGCTATTCACTACTGTTCATAGCTTGCACATGGAGTTTTGCCTTGGTTCATGTGCTATCTCTTACACATTGAGTGTTTGAAAAGGGGGATTTTGTGGACAGATTTAGATCTCTCTTTTCCTACTATATGTTGAGTATACAAGGGTTTTAAGGCCTTTACTTATGGAATTTTACAATTCTGTGGGTTGTTTTGATTAGGTGTGTCATATGTATATATATGGTGCTTGTTTTAAGGTCTTAGATACATTATGGAGATTCATGCATTGCAATCACTAAAGCTTTTGGATTGATGTGTTTGGGTCTAATCTATTGTCTCAAAAGTGTTATTTGATTGAGCTATAATCTTGGTCACATGGTTGCAAGTTTGAAAGTAATAGTGAAGTTTGATAGATATTGAAGCAAAGGCTCTTTGCATATTTCTATCACCTATAGTTTCTTTCTCTCTCATATGTCAAATCATATTCTTAGGATCTTATTGGTTTTAGGTTTGATATTTTACCTCCGCCTCAGATAACACGTGGGCCAGTGTGGAAAGGAGAGGAAAAAAAGATCATGTAGTCATTGGGTTTGCCAGTCATGCATGGCGGATTGGGTCCATGCCCAATTTGTAAAAGAGACAAGGATCTTGTCATAGAAAAGGTGAAGTCAGCAAAATATGCATTTGATAGCCTTTGAACCTTACCTATGAGCCAAAGGCGACTTGTTAGCATTCTTGGGTTCAGACTGTGTATAAGCAAATACATTGAACGCTTTTTCTAGTGATCAGGTTGTTTGGGGTAGTGTGCAATGAGCCTTAAACACTAAACCTTAGTTTTTTGTGGATATTAAGATTGGTTTTATGATAGGGCAGTGGACAGTGAACCTTTAAGGCTATGTGCCCATTGCTTTATACTATTGCATATTTGGATGCACATTAGTCTGAAAGGGCTTCGTTGTATAGCAAACATTAACTTGCTTACATATCAAAGGTTCAAGACTTGGATCTTGCTCTTTTGCATTAAAGGTAGCCATCCCATTGGCCATGTGATGGACATTGTTTTTAGGCAACATGCAATGCTCACCCTGATTTGTGGTGGGCTTGGATGAGCACTTACAATGCAGGGAATTTCACAACCCCTACTGCCTGGACTTGTGTGAATATGAAAAGCTATTTTTGGCCCAACGAGTGTAAGAGCCACATCACATAAGGGCAATGTTTACAATTTACTAGCCATTTCGAAATGATATCTCTAAAAACAAACTATGCCTAATGAGGAAAAATTTACTAACTAATTAAAGCATCACAAGAGTGGTTGAGAGGCTTGAGCATTAATGGGGGAATGGTTTAGGTGCGAAGGGCTTCTAAGTTGTAACCTCCCTAAATCTTAGGCCGTTTACACATTGGGATATGGACCATCATGTAGTGCAAAAATACGTATCTATCGAGCGACGTGTCAAAGGAGAATTGGATTTGGTTTTCATGGTTGGCGAACACTTTTGGGTGGGGGATCTCCTCTGTGTTAAAATATGGGCACACCTAATGTACAAGAAGACTGCACATTTGGTTAAAAAAAGGTCTATGCAATTGACAAGGATTAGAGTACCACTGATTGTTGCATAGTATAGTTTTCAAACAAGCAGGCTAAGCCACTTTTGGTGAAGTACTTGGGCATAGTTTAGTATGCAACCAATAGGGTAAAGGGGCCATAGATTGCCATCTAACAATCCTCCACTAGGCGCTCCGCGCCTAGACTCAGCCCGGCGCTTTGTGCCGGGGCAGGCGCGATTTTTGCGGGCGGGGCGGGTGCTGGATGCGTGGCACTCGCCCCTGCGTTCTCTTTTTTTTCTTGTGGGGGAGGTGGGGGCTGCCACGTGGCACCCGCCCCCACCTCTCCTCCTTAACTAATAGTAAATATTATAATTTTTTTTTCCAAGTGAGTTGCATAAATGTTTTTTAATGGTCAAATTATTTATATTATATAGAGTTGAAAGAAAAAATACTAGGACATTTTGATATTTTTATCAAGTAGCCTTAGTTACAAATGAAAGGTTCATAAAAGATGGACAGTGAAGGGCCAATAGAGTGACACTCGAGGATGGATTACTTTAGAGTTTTACAAAATCTAAAATATAAAAAATTTTAGATGGCTCAATTGTTTGACTTAAGTAAATCTCATTTGTAATTTTAAAAAAGTCATATTATATTGTTAAGGGATTAAAAACGACACATATTTCTTGTAAAATTGTCACTTAATAGGGGTGGGGTGTGTTTTCCTTTTGGATGGCGCTACTTTATTGGTCCCTTTACCCTACAATGGACAAGTTGCACCTAGCCCCGGCCGTTGGCGGCTGTGTGTAACCACCCTTAGTGTAGTGGAGAAAAAGTCAAAAGAAGTGGCGACTACGGAGAGAGGACTACGTCAGAGTCAAAAGAGAAATCCTCATACGAGTGGGAAATATATATAAATAGGCAGGGAGTCGGGAGGGAGCGAGACTCGGGTGCAAGAGAGAGATAGAGAACAAGACAGAGAGAGATGGGCTGGCCTGTGGACTCCAGCAGGGTGTGCATGGGGATCGTGCTCTTCTCGTGCGCATCCCTCGTCTACTATCACTGCGCCTTCCGGACCTATGCCCTCCTCACCCTCGCTTCCGATGTGCTGATCGTCCTCCTCTGCTCCCTGGCGGTGCTCGGCATGCTCTTCCGTCATGGCAACGTCCCGTAAGTACTTTCTCCATCTCCTTCTCCCCTTACGAAGTTCCCGCCATGGTATCATCATAGTCAATCATTCATTCCTGTGCTGTGC